>NC_135808.1:110375627-110682263 GCF_964213995.1 Mustelus asterias
CCCCCCCCCACCCCCTCTCTCTCCCCCCCCCCACCCCTCTCTCTCCCCCCCCCCACCCCTCTCTCTCCCCCCCCCCACCCCTCTCTCTCCCCCCCCCCCCACCCCTCTCTCTCCCCCCCCCACCCCTCTCTCTCCCCCCCCCCCACCCGTCTCTCTCCCCCCCCCCCACCCCTCTCTCTCCCCCCCCCCCACCCCTCTCTCTCCCCCCCCACCCCTCTCTCTCCCCCCCCACCCCTCTCTCTCCCCCCCCCACCCCTCTCTCTCCCCCCCCACCCCTCTCTCTCCCCCCCCCACCCCTCTCTCTCCCCCCCCCACCCCTCTCTCTCCCCCCCCCACCCCTCTCTCTCCCCCCCCCACCCCTCTCTCTCCCCCCCCACCCCTCTCTCTCCCCCCCCCCACCCCTCTCTCTCCCCCCCCCACCCCTCTCTCTCCCCCCCCCACCCCTCTCTCTCCCCCCCCCCCCTCTCTCTCCCCCCCCCACCCCTCTCTCTCCCCCCCCCCACCCCTCTCTCTCCCCCCCCCACCCCTCTCTCTCCCCCCCCCACCCCTCTCTCTCCCCCCCCCCACCCCTCTCTCTCCCCCCCCCCCACCCCTCTCTCTCCCCCCCCACCCCTCTCTCTCCCCCCCCCACCCCTCTCTCTCCCCCCCCACCCCTCTCTCTCCCCCCACCCCTCTCTCTCCCCCCCCACCCCTCTCTCTCCCCCCCCCTCACACCTCTCTCTCTCTCTCTCTCTTCCCCCTCACCCCCACTCCATCTCAAAAGCTGTCTTGTACCAGACCCAGCTGCTGCCTGTCTTTGTTCTTCAGGCTGTTGGCTCCTCTTCCTCCCCACTGTTCATCCACACACGATAACCAGCGATTGCTTGTAGAGGGAAGTTAAGAAGGAGAAAAATAGTAGAAAGCAAATTGGAAGCTGGCTTTAAAATGCACTCTTGACAGCGGCACAGATCATTCTGATCTCAGTGCTTGTGGCTGAGTGCATCTTTAAATTCAGCATCTAGTCGGCAAATCTTGCTGCGCCAGCATGTTTGCTGCTGAGTGGAACTTCTAACCAGCCCAGTTAACATTGCACCAGGATTAAAATGCTATTATCAGACTGCTGGCTGAATTAATTTTTGAGCCAACTGGGTCTCTCTGGTTGTTGCATTGAGACGTGAACCTGCTCCACAGTACATGTAGCGTCACTGGAAAGGTCTATAAGTTGATTTTCACAGCGTTAGGCACTTGCCTGTGCCTTTATCACTGGCTCGGCTTGTCTAAAAGGGCAGGGTCCCATTTTGAGGTTGTCTGCATGCTACAGCACGAAGTGCGAATAAAATAAATTGTCACCATTAAGGAAACAAAGTTTTTGTTTGTTCTGCCCAGGCTTACTGTGAGGAGTACATCAGCATGTGGAAAAGCGCAAACCTTGATGTCTTACTTTGTCCAGCGCTAGGTCCAGCTTTCACTGTTGGATATGCTGGAAAATTAACAGGTAGGTACCAATTCAGTGATATAAGAATAATGTGTTATTGTAGGGAAACTACAATCATTTTACATTTAATTGGGCTGGTGGCGTACGAAGATAAAGGGCGGAATCTTCCAGCCGTTCACACCAGCGGGATTTCCTGGTCCCGCTGCAGTGAACGGAGATTGGGCTGAGCACCAAGTTCTCGGTCCTCGCTTGCCGAGGCGGCGGGATGTAAACGGCCGGAAAATCCCGGTCAAAATCTAATCACTAAATGCCCATGTTTACAGTTTATTAGTGTCACGAGTAGGCTTACATCAACACTGCAATAAAGTGACTGTGAAATTCCCCTAGTTGCCACAGTCCGGCGCCTGCTCGGGTACACTGAGGGCGAATTTAGCATGGCCAATCCACCTAACCAACACGTCTTTCAGATGGTAAAGGCAATTAATTTGCCCTATGCTTCCAAAGTCAAATGTAAGGGTCCATACATGCAACCAAATTATTTGGAAGCCTGGTAAGGAATAAGGCTCTATTGAGGTCTCAAACCTAGTTTTAAAATGTCCTTGGAGATCGTTTGTTCTTCCAGGCACTTATGAATGGAAACCTTCATTGCTTTCAGAAGGTGTAATACAATCTAAAATTGAACAGCCTGGAGTAGCGTTTTGCACATGCATGTTAAGCAACAATGCATAAAACTCTCTTTGGACTGTCAGAGTTAGATTGACAGCCGAGCATTAATAATGCAACCCAATGCAATTCCAATTTTTATTTATGTTTCTTGTTTCTGTAGTTTACATATTGAATACTGAGACCTGCTTTGCAAAAGTGATTGAGAGGCACTGTTAGTGAACTATAAGATCAGAATCAATCTTGCCGTGGTTATTAATATTGGGCCATCTAACAGAAACATCTTAAAGTTCTCTGAATCACATTTTCAAGTGCAGCCACCGTGTTGATCATAGATCATCATAGAATCCTACAGTGCAGAAAGAGGCCATTCGGCCCATCGAGTCTGCACCGACCACAATCCCACCCAGGCCCTACCCCCATATCCCTACATATTTTATCCACTAATCCCTCTAACCTATGCATCTCAGGAAACTAAGGGGCAATTTTATCATGGCCAATCAACCTAACCCGCACATCTTTGGACTGTGGGAGGAAACCGGAGCACCCGGAGGAAACCCACGCAGACACGCAGTCATTGCTTTGTTTTAGCCAAACAAAGCAATGACCATTTTACACAAAGCCATGCCACACAGCGACGATCAGATGAAAGACTCTTTCAGCTATTGTTAGCTGAGAGAAGCATCAGTTGCTGAGGGGCTTGGAAAATTTGTACCCTTCCTTTGATTATTTCAATGGAGGTTTAATATGGAATCACTGGAAAAGGAACACTTGGTTTGCTTCTGTGATTCAAATGGACATGAAAGGATGACTGGGTTCTGATTTAACAAGCCCAGTTTAAAGTGTAGCTTCCACAGGCAAATCACATTTCATGTTAACCAAAGCATATTAAGGCCATAAGATATAGGAACTGAATTAGGCCATTTGGCCCATCGAGTCTGCTCTGCCATTCAATCATGACTGATAAGTTTCTGAACCCCATTCTCCTGCCTTTTCCCCGTAACCTTTGATCTCCTTACCAATCAAGAGCCTATCTATTTCTGTCTTAAATACACTCAATGACTTGGCCTCCACAGCCTTCTGTGGCAATGAATTCCACAGATTCACCACCCTCTGGCTGAAGAAATTTCTCCTCATCCTTGGTTCTAAAGGGTTGTCCTTTTATTCTGAGGCTGTGCCCTCCGATCCTAGTCTCTGCTACTAATGGAAACATCTTCCTCATGTCCACTCTATCCAGGCCTTTCAGTATTCTGTAAGTTTCAATGACAACCCCCCTCATCCTCCTAAACTCCTATAATACACAAAGTAATTAGGGAGGTAGTATCCTGGGATGAACAATGAACAGTAAGAAGTCTCACAACACCAGGTTAAAGTCCAACAGGGGTTGGACTGTTGGACTTAACTTAGGTTAACTGTTAGATGGCCCAATATTAATAACCACGTCAAGATTGATTCCGATCTTATAGTTCACTAACAGTGCCTCTCAATCACTTTTGCAAAGCAGGTCTCAGTATTCAATATGTAAACTACAGAAACAAGAAACAGAAACAAGAAACATAAATAAAAATTGGTAAAGTCCTGTTGGACTTTAACCTGGTGTTGTGAGACTTCTTACTGTGCTTACCCCAGTCCAACGCCGGCATCTCCACATCATGAACAATGAAGCCATTATGCTACTGATGATCTCATTCAACATAATACAAAATTCCCCAAAGCTTTTGGAGCTTTCTGACAGATGGACAAATAACATTCCTACAGACCATGTATATCTCAGTCTGGAAACTATGAATCATATTTATTAAGAAGTGCCATTATTGGTGTCATGATGAAACACAGTACCTTTCACTAGATTGTGGAACTATATTAAGTATAGTTCCTCTTCCAAAGTGCTGGTGATGCTTCAAATTTTCTTTTGGCTCTCTGTAATGAAACATACTTGACTCCCTTGTCACGGGTACCATTTTGCCTCTTGCCACTTTCTCAGGCTGAACCATGCAATGTACAACCTTGGCATGTTGTTCAACTGTGAGCTTTAAAACCAAAACTTTCTTCCATTGTCAAGGCCGCTTATTTCTACAACCACAGTGTCATAATTATGCCAAGGCCAGTCTTCTATCACCAAAAACCCTTTAATGATAATACAAGAAAGAGCCACTTCCCCAGCATGCAGCTCAGTACCCGGGGACTTACAGGATACCGGTGCGGGTTGAAGCAACGGATTTTACTCCCCTGCTGCTCACTTCCCATTGAACAAGCCCCGCTTGCTCAGTAAGGGAGTACATACTCCATGAAGGCCACAGGGAGATCTAGTGATAATCCTCCGTGTCCTTCATGGTCACCATAACACACAGCATTGTCGCATGATAATTTGCTCATGGGGATTTAAAAAAAATTCATTCATGGGTCATGGGCGTCGCTGGCTGGCCAGCATTTATTACCCATCCTTAGTTGCCCTTGGAAGGCAGTTGAGATTCAACCACGTTGATGTGATTCTGGAGTCAAATGTGGGTCAGACCAGGTAAGGACAGCTGATTTCCTTCCCTAAAAGAACCAGATGGGTTTTTCCAACAATCGACAATGGTTTTATGGGCATCAGTAGATTCTTAATGTGTATCTTCACTGCTATCTCCCCTCAGCCTCTGTGATGAGCAGACTTATCCTCCCAGGTGATTTCAACTTCCATCTCAACTCATTAACTTTTTCCTCTTCTTTAGTGCCCTGCCCTATAATGCTCCCTTAATCTCTCCTTCCACATTAGCTTTATGTAAACCCCTTCACTCATATTCACAGCCACCGCCTTGCCCTCGCCATCTCACTATCTTAGCAACTCCTAACACCTCGTGACATTCACCTTGAGGCTAATTAAGAATATTCTGGATAATGATGCTGTTCTATTTTTGCCCCCACAGCCTCAGTCTGTTACCAGATGATTTTCAATCTGTTAAATTTCCCGGTTGGTGTTGTGCCAGTTAGTACGGTGACAGAGAAGGACGAGGAGGAGATGAAGGGATACGTAGGTCACAGTAACGATCTCTGGGATAGGTTGTTCAAAAAGGTTAGTGCACCTGATCAGATAAAGCAAGCCTTGATTCCAAAATCTCTGCAATGCAAGGCTCATTTCATATCCAGAAAGTAGATAATATCAGTCCAAAGTGCCTCATCTTTATGTTTCCTCTCCCTGAGATTTGGAAGTCACATCCTGCTAGTGTTTGTAGTACAAACTTCCATCAGCATGTCCTTGATAAACTTTTAAACATGCACGGTGGCACAGTGGTTAGCACTGCTGCCTTGCAGCGCCAGGGTCCTATGTTCAATTCCGGTCTTGGGTCACTGTCTGTGTGGAGTTTGCACATTCTCCCCGTGTCTGTGTGGGTTTCCTCTGGGTGCTCCGGTTTCCTCCCACAGTCCAAAGATATGTGGGTTAGGTTGATTGGCCATGGTAAATTGCCCCTTAGTCTCAGGGGGATTAGCAGGGTAAATGTGTGGGATTGTGGAAATAGGGCCTGGGTGGGATTCTGGTCGGTATAGACTCGATCTGCTGAATGGCCTCCTTCTGTACTGTAGGGATTCTAAAAGTGAAATGGTTAGATTTTTGGTGCCAGTTTCTAACTTGAGCCAATGTATGGCTCTAAAGTGATATTCCCATGTGCTTACAACTCAGGGATAGAAACCCGACACCTATTTTTGCGGAACTCAAGGAAACCTGGGTTTCTGGGAGTGGGGCTGTTTATGTTGATCCACAGTGAAAGCCTTGGTCATACGTTCATGTGGAGTGCTCTGCTCTGTGCTCTGAATATTCCTGTGTGTTCCCTATGAGCAGGAGACTGACACCTACTGGAGCTGTGCACATCCACAAACCTGTCACAGCAACAACATTTGTTTCAAAGTTGTCAGTACTGACCTTTTGACATAAGCTACCCTGTCTTGTGCTTGGGCATTAGCAGCTGCTAAGTTGGTCTCACACTCGTCTCTGAGTCAAAAGGTGCGGGTACAAGTCCCACTCTAGAGACTTGATCACAAAAGGCTACTTGATGACCAAAACACTCTTCTGCTGCCAGTGTGCCCTGAAGCAAGTCTGATCTCTTTAATGGTCACAGCATTGGCACGAAAACTGGAACTTTCTGCAGCGGGGATTCCATGTAAATGAAAGTCAGATAAGTTGACACAGCTGGCAGAAACATCCTTTTCACTTCTGACCTGTGTTCCTCCTCAATAAAATTACTTGCTAGTTTATGTACCACAACCTTCCATCAGCATATCCTCAATAAACTTTTAAACTGGATTATATTTTTGATGCCAGTTTCTATCTTGAGCCAATGTATCAGGTTAAAGTAATATTCCCACGTGCTTACAACTCGGGGATAGAAACAAGGCACGTATGTTTGCGGAATTGCAGGAAAACCTGGGTTTCCTGTTACATTTTTGCTCTGGTTCCCCGAAAGGATGACTTGGGCCTGAATTGCAGCCTCAAATGGAGGACACAATGTTGACTGGGTGGGAATTTGAGAGATTATTCTGGAAAAAGAAGGTGGCCATTAATTTTCTCCTGTGGGGTGGAGGGGAATGTCACTTTTGACAAAAAAAGATGGTAACACATTGTACAGCAATGCTGAGTTGGGACAGGAAAGAGATTGCATACCAGACTTTGGAATGTTGAATGTAAAATTTATGAATGGAACTGGTTCTCAATTTATACTGTCTCTGAACTGGAGTGAGCAAGGGCGGCACGGTGGTACAGTGGTTAGCACTGCTGCCTCACAGCATCAGGGACCCGGGTTCTATTCCCAGCTTGGGTCACTGTCTGTGTGGAGTCTGCACGTTCTCCTGGTGTTTGTGTGGGTTTCCTTCGGGTGTTCCGGTTTCCTCCCACAGTCCGAAGATGTGTGGGTTGGGTGGATTGGCCATGCTAAATTCTCCCTCAGTGTACCCAAACAGATGCTAGAATGGGGCGACTAGGGGATTTTCACAGTAACTTCATTGCCATGTTAATGTAAGCCTACTTGTGACTAATAAATAAAAAATAGTGGGCACGTAGACCACTTAACTCTCTCATAATGAAGCTGGAGGAAGGTTACCCTGCATCTATTCATTTGTAAAATGTTGAATTGCTCTAAACCAAGCGGGGGAGGTTTAACACGGATATCAGAAGGACATATTTTACACAGAGGGTGGTGGGGGCCTGGAATGCGCTGCCAGGCAAGGTGGTGGAGGCGGACACACTGGGAACGTTTAAGACTTATCTAGACAGCCATATGAACGGAGTGGGAATGGAGGGATACAAAAGAATGGTCTAGTTTGGACCAGGGAGCGGCGCGGGCTTGGAGGGCCGAAGGGCCTGTTCCTGTGCTGTATTGTTCTTTGTTCAATGTGAGAATGAATGGGGAAGCTAATGCTGTATGATTTATGTTTACATTTGGTTTTGCCTCCGTGGACTAGCATTGCTCTGTGAGAATTGATTGTCCTCTCGTAATCAATAAAATATTAGCTGTGTAATCAATGCAAGATGATAATTCATTTCCACAAGGACTTATCATTTTGTATGCTCTTGATCTTATTTTGTGGTTTTTTTTCCCCCCTCCTGCGTTCCAGGCTGTATCAGGAGCTGTCGGTCTCCCAATAGCTGTGCAGTGTGTAGCCTTGCCTTGGCAGGATGAACTCTGCCTGCGTCTGATGCGAGAGGTGGAGAGAGTCAGACAAAAGAAGAGGATAATTTAACTACATTCAGTCATTGGAGCAGCCTTTCAAGTGTAGCTGCTGCCAGCTGAACCTTCGCACACATGCTGCTGTACTCAGGGATATGGCAACAATTTTTGGAATTGGTGGCATATGTTTATTTTGGGATTAATACATTTTATTTTATGATTTTAAGAGGTTAACATCAAGGGATGACATGTTTAACATGTTAGAAAGATGTTGGCTATTCCTTCACATTCTATCACTGTAAATTATAAAACATTGGTCTGTTAAACTGATTGGGAATTTATTGAAATGTAATCTGATATTGTCAATCAATTTTGTTTTGTAAGAAGTCTCACAGGTTTATTTGGAATCATGAGCTTTCGGAGCGCTGCATCTTCCTCAGGTGACTCGCCTGAGGAAGTAACAATGTTCCAAAAGCTCGTGATTCCAAATAAACCTGTTGAACTTTAACCTGGTGTTGTGAGACTTCTTATTGTGCCCACACCAGTCCAACGTCGGCATCTCCACAATTTTGTTTTGGTGCAATGTGACATATGAGGGGAAAACATCTCTAAGTATTGAAGACGGGAATATAACGCACAAAATAAATTCATACTTCGTTCCCTTCCAGGAACGTTATGCTTGAGTTTCTTTTTTAGCATTTTCCTACAATTGACAGTAGTAAATTACAATATTAAGTTTAAAGTTTATTTATTAGGCTCAAGTAGGCTTACATTAACACTGCAATGAAGTTATTGTGAAAATCCTCCAGTCGCCACCACTCCAGCGCCTGTTCGGGTACACTGAAGGAGAATTTAGTATGGTCAATGCACCTGACCAGCACGTCTTTTGGACTGTGGGAGGAAAGCGGAGCACCTGGAGGAAACCCACGCAGACACGAGGAGAATGTGCAGACTCCGCACAGACAGTGACCCAAGCCAGGAATCGAAGCCGAGTCACTGGCGCTGTGAGGCAGCAGTGCTAACCACTGTGCTGCTGTGCCACCCATAGTAAAATAGGCCCATAGTAAAAAGTTACAGACCTTCAGTTGACTCCTTGGATCTCTGGCTTCTCACAGGCCCATTTTGCTTTAAATCTGCTTTCTGCAGCTTCATCATTTTAACCTTAGAGCCTTCCTCTGTTCCTCACGATTAACGTCACTAAACAGGATATTTTCCCGAACCCCATCCTGTTCTTGACTTAGCTGTCATCTTGGGATTTTTTCCTGTCTCTCCCTGGTTTTTGGAACCTTCTTCTTTAGTTTCAGACTTGCTCACTGTCCCTTTTCATGTCCTGATTGTTCCGGCATCTGATTTCAACTGAACTAACTACAGGAGCAATTCTCCCAAAAATGCTGAATTGGTGAGAAAACTGGTCTAAATGCTGACTGTTTTTTCAGTGCAACTTCAGACCCAAATCACCACACACTGCACAATGCACAGGTCACAATGATGAATCTTATTAAAAGCTCAGGGGAAGGGGCCTATTCACACTGGAGTCTGGCAGTTCTGGGCCTCTGCACATGCGCAGTGGTCCTGATCTGTCAGCCTCCTGTTTGCTGGCCAGCTCAATCGCTGGCCAGCCCAGGACCCTCGCACTGCTGCCCCTCGAGCCCCCTTCGTGGAATGATCGCAGCTCCCAATAGCATTCCTGGGCTAGCCTCGACCTCCACCCCCCACCCCGCACTGTCCCGGGGCACCCCGCCTCCACCCCCCCCCCCCCCCCCACCCCAACAGTGGCGATCTACTAACTCCCCCTTCTCCCCCCAGGGGGCAGAGGCAGATCCCCCCCTGGCAGACCAACCCCCCCCCCCCCCCCCAAGCCCACCCCGATCGCTGGCCTCCCTCCAGCTCTGACCGATCCCAAAGTAGAGTGCCAGCGGAACCCCCCACCCTCACCGGTTGCCCATTGGCTCCTCCCACAATAGGCCCTGCCCTTTGGTCCCATTCCCTTGTCCCCTTGGTCCCGGCCCTCATGCCCCCTGGACCTACCCCTTGGCACTGCCCGATGCCCAATTGGCATGGGCACGTTGCCCCTTGGGCAGTGCCAGGGTACCCATGCCCAGGGGGCACCACCCCCAGCCGCCTGACCCCCTGGTGGGCCCCAATTGCCCCCTCCCCCCCCCCCCCCCCTGTTCACGCTAGCGAGGTCTCCCATTAGTTCCACACAAGTAGGGAGCTACTCTAAACCCCACTGGAATGAAATACTCCTGGCAGAATGGGAGATGCTATCGAGCCTGGAGAATTCTGTGCCGGGCCCAATAATCACATTTAAAAGACATTATAAAAAGATTTCTCTTCCCGCTGGTTTCCAATGTGGTCCCAACTGCACTTGTTCTCCGGCTGTGGGAGATGCACATGCATCAGGAACGCATGTGCGAATCCCGCGAAATGACCGACACGTGATTCTCCCATCCCGACGTGCCAAAAAATGAGCGTGTCGGGATGGGAGAATCGCCCCCTTTTCCCCCCTCTCTGGACCCCTGTTGCTAGGCAACAGCATAGTTTTTTTTCTACCTTGTGTTCATTTTAACTTCCCTTCAAGAATTGTAAAGCCTCATCAAAAATTCAGGTATGCAAACAGCTCCAGACCATCTTTCCTCACTCTAAAATGAAACGAGATCCATGTTTCACCTTTTTAACCCATAAATAAGGAATGGTGATTAAGCATGAACTTTAAGTTAGAACATATTCTTAATATCAACAAATAAAAATACAAGTTAATTAACTATCTCTATCTCCCAACAAAGGGCCTTAACCCAAAGTGTGGAAGTCATAAATTTATGGAGTAGATGTAAATGCTTATGAAGGGTGGATAAAGCCTGTTTACGTATCATAATCTTAATGTTTTTAAATCCCTTGCCCTTTAAACATGAAAAAAGCTGAAACTTACTAAGCTAAAAGCAAAAGACTTTGCTGGACTGCTTTGAATAGCAGCCTATCAAGTTATTTGGCAACATTTCCTAAGGATGGTTATTACAGATGGGGTTATTATGAATGCTTGGCTGAGGTTCAAAAGTTACAAAACCGTTATCTCAGGAAGAGGCTGAGTTCAATTTTTAATTGGCAGTTTCAACAGTCTATAAATTGATTATTTATCTTCTAATGTGGTTACTGAATAGAATTTTGCTTTTATAACAGATTGAACACTTGAGGAAACTTAAAGTCTTTGAATGGGGTTCATGAATGTAGCTTTTTCAGTATCAAGTGTTTATGACTGATAGTTATAGAAACTTAACTTAGAAACTTAGAAACCCTACAGCACAGAAAGAGGCCATTCGGCCCATCGAGTCTGCACCAACCACAATCCCACCCAGGCCCTACCCCCATATCCCTAGATATTTAGCCACTAATCCCTCTAACCTACGCATCCCAGGACACGAAGGGCAATTTTGTTTTAGCATGGCCAATCAACCTAACCCGCACATCCTTGGACTGCGGGAGGAAACCCGGAGCACCCGGAGGAAACCCACGCAGACACGAGGAGAATGTGCAAACTCCACACAGACAGTGACCCAAGCCGGGAATCGAACCCAGACCCCTGAAGCTGTGAAGCAGCAGTGCTAACCACTGTGCTACCGTGCCGTATTTATATTAGATTGTTCAATTCATTTTTCATCTCCAGATGGCTCCTATGGTCTGCTCATAGCGGATACTGGAGGAGTGACTGCGAGGCAACATTGGGTTATGAGTTGGCATGGAGGAATCATGTGTTGTCATGGAGGGGGCATGGGGAATAGGTGCAGGAATGAATGATGAGTGAAGGCTAGAGGCTTAACAGCTTCTAAAATAGCTGAGATCAAGTCCCAAAGACCAAGGCGGGCTTTCTAAGAACCTGCCCCAGCACCCGTCTGTCCCTGAGGCCACAGACAATCTGCTTCCAGGATCATCGGGGCCAACTTTATCTCTCCCCAGAGTGAAAATTGGGTGTAATGGTTTTGTTATATTTCATGGTTCTGCAAAAACTGTCTTTGAATGACAAAATGGAATTCTGAGCATATTAAAGTTTTCGCTGTTGGCCTTCCCAGCAGCCTCTCCACTTTACCTTGCATACTGAGGAAAAAATGCTGAATTTAGTTTGGTACCTGCTGCTCATCCTATTTCCCTCTGTGCTCAAAAATGATGTGTGGCCGTGGTTTCCTGTAGCACAAGCTAGAAGCTGAATTTACTGTGGCATGCGGTGTATGTAAGTCATATTTAATGTGAGCTACCCCTTGTTAGCCTGGGCAGAAAAACTGCTTAGAATCATGGGGCTATTCAGTATTTCCACTGCTTAAGAAATAAATATCTGATGGTGGCACAGTGGTTAGCACTGCTGCCTGACAGCGCCAGGGTTCCAGGTTCAATTGCGGCCTCAGATAACTCGGGTGTGGAATTTGCAACTTACCCCGTGTCTGCGTGGGTTTCCTTTGAGTACTCCGGTTTCCTCCCACAATCGAAAGATGTGCGGGTTAGGTTGATTGGCCATGCTGAATTGCCTCTTACTGTCAGGGAGATTAACAAGGTCAATATGTGGGGTTACAGGGATAGGGCCTGGGTGGGATTGTTGTTGGTGCAGTCTCAATGGACCAAATGGCCTCCTCCTGCATTGTAGAAATTCTATGATTCCATGGGTGGAAGTTTACAAGAAAAATTGTAAATGTCCAGCTAGCGTGAAAATGGGAGAGTTGCAGATCCGTTTTTTGGGCGGGTTTTACACCCAATCTTGTGCACTTAGTGCATGAGAACATGGGCTGGACTGTTTCTAGCAGTGGAAGGGGCTTAATTCACCAGCAAGAAGCAGAGGGAGCTATTGCGCGTGTGCAGACCAACAGCAAAGGCCTGACAGAGAGAGGGAAACAGAGAACTGTCAGGCCTCTGCTGTTGGAGTCAGCCTGAGCCAAACCACCCCACCGCACCCCCCCGCACCCCCACCCGCAATTGCAGCAGCCCTCGGTCGATTGCCAACTGAAAATGTAGACCCGGCCGCCCCCTGCTGCCCAGGCCGATCGCACCCCCTTTCTCCACCCAGCCAATCATGATGCAAAGCGGCGGCGGGCCCCCATCCCTCCTCACCCCGATCGCAACTGCAGTGTGTGCAGCAGGCCCCCCTCCCTCCCCGATCTGGTCACCCTGCCCCCAGGCCCTGCCCCATTACCCCACCTCAGGCCCCATCCAATACCCCATATGGGAGCCCCATCCCCATATCCCACTTCAGGCCCCACCCTCCCATAGGCCCCATCTCTGGCACTACCAAGGTGCCAGGCTGGCAGTGCCAAGGTGTCAGGCTGACACTGCTCAAGGGTCACCCCCTCTTTCCTTCAGCCTCCCTGGCGGGGGGTGGGGGGGGGGCACAATGGCCTCCAGTTCTACTAGTGGAGTTTAATGCGGAAAAGTGTGAGGTGATTCACTTTGGAAGGAGTAACAGGAATACAGAGTACTGGGCTAATGGTAAGATACTTGGTAATGTGGATGAACAGAGAGAGGGATCTGGGTGTCCATGTGCATAGCTCCCTGAAAGTTGGCACCCAGGTTGATAGGGTTGTTAAGAAGGCATATGGTGTGTTAGCTTTTATTGGTAGAGGGATTGAGTTTCGGAGCCAGGAGGTCATGCTGCAACTGTACAAAACTCTGGTGCGGCCGCATTTGGAGTATTGCGTTCAGTTCTGGTCGCCGTATTATAGGAAAGATGTGGAAGTGTTGGAAAGGGTGCAGAGGAGATTTACCAGGATGTTGCCTGGTATGGTGGGAAAATCGTATGAGGAAAGGCTGAGGGGCTTGAGGTTGTTTTCGTTAGAGAGAAGAAGGTTAAGAGGTGACTTAATAGAGGCATACAAGATGATCAGAGGATTAGATAGGGTGGATAGTGAGAGCCTTTTTCCTCGGATGGTGATGGCTAGCACGAGGGGACATAGCTTTAAATTGAGGGGTGAGAGATATAGGACAGATGTTAGAGGTAGGTTCTTTACTCAGAGAGTAGTAAGGGCGTGGAATGCCCTGCCTGCAGCAGTAGTGGACTCGTCAACATTAAGAGCATTCAAATGGTTATTGGATAAACATATGGATGATGTTGGAATAGTGTAGATTAGAGGGGCTTTAGATTGGTTCCACTGGTCGGCACAACATCGAGGGCCAAAGGGCCTGTACTGCGCTGTAATGTTCTTTGTTCTATATTCTATTTCCTTCCCTAAAGGACATCAGTGAACCAGATGGGTTTTTTCCGACAATCGACAAATGGTTTCATGGTCATCAGTAGATTCTTAATTCCAGATATTTTTCTTTTTATTGAATTCAAATTCCACCATCTGCCATGACGGGATTTGCAGTCGGGTCTCCAGAACATTAGCTGAGTTTCTGGATTAATAGTCTAGCCATAATACCACTAGCCTATCGCTTCCCCTTAACTGTTATCTCAGAACATGCGCTGAATTGATCATCAGTATCTAACTCAGTGCCAAGACAATTATAAAAAGTGAACTCACAAACATGATTAATCATAATACGAATTGTAACATGACCTCTTAGTTTAGGACAGGCTGTGGACTTGACGACTGAAGTACAACTTGCGTAACTTTCTGATGATCATTATACTTTAGTTTTACTTTAGTTGCTGTCAGAGAATTAAGGATCATGTCCAATTCAGTGACAGCATTCATTCCTTATTTGTAGTTTCTCACTTTGTCAGCACTTGAGAAAACATACAATATAAAATGTGTAACCCAGCCTTGGCATGGTCTGCTGTGGCTCAGTGAATATAATTATATTAATGTCTGTGAATGATTACTGTACTTATTATCCTAATAGAATGTGGCTTGGACCTCTGAGGAGTTAATGACACATGAAACTATTTGGGTTTTTACTGCGCTGAGCTGGCTGGATTGAAATGTGTAAATATTCTTTCAATTCTACCGCCTCCCCCCCCCCCCCCCCCCCCCACCCCACTTCCCCCATTATTTGCATTTAACTATGTTCTCCTCATCATTTTAACCTGCACTCTCGGGGGAAAAAAATAACTTCTGGTGTTATAATACAATTCTGCTGTCCCTTCCCAGTCCCCAATGTGGCGCAAGTAGGAGCTGTACATAGCAGACAATGGGAAAGTGTAGTCATATTTTCAAAGTTTAAAAAAATGGGAATTAAGAAAATATTAATGTTGCTGACACACATTTGGAGATCAGGGCCTCTTTATACAGAACTGTACTTCAGAATGCTAACTTGGTGGGGGTGGGAAGTGATGGTGTGGGATATAGTTCATGGTAGGGTAGGCTGTGTTTGCCATAGAGGAGGAGTGGCTTTAAGAACATAAGAAATAGGAGCAGGAGTAGGCCATCTAGCCCCTCGAGCCTGCCCCGCCATTCAATAAGATCATGGCTGATCTGACGTGGATCAGTACCACTTACCCGCCTGATCCCCATAACCCTTAATTCCCTTACCGATCAGGAATCCATCCATCCGCGCCTTAAACATATTCAGTGAGGTAGCCTCCACCACCTCAGTGGGCAGAGAATTCCAGAGATTCACCACCCTCTGGGAGAAGAAGTTCCTCCTCAACTCTGTCTTAAACCGACCCCCCTTTATTTTGAGGCTGTGTCCTCTAGTTTTAACTTCCTTACTAAGTGGAAAGAATCTCTCCGCCTCCACTCTATCCAGCCCCCGCATTATCTTATAAGTCTCCATAAGATCCCCCCTCATCCTTCTAAACTCCAACGAGTACAAACCCAATCTCCTCAGCCTCTCCTCATAATCCAAACCCCTCATCTCCGGTATCAACCTGGTGAACCTTCTCTGCACTCCCTCCAATGCCAATATATCCTTCCTCATATAAGGGGACCAATACTGCACACAGTATTCCAGCTGCGGCCTCACCAATGCCCTGTACAGGTGCATCAAGACATCCCTGCTTTTATATTCTATCCCCCTCGCAATATAGGCCAACATCCCATTTGCCTTCTTGATCACCTGTTGTACCTGCAGACTGGGCTTTTGCGTCTCATGCACAAGGACCCCCAGGTCCCTTTGCACGGTAGCATGTTTTAATTTGTTTCCATTGAGATAGTAATCCCATTTGTTATTATTTCCTCCAAAGTGTATAACCTCGCATTTCTCAACGTTATACTCCATTTGCCATATCCTCGCCCACTCACTCAGCCTGTCCAAATCTCTCTGCAGATCTTCTCCGTCCTCCACACGATTCACTTTTCCACTTATCTTTGTGTCGTCTGCAAACTTCGTTACCCTACACTCCGTCCCCTCCTCCAGATCATCTATATAAATGGTAAACAGTTGCGGCCCGAGTACCGATCCCTGCGGCACGCCACTAGTTACCTTCCTCCAACCGGAAAAACACCCATTAATTCCGACTCTTTGCTTCCTGTCGGATAGCCAGTCCCCAATCCACTTTAACACACTACCCCCAACTCCGTGTGCCCTAATCTTCTTCAGCAGCCTTTTATGGGGCACCTTATCAAACGCCTTTTGGAAATCCAAAAACACCGCATCCACCGGTTCTCCTCCATCAACCGCCCTAGTCACATCTTCATAAAAATCCAACATGTTCGTCAAGCACGACTTTCCCCTCATGAATCCATGCTGCGTCTGATTGATCGAACCATTTCTATCCAGATGCCCTGCTATCTCCTCTTTAATAATGGATTCCAGCATTTTCCCTACTACAGACGTTAAGCTGACCGGCCTATAGTTACCCGCCTTTTGTCTCCTTCCTTTTTTTTTAAACAGCGGCGTAACATTAGCCGTTTTCCAATCAACCGGCACTACCCCAGAATGCAACGAGTTTTGATAAATAATCACTAACGCATCCACTATTACCTCTGACATTTCTTTCAATACCCTGGGATGCATTCCATCCGGACCCGGGGACTTGTCCACCTTCAGTCCCATTAGTCTACCCAGCACTGCCTCTCTGGTAACATTAATCGTATTAAGTATTTCTCCTGCTGCCAACCCTCTATCGTTAATATTTGGCAAACTATTTGTGTCCTCCACCGTGAAGACCGACACAAAAAACTTATTTAAAGACTCAGCCATATCCTCATTTCCCACTATTAACTCTCCCCTCTCGTCCTCCAAGGGTCCAACATTCACTCTAGCCACTCTATTCCTTTTTATATATTTATAAAAACTTTTACTATCATTTTTTATATTAATTGCTAGCCTAGCTTCATAGTCTATCCTTCCTTTCTTTATCGCTTTCTTAGTCTCTCTTTGTTGTTTCTTAAATTTTTCCCAATCACTTGTTTCTCCACTATTTTTGGCCACTCTGTACGCAGCTGTTTTTATTTTAATACTCTCCTTTATTTCCTTCGTTATCCACGGCTGGTTCTCCCTTTTCTTACAATCCTTGTTTTTTGCTGGAATATATTTTTGCTGAGAACTGAAAAGGATCTCCTTAAAAATCCTCCACTGTTCCTCAGCTATCCTACCTGCCAGCCTGCTCTCCCAGTCTACCTTAGCCAATTCATCCCTCATCCTATCATATTTCCCTCTGTTCAAACAGAGGACACTGGTTTGAGACCAAACTTTCTCCTCTTCCATCTGAATCAGAAATTCGACCATATTGTGGTCACTAGACCCAAGAGGGTCCTTCACAATAAGATCCTTAATTCTACCTACCTCGTTACACAATACCAGATCCAAAATAGCTCGTTCCCTCGTCGGTTCCGTAACATGCTGTTCAAGGAAACTATCCCGACAGCATTCTAAGAACTCTTCCTCCATTCCACCCTTACCGACTTGAGTCTGCCAGTCAATGTGCATGTTGAAGTCCCCCATGATTATTGCCGTTCCGTTTTTACACGCATCCCTTATCTGCTTGTTTATAGCCCTCCCTACCTCAACATTATTATTTGGGGGCCTATATACCACACCTACTAGTGTCTTTCTCCCTCTACTATTCCTCATCTCTACCCATAATGATTCCACGTTTTGTTCCTCAGAGCCTATGTCATCCCTCAGTACTACCCTGATATTATCTCTTATTAATAGCGCGACCCCACCACCTTTTCCTTCCTGTCTATTCTTCCTAAACGCCTGATACCCCTGGATATTCATCTCCCAGTCCTGGTCACCTTTCAGCCACGTTTCTGTAATGGCCACTAGATCGTACCCACTTGTGCTGATTTGCACCATCAACTCATTCACCTTGTTCCGAATGCTTCGTGCATTCAGGCAAAGTGTCCTTATTCCAGCTTTTATCTGGACCCGCTTTGATGAGTCGCGAACACCCTCTCCCTCTACTCCCTTATCTAAATTACCGCCTTCATTCACTTGCACCCTCTCCTCTACCATTAATTTTGTAATTCCCCTTACCCCTGCATCCTCCCCCCCATCAATTAGTTCCTTGATCCTAGTCAACTCTTCTAGCTCCCCTCCCCCCAACCTATCTAGTTTAAATTCTCCCCAGTAGCCTTAGCCAACCTACCGGCCAGGATATTGGTCCCCGTGTGATTCAAGTTCCACCCGTTTTTTGTATACAGATCACCCCTGCCCCTAAAGAGGTCCCAATGGTCCAGGAACCTGAATCCCTGCCCCCTGCACCAGTCCCTCAGCCACACATTCATCCTCCACCTCACTCCATTCCTGCCCTCACCTTCCCGTGGCACAGGCAGTAATCCTGAGATTACTACCTTTGCTTTCCTCTTTCTCAGCTGTCTCCCTAATTCCCTGTACTCCCTTTTCATGACTCTTTCTCCCTTCCTACCCACATCAGCGGTACCAATATGTACCGCTACCTCAGGCTCCTCTCCCTCCCACTTCAGGATTTCCGGGACGCGACTAGCGACATCCTGGATCCCGGCCCCAGGGAGGCAGACCAGGCTTTGAAAGGTGCAATCCCTTTACTCATTCCTTTCTTTCTTATGCTGTAAGTATGAATAATATAATTGCAGCATTTCTAATTTTCTGTTGATATACAGTAAGCAGAAAATGGAGGGTTGGCGGAATCGAAATGCATTAGTGTAGCTAAAGCAATGAGATGCATGGTCAGACTTTGGGTGGAGAAACGGTCACATGTTTCAGTCTATGTTCCTCTGAGGAACATTTTAGTTTAGGTTTTCTTAGTATCGCAAGTAGGCTTACATTAACACTGCAATGAAGTTGTTGTGAAAATCCCCCAGTTGCCACACTCCGGCGCTTGTTCGGGTTCACTGAGGAAGAATTTAGCATGGCCAATGCACCTAACCAGCATGCCTTTCGGACTATGGGAGGAAACCGGAGCACCCAGAGGAAATCCGTGCAGACAAGGGGAGAACGTGCAGACTCCTCACAGACAGTGACCCAAGCTTGAAATCAAACGAGACAGCAGTGCTAACCACTTGCCACCGTGCTGCCCTAATAAAAGTCAAAAGTGTCCTCAGGTTATTATATCATACTGTACAAGGTGCTTAGCGTTTAGTAAGCTGTGACTTTTCTAATTTGAATGTAATTTATTTTCGAGGTGAGTTGGGTTCAATGTGTGTGTGCACCCAGTCATTATTGATGATTGCCCTTTCTGTACTCCCTCCTGTTAGCTCATTTTGGAATGAACAGAAAGTAAGAATTTTCAGCTTGCAAATCATAGGAAGAAAGGTGATTAACAGATCACATGTTTGCTGTTGTAGCACACTAAAGGAGATGACGTTGATCATTTTTTTTCTATTCATTCATGGGACACGGGCGTCGCTGGTTAGGCCAGTATTTATTGCCCATCCCTAGTTGCCTGAGGGCAGTTGAGAGTCAACCACATTGCTGTGGCTCTGGGATCACATGTAGGCCAGACCAGGTAAGGACGGGAGACTTCTTTCCCTAAAGGACATTAGTGAACCAGATGGGTTTTTTCAACAATCAACAACAGTTTCATGGTCATCAGTAGATTCTTAATTCCAGACATTTTTTTCCCACCGTCTGATGTGGCGGGATTCAAACCCGGGTCCCCAGAACATTAGCAGGGTTTATGGATTAATGGTCTAGTGATAATTCCACTAGGCCATCACTTCCCCATAAGGTGAGTGATGAAGGAGCAGCGCTCCGAAAGCCCATGATTCCAAATAAACCTGTTAGACTTTAACCTCATGTTCTGAGTCTTCTTACTGTGCCCGTTCTAGTGGAAGTTGGCATTTGGAGTGTCTTTTTCTGCAGTTCTCCATATGCCTTTCGAACCTTCTGTTGGGATTGTATACAAACAGTCTCCATGTGTCTTTAACAAACAGTCTCCATATGTTCTGTGTAGCTGATCAAATACGCTAGAGAGTTCAATAGTTTCAGCCATGTAAAGACTAAGGAAATGTCATCTGTGGAATGGGGTTAAAGCATTTAATTAATATTTTGGAGTTGTTAAATTGATTGTTAACAGTTATTGCCTATTCTCTCTTTCTTAGTTACCTTCAGAGGAAAATGTGAGCTGCTTTCTCAAGCCGTTGGAATCCTTGTACTGATAGTGCAATAAGAAGGTTATATCCCTGTGCTCCACCAATAGTTGCCTGTCACTGAGTAAAAACAAACAGAAAAGTTACACCTCGTACTAAGTCCATAATTATAACTGTAATTATAGCAACAATTGTCAGTTGTTGTAAAAACCCATCTGGTTCACTGATGTCCTTTAGAGAAGGAAATCTGACTTCCTTACCCGGTCGGGCCTACATGTGACTCAAGACCCACAGAAATGTGGTTGACTCTTAATTGCCCTCAGGATTGGGCTGTAAATGCTGGCTCAGCCAGCGACACCCACATCCCATGAATGAATTTTTAAAAAATCTGTCTTTGGAAAACTAATTCTATATTTGTCAATTTGACCATCGTATTGAAAAATTCCATAGTTTTTTCATTTCTTTCTTTTTCAGTCTGATTATTGTATTGAGTGATATATTCCTCCTCTCTGCAGCTCTCTTGCTGTACCCCCCCAAGCTTGCCTTTTCTTCCCTGCTTTTATAAATGTTACAGTAAGAAGTCTCACAACACCAGGTTAAAGTCCAACAAGTTTTATTTAGAATCACGAGCTTTCGGAGCGCTACTCCTTCATCAGGTGAGTGGAGAGGTAGATTTCACAAATACGGCATATATAGACAGAGACTCAATTGCAAGATAATGGTTGGAATGCGAGTCTTTTCAGGTAATCAAGTTTTTACTTTATAAATTTATAAAACTCATTTATAAATGTTCTTCTTTAACTGCCATCTATTTGCCAAAGTTTTTCACTTGACTTATGCTGGGTGTTCATCATTTCTCTGATCGTTCAACTTCAAGGTGTTCACTGGCATTTGAGGAGCTCTATAGAAGTGCAAATTGATGCACCAGAGAATGTTTTTATCCTGTGTTATTTCATTGGTGATGACACTCTTCCAGAGTGTGTAACAGTGAATGGTACTAAGAACATCAATGAGTGTAATAGTCAAATCAATGTTATATATAGTTCAGAGCCAAGGCTGCTATATTAGAGCTTTATAGCCATGGCATGTTGGAACTATGGTGTATGGTAGTCCACAGTAAGTTTGTGATATATCAAAGTATTACAATAAAAATCAAATTAAACATTGGCTCAGATCTTATAACCTTAAAAAAAATGTCCACGAGGATCTAACGATCTCTGTGATATGGAATTCACCTTTCCTGATATTAACTTGAATCAGGTATCAAACAAAATGGGCCTCCAGGTGTCTGGCATAGTGATGTTAGGGGAAGTGATGACCTAATGGTATTATCACTAGACTACTAATCCAAAAACTCAGATGATGGGGACCTGGGTTCAATCCTGCCAAGACAAATGATGGAGTTTGAATTCAATAAAAGGAAAAATATCTGGAATTAAGAATCTACTGATGACCATGAAACCATTGTCGATTGTCAGAAAAACCCATATGCTCCACTAATGTGCCATCCTTACCCGGTCTGGCCTACATGTGACTTTAGAGCCACAGCAATGTGGTTGACTCTCAACTGCCCCTTGAAATGGCCTAGCAAGCCACTCAGTTCAAGGGCAACTAGGGATGGGCAATAAATACTGGCCAGCCAACGACACACATGTCCCACAAATGAATAAAAGAAAAGCAGGGTCTTCAGGTAAGCCCAATGAATAATTCTGACAGCACTGATTATCCTTCACTTTTTATACATTTTACAGAGAGGAAAATAAAGATTTGGACATAGTCATTAGAAGCTTAAATATTGGGTGGCATGGTAGCACAGTGGTTAGCACTGCTGCTTCACAGCTCCAGGGATCTGGGTTCGATTTCCGGCTTGGGTCACTGTCTGTGTGGAGTTTGCACATTCTCCTCGTGTCTGCGTGGGTTTCCTCCGGGTGCTCCGGTTTCCTCCCACAGTCCAAAGATGTACGGGTTAGGTTGATTGGCAATGCTAAAATTGCCCCTTAGTGTCCTGAGATGCGTAGGTTAGAGGGATTAGCAGGTAAATGTGTAGGGATATGGGGGTAGGGCCTGGGTGGGATTGTTGTCGGTGCAGACTCGAGGGGCCAAATGGCCTCTTTCTGCACTTAGGGTTTCTATGATTCTATGGTTCTATTGTAATCAGACTTAAAAATAAATGAGAAAACTATGGAATTTTTATTACAATGGAAAATAGTAACTTTGACTAATATAAAATTAGTTTTCCAGAGTCAGAGACATTTTTCAACAATAATTATGAACTAGTACAAAGTGTAACTTTTGATTTGATTTATTATTGTCACATCATCATAGAATCTACAGTGCAGAAGGAGGCCATTTGGCCCATTGAGTCTGCACCAACAACAATCCCACCCAAGCCCTATTCCAGTACCCCACGTATCTCCCTGCTAATCATCCTGACACTGAGCGGCAATTTATCATGGCCAATCAACCTAATCTGTACATCATTGGAGTGTGGGAGGAAACTGGAGCACCCAGAGGAAACCCACGCGGACACGAGGAGAACGTGCAGATTCTGCACAGGCAGTGACCCAAGGCTGGAATCAACGCTGTGCCACTCATGTATTAGTATATAGTGAAAAGTATTGTTTCTTGCATGCTATTCGGACAAAGCATACCGTAGATAGAACAGGAAAGGAGAGGGTGCAGAATGTAGTGTTACAGTCATAGCTAGGGTGTAGAGAAAGATCAACTTAATATAATGTAGATCCATTCAAAAGTCTGATGGCAGCAGGGAAGAAGCTGCTGTTGAGACAGTTCGTACATGACCTCAGACTTTTGTATCTTTTCGCCGACAGAAGGAGGTGGAAGAGAGTATAACTGGGGTGTGTGGGGTCCTTGAGTACGTTGGCTGCTTTTCCAAGGCGGAGGGAAGGGTAGAAAGAGTCAATGGATGGGAGGCTGGTTTGAATGATGGACTGGGCTTCTTTTATGACCCTTTGTAGTTTATTGCGGTCTTGGAACGAGCAGGAGCCATGCCAAGCTGTGATACACCCGGAAAGAATACTTTCTGTGGTGCATCTGTAAGAGTTGGTGAGAGTCGGAGTGGACATGCTGAATTCCCTTAGCTTCCTGAGAAAGTAGAGGTGATGGTGGGCTTTCTTAACTATAGCATCGGCGTGGGGGGACCAGGACAGGTTGTTGGTGATCTGGACACCTAGAAGCTGGAGGCTGTCTTGTTCGGGTTTCAATGATATTACAGCATATTTGGAAAAGTTCTAATCAGTTTAGTGATTTCTAAAGATTGCCATCTGTGGAGACTACAACAATGCACTTAGTGGAAGAGAAAGAAATTACTGATAACACCTCCCGTATTTTTGCATTTTAACTGCACATATGCTGATGCCAGAAGTTGCTGTGAGTTTCACAGGGTTATGATGGTGAATGCTGACCCTTTTGTCGTCATTACAGCTGCAAAGTCTGGTCCATTGTGTTGTAAGTCAGGTAGAATATAAACAGCTTAATATACTGAGGGGTTTATTGTATTGGGGAAGAACTTGCAATCATATAGCATCTTCCCCTATATCACAGAGGACTTCACATCCAAGGAAGTGCTTTGGAAATGTGGTCACTATTGTAAAATAAGAAAAGGTGGCAGATGCACACAGCATGGTCCCACAAACAATAATGAGATTAATTATTTGGTTGTGTTGCTTGAAGGATAACTGTTGGCCAGAGGAGCAAAAGAACTGCTCTGTTCTTCCAGTAGTTCAATGAAATCTTTTACATCCTCCTGAGAAGGTATGTAGGCCTTGATTTAATGGGTGGAATTTTTCAGCTGTTCACGCCAGCGGAATTTCCTGGACCTGCTGCAGTGAACTGAGATTTGGTTGAGTGTCAAATTCTCTGTCCTCGCTTGTAGTGGTGTGAACAGCTGGAAAATTCTGGCCAACATCCTGTTCTGACTGACACCACTCTGACATTGCAACACTTCTTCACTCCCGCTTAATTGGCACCAGATCCATAAACATCCACCCCCTCCACCACCGACGCTCAGTAGCAGCAGTGTGTACTATCTACAAGATACACTGCAGAAATTCACCAAAGATCCTTAGACAGTATCTTCCAAACCCACAACCACTTCCATCTACAAGGACAAGGGCAGCAGATACATGGGAACACCACCACCTGCAAGTTCCCCTCTAAGCCTGTCACCATCATGACTTGAAAATATATTGCCGTTCCTTCGCAATTGCTGGGTCAGAAACCTGGAATTCCCTCCCTAACGGCATTGTGGGTCAACCCACAGAACATGGACAGCAGCGATTCAAGAAGGCCATCTTTTTATGTCCACCTTCTGTCCACGCCACCACCTTCTCAAAGGCAACTAGGGATGGTCAATAAATGCTGGCCAGCGTGATGCCCATGTCCCATGAATGAACACAAAAATGCATTGCACTGAAGTGTTGGCCTCGATTATGCGTCTGAATTTCCAGGCTTGGGCTTGAATCCACTATTCTCTGACTTGGAGATAAAAGAGTAATATCCTGATGGGAAAGTATATTAGTGCATTACAGCTTGGTTTGTGGTATATGTTCATTGAGAGAAGTATGGAATATACTACAGAATTTCACACGGATGGGAACATTGGAGCAGATTTTCCCATTCTGAATCATATGTTATTGGATTGTCTTCCCACAAAAAATGCAGGGTGATTCAATAGGAAGCAGCACACGTTTCTGTCCATTAATTTATGTGGATGGAAAGTTAGGAAGTTTTCCAGATGGGCATTAGCTCCTAGTCAGCTAATTTGCCTGTCTTCACTGTGCAATTCTCCACCACGCGCAGGAAGTAGATTCAAATTCTGTAATGACTTGTGCAGTTTATCAAAATATTTTAAATCTATTCTTTTTATGAAATCTTTCAATGCCATGACGGGGACACTGCTGTAAAGATTGTGGGTCTGAAGGGTGAGAGATCAAGACAAAACTCTTAATGGGGACGGAACTCAATTTAAAGTCTGAAAATTAAAGGAGTAACATCAGCCCAGAAAAGGAACAACGTAAATTGTCGAGTCTCATAGAAATCATAGAAACCCTACAGTGCAGGAAGAGGCCATTCGGCCCATCGAGTCTGCACCGACCACAGTCCCACCCAGGCCCTACCCCCATATCCCTACATATTTTATCCACTAATCCCTCTAACCTACACATCTCAGGACACTAAGGGGCAATTTTTAGCATGGCCAATCAACCTAACCCGCACATCTTTGGACTGTGGGAGGAAACCGGAGCACCCGGAGGAAACCCACGCAGACACGAGGAGAATGTGCAAACTCCACACAGACAGTGACCCGAGCCGGGAATCAAACCCAGGTCCCTGGAGCTGTGAAGCAGCAGTGCTAACCACTGTGCTACCGTGCCACCAACTGTGCTCTCATTCCCACATGTAATAAATTGTTGTGAAAGATTTTATGAATGGGAAACTATTTTTCTTAATTTTCTATTCCGTCTCCTTTACTTCTCTCTGGTGCCTGTAGGAAACTGGTTACCTCGGGAACCAGTCTCGGCCCGACTAAAAATTTCTGTTCTGTTTCATATTTCAGCACCCACATTATTTTGCCTTTATTTTAAAGAACTCCATCTGGCCGCTAACAAGGCTATTCTTGACTCTGCAACTATGCCCAAGCTAAATGAACAAATACATCTCTTTCTGCTAATCAATTCATTCTTTATTTTTTTCCCCTGACCCTGATTTAACTCTAATTCACTCATTCGAATCAATTCTCCCTCTCCGTGGTTACTCTGTTCTTTACTCCATCCTTAAATCACTCTTTGTCCCATCATTTACTAAAGTTCACTAAGATCCTAATTATCCACTGCTGCATTATTCAGCAAATTACACAGCAAAAAAAAATGCTCCAACTGATAACTGTCGGAAAATGTCTCAGGAACAGTGGAATCTCCAACAAGATTTGGCTTGGGCCCTTGCTTTTAGAACAACTGAAATGCAGGTTGGAAATGGCCACAGGAGGGTGCTGGTCACCTTCCCCCGGTATCAGTCACCAGCCACACTGTTACGGTGATTAGTAAGGTGCTTTCAAACATGAACAATGGCATAGTTTGGAGTTTGTACATGTTTAAATACCATTGACTGGCCCAGGGACTGGATTTACTTTCAGAGAACAACACTGATATAAGCCACGTACAATTCACTTCGGCTGAATGCCTGAGGAGACCTGTGTTTAAAGATACTGCTCGCTGAGTCCCATTTAGCTTAATTCAGTTGATTGGGTGCTTTAGTGGCAATGAACCTTGTCTTTATCTGATAGATCCAAATTGAATAAAACCTATTATTTGTGATATAAATAAATCAAGAATTAATCAATGTTCTGTAAATGTTTCTGATGGAAGCATCTGTGTAATCTATTCAGTGGATTTACAATTCTATATTTGACATGTCATGTCGGTAACAGCTCCAAATCAATGTTTGACAAATTTGCAATGGCACCGCCGTTGTTTAATCCTAAAATATGAATATTATCATAGAATCGCTACAGTACAGAAGGAGGCCATTCAGCCCATTTAGCCTGCACCGACAACAATCCCTCCCTATCCCCACATTATTTACCCTACTAATCCCCCCAAAACCTAGGGTCAATTTAGCATAGCCAATCAACTTAACTCACACCGGAGCAGCTGGAGGAAACCCACGCAGACACGGGGAGAATGTGCAGACTTCAGACAGTGACCCAAGCCCGGAATCGAACCTGAGTCCCAGGCACTGTGAAGAAGCAGTGCTAACCACTGTGCCATCATGCCACCCCTATTATCTTGTATAAGTAATGTATACTTGGAAGCCGCTGTCAACATACAATGAATATAACATGGTGAACCAAACTAAACCAGTTTCAGAAAGGAGAGATGTAACTTGACCAACCTCACATACATTGTAAGTGTTATCCTAAGTGGATTGAGGAAAGCCTTATAACCTGCTGTACTTGTCTTCCAAAAAGTCTTTAAGTTGATGGAGGACTTGGAAGCAACAAGCACTTGTTAGGGCCGAGATGTCGGGATGTGCGAAGTGCCGGCTCGTGTACATCAAGGACCTGCATATCTTCCTGATTACTGTTTCTAACTGATGTCAATAGTTTTATTCAGAGCTTGATGCTTCCTGGTCCAATTTGCAGATGACACTAAACTATAAGGCAGCAGGAAAGGCTGTTTGAAGAGGTACCCAAAGACAAGTTAGATTAAATATGTGACTAACCATACAATTTTGCACGCTAGGTGTATTCTCTGTGGCAACATCTCATCGAACTGTTGTTCACTTTTCAACCAATCAGTGCCCGTTTCTCAGGCAGTGTAAATTGTTGCTCCCTTTGAAATTTGGTATTTTTGTGACTGTCCTGAGAAGTGCAAGATGAAAAGCTTCGGCAGTGTGTCTCTTTTTTCAGCAATACTTAAGTTCTCTACTACTAAATAACTAAAAAATGAATAGCATATGACCACCATAATTAGATGGCATATAAATATATACTTGGTTTTATATATATATATATATATACTATATTATAAAATGATTATGTAGTTATTAATGGGGTGATCATACAACGTTGCAGATTGAGGAGAAATTAGGATCGGTTTAATGTTTTTTTTCTGAAGTCACATCTGATGGATCCTGGGCAAAATCCTGCTGGTCATGCCACTTATAGGGTCAGTGATTAGTACCTGTACATAAAGCAGCACCCTTTCTGTATGCTTCCATACAATACTGAGTTGAAATGTCAATGGCTCCAATAGAGAATTAATTGAATAAACACTTCCCATGTAATTGTCTAATGCTAGTAGGTAGCCTAGGATCTTACTCATCGTAAATTAGAGGCTACCCTGTCTTATAAGACATAATGTGGAGATGCCGGCGTTGGACTGGGGTAAACACAGTAAGAAGTTTAACAACACCAGGTTAAAGTCCAACAGGTTTATTTGGTAGCAAAAGCCACACAAGCTTTCGGAGCTCCAAGCTCCTTCTTCAGGTGAGTGGGAATTCTGTTCACAAACAGGGCATATAAAGACACAGACTCAATTTACATGAATAATGGTTGGAATGCGAATACTTACAACTAATCAAGTCTTTAAGATATAAACAATGTGAGTGGAGAGAGCATCAAGACAGGCTAAAAAGATGTGTATTGTCTCCAGACAAGACAGCCAGTGAAACTCTGCAGGTCCAGGCAAGCTGTGGGGGTTACAAATAGTGTGACATGAACCCAATATCCCGGTTGAGGCCGTCCTCGTGAGTGCGGAACTTGGCTATCAGTTTCTGCTCAGCGACTCTGCGTCGTCGTGTGTCATGAAGGCCACCTTGATTAGCTGTAAGTATTCGCATTCCAACCATTATTCATGTAAATTGAGTCTGTGTCTTTATATGCCCTGTTTGTGAACAGAATTCCCATTCACCTGAAGAAGGGGCTTGGAGCTCCGAAAGCTTGTGTGGCTTTTGCTACCAAATAAACCTGTTGGACTTTAACCTGGTGTTGTTAAACTTCTTATTATAAGACATAGGCATAATAATGTAACACACAGCACATAATTCTGCTGCTAATATGAAGCTTTCGACCTATAAGGTCTATTTGCTGAGATTAGACTCTAAAGTTATTTTGAGGTCAATTCCTTTAGCAGAAAACCTAAGGTACGTGAGAGGGTCATTGCTTCTATTGAGTTTAGTAGTGGTGGTAAATATCTGACTTCTCTCCAAGAGCAGAAGAGCCCATTAGAAATGATGGTTTTATCAAGATTGAGTTGTTTCTGGAATTTATGCCTACACAACTTATTTTTAAGATTAATATAGAATCATAGAATCCTACAGTACAGAAGGATACAGTACAGTACAGTACATTTGGCCCATTGAGTCTGTATCGACCACAATCCCACCCAGGCCCTATTCCCACAACCCCTGCTAATCCCCCTAATAATAAGGGGTAATTTAGTATGGCCAATCAAACTAACTTGCACATCTTTGGACTATGGGAGGAAACCGGAGCACCATCCTTAATTGCCCTTTAGAAGGCGGTGGTGAGCTGTCTTCCTGAACCATTGCACTCCATGTGGTGTAGGTACATTCACAGTGCTGTTAGGGAGGGAGTTCCAGGAGTTTAATCCAGTGACAGTGAAGGAAAAACCATATATTTCCAAGTCAGGATGGTGAATGACTTGGAGGGCAACTTCTAGAACATAGAACATAGAACAGTACAGCACAGAACAGGCCCTTCGGCCCACAATGTTGTGCCGAGCTTTGTCTGAAACCCAGATCAAGCTATTTCCTCCCTATCATCCCGAAGTACTCCATGTGCCTATCCAATAGCTTCTTAAATGTTCCTAAAGTTTCTGACTCCACTATCCATGCAGGCAGTCCATTCCACACCCCAACCACTCTCTGCGTAAAGAACCTACCTCGGACATCCTTCCTATATCTCCCCCATGAACCCTATAGTTATGCCCCCTAGTTACCGCTCCATTCACCCGAGGAAATAGTCTTTGAACGTTCACTCTATCTATCCCCCTCATCATCTTATAAACTTCTATCAAGTCTCCTCTCAACCTCCTTCGCTCCAAAGAGAAAAGCCCAAGTTCCCTCAAACTTTCCTCATAAGACCTACCCTCCAAACCAGGCAGCATCCTGGTAAATCTCCTTTGCACTCTCTCCAGTGTCTCCACATCCTTCTTGTAGTGAGGTGACCAGAACTGCACACAATATTCCAAATGTGGTCTCACCAAGGTCCTGTACAGTTGCAGCATAACCCCACGGCTCTTAAACTCAAACCCCCTGTTAATGAACGCCAACACACTATAGGCCTTCTTCACGGCTCTATCCACTTGAGTGGCAACCTTCAGAGATCTATGGATATGAACCCCAAGATCTCTCTGTTCCTCCACATTCTTCAGAGCCCTACCTTTGACCCTGTAATCCACATTTAAATTAGTCCTACCAAAATGAATCACCTCGCATTTGTCAGGGTTAAACTCCATTTGCCATTTTTCAGCCCAGCTCTGCATCCTATCTATATCTCTTTGCAGCCTACAACAGCCCTCCACCTCATCCACTACTCCACCAATCTTGGTGTCATCAGCAAATTTACTGATCCACCCTTCAGCCCCCTCCTCCAAGTCATTTATAAAAATCACAAAGAGCAGAGGACCAAGCACTGATCCCTGTGGCACTCTGCTGGTAACCGGTTTCCAGTCCGAAAATTTTCCATCCACCACCACCCTCTGTCTTCTGTTAGATAGCCAGTTACCTATCCAATCGGCCAAACTTCCCTCTATCCCACACATCCTTACTTTCTTCATAAGCCGACCATGGGGGACTTTATCAAATGCCTTACTAAAATCCATGTATATGACATCAACTGCATTCTAGGTGGTGATGTTTCCAGGTATCTGCAGCTCTTGTCCTTGGTAGCAGTTATAGGTTTGGAAGATGTTGTCTAAGGAACCTTGGTGAGTTCCTGTAGTGTGTCAGTGGGGGAGAGAGTGAACATCTGAGGATGGGTATCAATCAAGCGAGCTGCTTTGTCCTGGATGGTGTTGAGCTTCTTGAGTGTTGTTGGAGCTGCACTCATCCAGGCAAATGGACAGTATTCCATCAATTCCTGATTTGTGCCCTGTAGACGGTGGACAGGCTATGGGGAGTCAGGGAGTAGGTTACTCACAGGATTCCTAGTTTCTGTGCTCTTGTAGTACAGTATTTATATGACTAGTCCAAACAAGTTTCTGGTCAATGGTAACCCCCAGGATGTTGATAGTGAGGCATGATGATAATGACATTGAATGTCAAGGGATGATGGTTAGGTTCTCTCTTGTTGGAGGTGGTATTGCCTGGGTGTATTGCGAATGTTATATGCCACTTGTCAGCCCATGCCTGGGTATCATCTAGGTCTTGCTGCATTTGGACATGATGGGTGGAAATTGGTCGAGTTGGATTTGTCCTGCTTTTTGTGGCAGGACATACTTAGGCAATTTTCCACACTACCAAGTAGGTACTGGTGTTGTAACTGTACTGGAACAGCTTTGCTAGGGGTGTGGCATTTCCTGGAGCACAAGCCTTCAGTACTAATGCTGGAATATTGTCATTTTGTAAAGAAGTATCATTTTTTTCAATTTAACTGTGGTATACAGTGAAGCAGGCTTGTGGGGAATGTGTGTATGTTGATGTGTGTAAAGACAGTCAGACTGAAAGGCTTAGATGTAAAATAAGGCATTTTGAACTGGAGATGAGAAAAACTAAGATGGGGTAAGTCGACAATCTGGATGGAGATTTGCATGAGGAGATAATAAGTTTGCGTTTATTGTTGAACTTCTAAAGAGAAATGAAAGGAAGGTTTAAAACTGGCTTTGTTCATAAATGAATAGAGCAGAGTTATTAAGTTTCTTTTACCTGAAAGTAGTGGCCATAAAGGCAACATGAAAGATTTTTATATACTGGTAAACATAATTTCCAAAGAAAGTTAATAACAATGGGTAAAAGAAGAAAAACATATTGAACGAAAGGTTGAAAGCTGTGTTAGGAGAAGAACAGTAAGAAGTCTCACAACACCAGGTTAAAGTCCAACAGGTCTATTTGGTAGCAAATACCATAAGCTTTCGGAGCAATGCTCCTTCGTCAGATGGAGTGGTCTCTGTTCTCAAACAGGGCACAGACACAGAAATCAAATTACAGAATACTGATTAGAATGCAAATCTCTACAGCCAGCCAGGTCTTAAATGCACAGACAAATTCAGCCTTGGATCTTCAGGTAAGCGTTCTCCAAGGCGGCCCTCACAACACACGACAGCGCAGAGTTACTGAGCAGAAACTGATAGCCAAGTTTCGCACACATGAGGACAGTCTAAACCGGGATGTTGGATTTATGTCACATTATCAGTAACCCCCACAGCTTGACTCCTGGACTTGCACAATTTCACAAGCTGTACTGTCTGGAGACAATACACATCTCTTTAACCTGTGTTGAATGCTCCCTCCACCCACATTGTGCATTTAAGACCTGGCTGGCTGTAGAGATTTGCATTCTAATCAGTATTCTGTAATTTGATTTCTGTGTCTGTGCCCTGTTTGAGAACAGAGACCACTCCATCTGACGAAGGAGCATTGCTCCGAAAGCTTATGGTATTTGCTACCAAATAGACCTGTTGGACTTTAACCTGGTGTTGTGAGACTTCTTACTGTGCTTACCCCAGTCCAACGCCGGCATCTCCACAATAGGAGAAGAAGCCAGGTGATATCTTGAAGGGTGTGCTATGCTTGGATAGACCTATAAAGTAAGCAGCCTCTGGTCAACCCAGAAGAGAAGTGTTTGTTTGTCTCAGAAAGCAAGGTTTTGTTACAAGCCTTGGATTTACACTGTCGGGTGAGAGGGAGACAGAAGCCCTGTGAAATACCTCCCCGAAAGAAACAGTGCATGCTTTGCAGTAATATTACTGGAATTTTTATAGATTAAGAATCTAGAGGGAATGTTGCCTATAAAAGGGTATTTATACTTCAGTCCAGCTGAGTAGAAATCATAGAAGAATAGAATCATAGAATCCCCACAGTGCAGAAGGAGGACATTCGGCCCATCAAGTTTGCACCGACCACAATCCCACCCAGGCCCCATTCCCACAATATTTACCCTGCTAATCCCCTGATACTAGGGTCAAGTTAGCATAGCCATCAACCTAACTTGCACATCTTTGGACTGTGGGAGGAAACCGGAGCACCCGGAGGAAACCCATGCAGACACGGGGAGAATGTACAAACTTCACACAGACAGTGACTGGAGGCTGGAATTGAACCCAGGTGCCTGGCGCTGTGAGGCAGCAGTGCTAGCCACTGCACCACCTTGCCAACCACTGCACCACCGTGCCACACAGATATTGCAGTCTTTTGGGAAGACTTTCCCAAAACTTTTGGGAAATGTTACAAAGACTAAATTTAACTGCGTAACTGTGATCTTGGATGGGATTTTATGGCCTCGTTCGTCCCGAAACCACAAAATCCCACCTGAAGTCAACGGACCTTTCCATGGTCCGCCCCTCACCCACTCTGATTCCAGTGGCGGGTAGGATGATAAATTTCCGGCCCTTGTGAGTTTAAGTTTTCTTTTATTTTGTTAATAAATGTTTCAATTTAATATTTAAAATCTCCAAAAGTGGTTTTGGATTTCTTACATACCTTCTCATGATAAAATACAAACTACAAATCATTGTGATAACTTGATTAAGTTTTCCTTTGGGATTTGGTTAACCCAGCAATTACTCTTGCCACATCATAACAGCAAGGAGTGAATCAAATTGATTGGTATCTGTGGGATCTTGGGAAGAGATCATGGTGAATTATCGGCATTTCTAGCTGTAGATTGTAACCTTATCTTTTGCACTGATGTGCTGGGTTCCGCCATCATTGAGGATGGGGATATTTGTAGAGCCTCCTGCTTATCTATGCCTGTTGCAAGTTTAAAAGACCCTGGATTATATTCCTCTTAATTGTGTTTTAATGGAAACAAGTTTACTTATTCGTTTTTTCCCAGAGTCTAAAACCACGTCTTGGAATTAACCTTGTTGCTCTTTTTGTAGCCATCTGCAAAACCTCAATGTCTGTTTAGAGGGTGCATATCCAGAATTAGACATGGTTTTCCAAATGTTGTCTGCCAAGTGATCAATGAACAGTTACAATTATTTATCTGATTTTAAATTGAAGTGTACACAGGAAGACGGCAAAATCTGATTGTTTCTAACAACAATCTCTCTTTACACCAATCTGAGGTCCCGACCTGCTTCAAGATGGTAGGAACCATCATCCCAGTACCAAAGAAAAGCCTTAATTAAGCGTGCCTCAATGACTATTGTCCGGTGGCTCTGACATCCATTATTATCCATCAGTGGTGTTCCGCAGGGCTCTGTACTGGGACCTCTGCTATTTGTTATATATATAAATGATTTGGAAGAAGGTGTAACAGTGGTGTTCCGCAGAGCTTTGTACTGGGACCTCTGCTATTTGTGATATATATAAATGATTTGGAAGAAGGTGTAACTGGTGTTATCAGCAAGTTTGCGGATGACACAAAGATAGCTGGACTTGCGGATAGCGACGAACATTGTCGGACAATACAGCAGGATATAGATAGGCTGGAAAATTGGGCGGAGAAATGACAGATGGAATTTAATCCAGATAAATGCGAAGTGATGCATTTTGGAAGAACTAATGTAGGGGGGAGTTATACAATAAATGGCAGAGCCATCGAGAGTATAGAAACACAGAGGGACGTAGGTGTGCAAGTCCACAAATCCTTGAAGGTGGCAGCACAGGTGGAGAAGGTGGTGAAGAAGGCATGTGGTATGCTTGCCTTTATAGGACGGGGTATAGAGTATAAAAGCTGGAGTCTGATGTTGCAGCTGGTTAGGCCACATTTGGAGTACTGCGGCCAGTTCTGGTCGCCGCACTACCAGAAGGGCGTGGAGGCTTTAGAGAGAGTGCAGAGAAGGTTTACCAGGATGTTGCCTGGTATGGAGAGTCTTAGCTATGAGGAGAGATTGGGTAAACTGGGCTTGTTCTCCCTGGAAAGACGGAGAATGAGGGGAGACCTAATAGAGGTGTATAAAATTATGAAGGGTATAGATAAGGTGAACAGTGGAAAGCTTTTTCCCAGGTCGGAGGTGACGATCACGAGGGGTCATGAGCTCAAGGTGAGAGGGGCGAGGATAACTCAGATATCAGAGGGACGTTTTTTACACAGAGAGTGTTGGGGGCCTGAATGCGCTGCCAAGTAGGGTGGAGGCAGACACGCTGGCATCGTTTAAGACTTACCTGGATAGTCACATGCGCAGTTTGGGAATGGAGGGATACAAACGAATGGTCTAGTTGGACCAATGAGCGGCACAGGCTTGGAGGGCCGAAGGGCCTGTTTCCTGTGCTGTGCTGTTCTTTGTTCTTTGTTCTATTATGAAGTGCTTCGAAAGATGAGTCATGGCACAAATCAATTTCTGCCTCCCAGACTGCTTGGATCCACTACAGTTTGCCTATCGTTGCAACAGGTCCACAGCAGACCCTATCCATCTGGCCCTCCACTCAACCCTGGAACACCTAGATAACAAAGACATCTATGTCAGACTCCTATTCATAGACTTTAGCCAAGCCTTTAACACCGTTTATTCCTACGAGGCTCATCTCCAAACTTCATGGCGTGGGACTTGGCTCCTCCCTTAGCAACTGGATCCTCGACTTTCTAACTCGCAGACCGCAGTCAGCAAATCCCAGACTCTATCCTGAGTGCGTGCAGAATTATTAGTTTTCCCTGGGCGTGTTGACATGTTCTTGTGTTGAATCTATTAAAAGGTTGGCAGATTTAATTCTTCCGGTGGAATGAATTTGGTTTCCAAAATATAACATTTTTGTCACTTTACGTGCTTTAATATGAAAAAAGATAACTTTCTATTTATATAGTGCCTATCACATTATCAGGACATCCCAAAGTGCTTTGCAGTCATAAAGCACTTGTAAAAATGTGGAAACCTTTGCAATGCAAGAAATACAATAGCGAATTTGAACAGAACAGGGTCCTACAAGCAGTTTGGTAGTGGGATAAATAATAGCCCAGACACTGGGTATAACTCTCTTGTTCCTCTTTGTAATTGTTGCAAGGATCTTTTATATTCCCCTGAGAATGATGAGGCCTCGGTTTAGCATAGAATAGAACCATGGAACCTTTACAGACCAATCCAGCTGATTGGAATTGAATTCAAGTCCCTGGTGCTGTGTTGCAGCAGTGCTAGCCACAGCGTCACCGGGCTGCCTCAGTATCTCAGACAAAAGACAACACCTCCAACATTGCAGCACTCCGTCAGTTCTGCCCAGAGTGTCGGCCTTCGCACTACTTCACATTTATCGACATTAAAATCAGTTTGTCCCTACCTTGATGCAAATTCCTTTGAATGTTATCAATTTCACTTACCTTAATTGCTTAGCCACATAGCTAAATGCTGTTAGCCAATATTCCAATATTACAAGAATTCTGCTTTTCCAAATCATGTAGAAATGGCCACGATTCTCCCATTGCGACCCCAACTTTTCTGTCGGGTCGCGGTGGGAGATACGCGTCGCCGGCCTTGAACGGGGATTTGTGCACGCACCGGGGACGCATGCATATCTCCCAGAGCCGGTGAACAGTCGCCGGTCAGACCACGCTGGAAACCAGCGGAAAGACAGTTAAGTCATTTGAATCTGTTTTAAATGTATTTTAAATATGTTTAGCAGTTCATTATCGGAAACTTTCAGGTCCCAATTGAATCTCCCACCCAGCCAGGAGCACTTCATTCCGGCGGGGTTCAGACTAGCTCCCCACGTTTGGAGATCTAGCGGGGACCCCACCGGAATGAAGAGGGAGCAATCGGGGCCCTCCAGGGGGTCGGGTGGTGGGGAGTGGTGCCCCTGGGCATGGACACCCTGGCAGTACCAGCTTGTGCCCCCTGGCACTGCCCAAGGGGCAAAGTGCCCATGTCCAGGGGGCACCTTGGCACTGTCCATTGGGCATCGGATAGTGCAAAGGGGATGGGGCCTAGGGGTGATTGGTGGGTGTGGGGGGTCCCGCTGCCACTCTGCAGACCGGATCAGTCTGGGATGGAGGGAGGGCAGCGATTGGGGCGGGCTGGGGGGAGGGGTGGTCTGCCGAAGGGGGGCCTGCCTCTGGGGGGGGTCTGATCCCGGCGGGGGGGGTGGGTGGGGGGGTCTGCTGGGGGAGGGGGGATCGCAACTGCTGGGGGGGGGGGTTGGGCTGGACATTGGGTGCTCTGGGGCGGGGGGAGGGTCAGGGCTGCCTGGGAATTGTTGGGGCCGCGATCGGGCCATGGGGGGCAGAGGGGGGCCGGAGGGGCAGCACTGCGGGGGTCCCGGGCTGGCCAGCAAATAGGGAGACTGACAGATCGGGGACCACTGCACATGTGCAGAGTTCCAGAACTGTCAGGCTCCGGTGTGAATAGGCCCCGCCCCCCCTTGGTTTTTAATGATATTTATGATTGTGACCTCTGCAGTGCACAGAGTGGGGAGATTCAAGTGAGAAGTTGAACTGAAAAAACAGTCGGGATTTAGAACAGTTTTCCGCCAATTCAGCACTTCTGGGAGAATCGTGGCCGTTAGCTATAGTTATCCAGACTTAGCCCATCCCGTACTACTCAATGAGCAGGGTTTTGTGTTTTAGGTCATGACTCCTATGTCAGGGCATTGGGGATCCTAACTCCAATCTGTGTCAGGAACTAGCATCTAACGGTGCTTTTCCCTAAATTGGCATCGAGAGAAGGGTTGCGGCTGGTGGGATCCCAAAGGGCCAAGAGGAGGCTTAGCAAAATACTCTGGAGGAGGCCAAAGACCAGAAACAGATATGGAGTGGTATGACCATTAGTTCAGATCATGTGAGCGGTTGTGATAGTGGGAGGCTCGTGGTCATCGATCCTGCGAAGTGAGTGATGGGTGCTGGGTGGCGATTGGAACGGAGTGGGGGGGGGGGTGTTTAAAGGGGCACCCAATTCCCAAAGTGGTTTCCAAAACTCAGATCTAGGGGTGAGTCTAAGCGCGTTGATGAGGACTTTAGGATTGCGAGACAGGGTCCAATGTTGGACAGTGAAGTAGGGTAGCTCAGTGGGCTTGGGGGAAGCACTCCTGATCGTGTTAGCTCATTAGCATTTCTGGAAAGACGATTGCCTCTTCCATAAATCAATCATCATCTTCTTTTAGATGCCAGGTGAAGCTTGGAAGATTGGTTAAATATGAGACGCAAGCTGCATTATAATAATTAAATGGACAATCTGTCCCTGAAGACAGGGTTGTTGCCTGCCCCACATCATCGCTGTTAAAACTGGAAATGAACACAATGCAAGAACTCGAGAAACAGAAGCAGGAGTAGGCCACCAGGCCCTTCAAGCCCGCCCTGCCATTCAATCAGATCATGGTTGATCTATGCTGGCTTGAGCTCCTTTTTTGGGTGGGTTAGGAGCAGAATTGAAGTTTTAAAAATATCAATATTCCACCCAATCCAAACCTATTTATTATTGGGGGTTACAATTACCTGCTATGTGTACCACAACACTATGTGTGTACCGGAAGCCATTGTTTGACATTAGAGCTATAATAATCCGTTGTTTGTATATTCCATGTGTAATAACACATGGCTCCCCATCCTCATGTGTTCCCATACACATCAGTGTGACAATAACCTAGAGTTTTTATGTGGGCATTTATTTTATTTTTATTCATTCGTGGGACATGGGCACCACTGGCTGGCCAGCATTTATTGCCCATCCCTAGTTACCTTTGAGAAGGTGGTGGTGAGCTGCCTTCTTGAATCGCTGCAGTCCATGTTCTGTGGGCTGACCCACAATGCCGTTAGGGTTAAATGCTGTGGGATAACTCAGTGATTTTATGCGCAAATGTGGGATAATAATCTGCTGCTTCTATAATCAAAATGGTATATATAATCATGACTCGTTATTGCGTGAATCTCTTTTGAATTTTTGTGCCTTTTTAATGTGAAAGTTTTCCATTTGCAAATAATTAGCGCAATTCGGCCGGGTATTTAATATTGGGGAGGTGATGGCCTCGTAGTATTACCACTCGACTATTAATTCAGAAACCCAGATAATGTTCTGGTGGTGGACCCAGGTTTGAATCCCGCCACAGCAGATGGTGGAATTTGAATTCAATTAAAAAATATCTGGAATTAAGAGTCTACTGATGACCATGAAACCATTGTTGATTGTCAGAAGAACCCATCTGGTTCACTAATGTCCTTTAGGGAAGGAAATCTGCCGTCCTTACCCAGTCTGGCCTACATGTGACTCCAGAGCCACAGCAATGTGGTTGACTCTTAACTGCCCTCTGAAATGGCCTAGCAAGCCAGTCAGCTGTATCAATCGCTACAAAGTCTCAACATTTATGAAAGTGATAACATGTTACTCCTATCCCTCAAGGTAAGACAAGAATTTGTTTACTCTAAGCCCACATATGGCATGTTAACTCCTTGTCCTGTTCCAAAATGCTGTGTAATAACTCACTGATTTTATGCGCATATGTAGGATAATAATCTGCTACTTTTATATTCAGAATGGTATATATAATCATTGTTCGTTATTGCGTGAATCTCTTTTGGATTTTTGTGTCTTTTTAAAGTGAAAGTTCTCCATTTGCAAATAATTAGTACAATTCAGTCTGGTATTTAATTTGTGAGTGTGTAGCAGTCACACAAGTGCCTATCACCAGAACATACGTCTTGTGTCTTGTTATTTTACTAAGCTAATGGACTGAGCTCAAATGCTAACTGTCTTCTCTGACAAGTTTATGAGGATTTAATAAGGCGCGAATGGATGAAATGAGGTGGTAGACAGAGCTCAATATTGAGAGCCGGCTTACTCTGTCGAATACCGTCTAGTTCCAGTCAGTTTACACGACCATTACACAGGCAGTATCTGTGGTACCATCCCCTGGTTGTGTTCTCACACAACAAGCACAAGGAATGCTGTGTTTCATCTAGATACATTGTCGTACAGTACTGACTGAACTCTTCTTTGAGACCTATTTCTAATAATGAATAACAACAGTTAGCATTTGCAAATTAAATTGAGTAAATTAATTGAAATTCAACTCTTGCTTATGGACAGAAGAGTGGAGGCCTGGAGGTGAGAATTCGCTGCCACAGAATGTAGTTGAGACCAAAATGTTGTCTGATTTTAAGAAGAAATTAGATCTAGCTCTTGGGGCTAAAGAGAACAAGGGATATGGGGGGAAGGGGGGGATCAGGATATTGAATTCGATGATCATCCATGATCAAAATGAATGGTGGGGCAGGCTCGAAGGGCCGAATGGCCTACCCTTGCTTCTAGTTTCTGTGTTTTTATGTGAGTGGGTAGATGGGGAGGAGATGCAACAAGGAGACAAGGGTGGAAATTTGACAGAGATAAAAGGTTAGTCATGTGCAAGGGGAGAGTGTGAGACAGGGTGGAAAGAAATTGACAAGCAAGGTCTGAGGCGGATTGACCTTCCATTATACTGAGCCTCACAGTGCCAGGGATTCGGGTTTGATTCCCAGCTTGCGTCATTGTCTGTGCGGAGTCTGAACGTTCTCCCTGTGTCTGCGTGTGTTTCCTTCGGGTGCTCCGGTTTCCTCCCACAGTCCAAAAGACATGCTGGTTAGGTGCATTGACTTGAACAGGCGCCAGACTGTGGTGATGAGGGGAATTTCACAGTAACTTCATTGCAGTGCTAATGTAAGCCTACTTGTGATACTAATAAATAAACTTTGAACTTTAAGGGGAACAAGTGGTAGCATAAGGCTGAGAATTATGACAGCAGCATAGGCTCAGACAGTGTGTGGTAAGGTATAGGAAAAGCGATGGGCAGGTTCAAGATTCAGATTCAGATTCCAAGCAGTGCTAGTAGCTCTGGGATTCGAGACACCCTGGTAGTTCTAAGCACATAAATTGCATCAATTTATTCTGTTTTTCTACTTGCTGGGCAGTAAATAGGGAACCGTGATGGCAGCTACCAGAGAATTGATATGACCAACCTTCTCCACCCTGGTTTTGATTGGTTCAAGACTTCAACTGTTAAAAAGAACACCAATAGGAAAGGGCTGTCATACTGTTCACCCTACTGCAAACACCCAGGTACCCCTGCACCATGATATGCATGCCATGTGCTTTACTGGAAATTTCAATTTTAAAATAAAAGTTTAACATTAATTAAATTATTCATCACAAACACTAAATGTTTGCAATTGAGTTAAAAGCTATGATGCCACACCAATTTCTACTGTGTTCATAAAATCCAATGGCTCACCATTTATAACATTGTCAGAAGTTCTCTACCAGATTCTTTTTTTTTATTCAATTGTGGGACATGGGCATCGCTGGCTGGCCAACATTTATTGCCCATCCCTAGTTGCCCTTGAGAAGGTGGTGGTGAACTGCCTTCTTGAAATGTTGCAGTCCACGTGCTGTGGGTTGATCCACAATGCCTTTAGGGAGGGAATTCCAGGATTTTGGCCCAGTAATTGCAAAGGACCAGCAATATATTTCCAAGTCAGCATGGTGAATGGCTTGGAGTGGAACTTGCATGTGGGGGTATTCCCATGTATCTGTTGCCCTTGTACTTGTGAGTTTGGTAGATGCTGAATTTCTGGTTTTGTTGTGCCCCACTGGCCATCCGTGATCTAAATGTGATGTGGAGATGCCGGCGTTAGACTGGGGTAAACACAGTAAGAAGTTTAACAACACCAGGTTAAAGTCCAACAGGTTTATTTGGTAGCAAAAGCCACAAGCTTCGGAGCCTTAAGCCCCTTCTTCAGGTGAGTGGGAATTCTGTTCACAAACAGGGCATATAAAGACACAAACTCAATTTACAGAATAATGGTCGGAATGATCTACAAATGGACTAAACAGATAGGATTTTGCCTCAGAAATATTCTTTTTGTTTTGTACTCTTTTCTAGTTTGGCCCCTTAACAAGACTCCTTCCCTGACAGCACTGTGAGTGTACCTACATCACACGGACAAGAAGGCAGCTCACCACCACCTTCGCAAGGGTGATTAGGGATGCGCAATAAAAATGCTGGCTTAGCCAGCGACGGTCATGTCCCCCGAAAAAATAATTTTTAAAAATTCCATTATTTGACTACTGCAGCCATGACACAGTTCAATCCCTTGATTCTTCCTGGATGCCTCATGACCTCTTGGCTTCTCCTTCTCCTCTGCTCCTGATGGATCTGTGTACTGTGTGCAATTTTGGTCCCCTTATTTGCGGAAGGATATATTGGCCTTGGAGGGAGTACAGAGAAGGTTCACCAGGTTGAAAGCGGAGATGAGGGGGTTAGCTTATGAGGAGAGATTGAGTAGATTGGGCCTGTACTCATTGGAGTTTGAGAAGGCTGAGGGGAGATCTTATAGAGACATATAAGATAATGAAGGGGCTAGGCGGGGTAGAGGCAGAGATTCTTTCCATTTAGAAAGGAAACAAGAACTAGAGGACACAGCCTCAAAATAAGGGGGAGTCAGTTTAGAACAGAGTTGAGGAGGAACTTCTTCTCTCAGAGGGTAGTGAATCTCTGGAATTCTCTGCCCAATGAAGCAGTGGAGGCTACCTCGTTAAATATGTTTAAGTCACAGGTAGATAGATTTCTGATCAATAAGGGAATTAAGAGTTATGGGGAGCAGGCGGGTAAGTGGAACTAAACCACTATCAGATCAGCCATGATCTTATTGAATGGCGGGGCAGGCTCGAGGGGCTAGATGGCCTACTCCTGCTCCTATTTCTTATGTTCTTATCAGCATAAAGAAGTTCAGCAAAATGCACAAATGACGCAGATAAATATAAATGAGAGAGAACATTGGGGCCCATCTTAACTCATCCACTAGGGGGGAAAAAACCCACTTAATTCCACCATCACATTAGCTAAGGCTATCTTGAATTAATCAGTCTACCCAGAAAACCATTCTCTTTTGCATGGAGACTTTCTTCCTGACATCTGACCCAAATTACCCTTTCACCAGTTTTATCGCAGAGAGGAACATGTATTATCATTGTCCCAATACTCTCTGGCACACTACATTTCTACATCAATATTTTGCATTAGTACAGCACCATTGTGGAATATTTTATTAAATACAATTTTGGAAGTATATAAATTGATAGCATTTACCATTCATTATAGTAAATGCTGCATCTAACTAAGGTACAGCACAGGAGATAGAGAATGTTAATTTTAACCTCTGGCCTGAAGGAATGCAGCTTTATGTGACAAATAATGTTACACACGGGTCTGCACTTTTTTGCAATTTTTTTTTCCCGTTTATATAATGCTGACTATAGTACGTATATTCTAATAGTGATGACATTATTGTGTTCAATCATTATGGTCATTACCAGCCCCGAGGTGTTTCCTACACCCCAGTGAGCACCTCAGGGCCAGTAATGATGGCCAGAACGCCTGAATAAACTGAGGTTTGTGCAGAATTAACCCTCAAAGCACTCTCTCAGCTTTTACCCTGCTATCATACTGTCATGTGTATAAATGGAATCTGTTCTTCTCCGTCCTTCCTATTTGAACAGTGAGATGTAAACTAAGGAAGAAGTTCAGAGGAAGCTCTTTTTATCTTTGAGGGGTGTGTGTGGAGTGGGGGGGTGGGCGGAGGGGGGAAGGGTGCAGGGACCATAAAATTGTTCAAAATTATACAGGAAAACCATTTAAAAAGGAAACAAAAAATGTGCAAGACTTTGGAAACAGTTTGGCGTTTCATTGAAAGAAAATATTCGAGGCACACCGCAGCCAGCTCAGAGGGTCCCTAATTATTGATTGCAATTGGAAACAAAACTGTCATAGCAATTTCCAAAGATAACAGCTACAAACCAAACTCCAAAAAAAATGTCTGCACCATGTTTTTTAAGACCTTTGGATAACAAAAGGATAACAAAAGGGTGGCACGGTGGCACAGTGGTTAGCGCTGCTGCTTCACAGCGCCAGGGACCCAGGTTCAATTCCTGGCTTGGTCTGTGTGGAGTTTGCGTGTTCTACCTGTGTCTGCATGGATTTCCCCCGAGTGCTCCAGTTTCCTCCCACAGTCCAAAAAACATGCTGATTAGGTGAATTGGCCGTGCTAAATTCTCCCTCCGTGTACCTGAACGGGTGCTGGAATGTGGCGACTCGGGAATTTTCACAGTAACTTCATTGCAATGTTAATATAAGCCTACTTGTGATTAATAAATAAAATTTGAACTTTAATACCTCTGTAAAATTTGAATAGTGCGAACATGATTTTCTTCATGTGATTTAACAAAGAATTGGATCAGTCAAAGAGAAAACAGAAATGGGATGTTTTTAACCTGCTGGGACCTGGAAAGTAAACAACTCAAATGCCTCAGGTTCTTTACTGTCCAGATTCTGCTATTTTGTGTGTTGTCAAGTGCTTCTGGATGGGCAGCTAGGCCACCTACTGAAAGCTGATGGGAGTTTTAATTCACATAAATCAATCGTGCATTACAGCGATTTCATCTTCAAAGTGAAATAAATCTACCACAGTTTCCTGACAGGTAAAAGCCATTATGAAAAGGATTGGGAAGCTGAAGGAACCTTTCCTTTTTGGGACCTGCAGGAGCAGGAGGGCTGTCCTGGGCCCAAGAAGAAATGTTTAGACCTCCCCTGCCCACTCTACCATTCTCTACTCAAGATTCCAGAGCCTGTCAGACATGTTCCATTGGAGGTTGACCAGCAAAATTCTAATGAGGTCCGTAATGACTCAGGAAGCCTGACTGGAAAGGAACATAGTTCATTACAGAATGCGAAGTGAAACTACTACCATGGTATACTCACCACTAGTCCCTGCCTGGGACCAGAGTTCAGCAGGCCCAGACCTGGGCCTGTCTTCTAAAAGGCTCAGGTAATAAGTTCCAGCTGGGTAGGCCACTACCTTTTATCAGGGGAGCTCATACTCAACGAGCCCCACTGGGAGATCAAATGGTGATTCCCCATGGACCTCGAGGGGGTTATCACAAGGTCCAGCAGTTACAATTGTCATGGCTTCACACAGCTGAAGCAGGACAGGATAAAAAAACTCTCTGTATCCAATATTTACCCACCAGGAACCCACTGGCATCTATAATTACCATTTGCACAAAAAGCAATGTACTACTGCAGCCTGCCAAGAAAGTGAACAAAGTTTAATCTGAATAGATAAAACAAAAAGACTTGCATTTATATAGAGCCTTTCATGAACTCAGGATGCCCTCAGAGTGTTTTAAAGTCAATGAAGTATTTTTGAAGTGTAATGGGTTGGTGTACAATGCACGATGGCCAGAACTTTCTAACTGTTCACAGTGGCGGGATCTTCTGACCCCAGTAATGGTGCACCCCGCTGCGGGTTTCCTGCCGCGGGTTTCCTGGCAGCGTGGGGTGGAATCAATGGGAAACCCACTGGCCGTGGCAGGATCAGAAGATCTCACTGCAAGCCGGTGGCACGCTGCCTCTGCCACACGAAAGACACCGCGGTGAGGCTAGAGAATCCCACCCGTGTGGAATGGTGAAATGTTATGTTGATATATAATGTAACGTTAGGCTATGCATTCAGAGTGAATCATCCCAGAGTCCCCTGAAATGGTTACAGGCCACAGGAAATAGAGAAAGAATTTCTCTGGCAGCCACTGCCGTTCTGTGGAATGTCAACTGTGGAATCTGAAATTATAAAATAAAATAAGATGCAAAGAACAAACTCAAGATATAAATAAAGCCAAAAAAAACCCAACGAAAATTCTGGGTAGCTAATTATAATGATTGGTCCTAATGTCCTCAGTTATAATTCACTCTATGCCTTAACTCTTTAAATGATGTGGAGATGCCGGCGTTGGACTGGGGTAAACACAGTAAGAAGTTTAACAACACCAGGTTAAAGTCCAACAGGTTTATTTGGTAGCAAAAGGCTTTTGCTACCAAATAAACCTGTTGGACTTTAACCTGGTGTTGTTAAACTTCTTACTGTGTTAACTCTTTAAAACCATTGTTCCAGGTTTATCAGTTCCACTGAAATTTAACGCACAAGGGATTAATTGGTATGGTCGGCATAGGGCGGATGGAGTTGTCTCTGCATATTGGCCAGGAAATGCTTTCACAGACACTGAGAAATTAAAACTAGAGAGGAGTCAGAGTTTTCCATTCCCTAAGGAATGCAGATCAGATTGTATAATTCCCGGACTATGACCCAGTCACAATGAAGGAATGGGAATATAGGACCAAATCATAATGGTAGGAATAAAAGCAAAATACTGTGGTGCTGGAATCTGAAACAAAAACGGGAAATGCTGGAAAATCTCAGCAGGTCTGACAGCATCTGTGGAGAGAGAGAATAGAGCCAATGCTTCAGGTCTGGATGACCAGGGATCTTGGAAGCAAAGTTTTCCTCCACAGTAAAGCTCACCATTAACTGCTGAAATCTTCATCCCTCTCTGCACCATCTCAATACTGGTTTCTCAAATACCCATCTTTCTAATTGTGGCACCTTGGCCCTGCATAAGCTATCCAGAACTCTACTGGGGTTTTGAATTCTCTTCTGCATCCCATCATTCTCATCTATAGCCAGCTTCACTCGTTCCCTTTAGAGAACTGACCTCATGTTCCTCACCTTCATTATCAAATCCTCTCTTGTCCTTGTCTCATCCATATGGACTGGGGAATTGTAAATGTTATGTCCTTGTTTAAAACAAGTGGTAAGGATAGCCCCAGCAATCACAGACCAGTCAGTTCAACATCAATGGTGGGTGAGCTTTGAGAAACAATTATTCAGGATAGAATTACTAGTAATGGGGAAAAATATGGGTTGATTAGGAAGAGCCAGCATGGATTTCTAAAAGGAAATCCTGTTTAATTAACTTGAAGGAATTTTTTGAGGAGGTAACAGAAAGTATTAAGGAGGGTAATGCTGTTGATGTGGGGACTTTTAGAAGGAAGGAATTCAATACCGTGCCACCCAATAGACTTGTGAGAAAAGTTATAACTCATGGAATAAAATGGAGAGCAGCAATATGGATACAAAACTGGCTGATTAATAGGAAGCAGAGAGTAATGGTCAATGGATATTTCTTGGGCTGGTGGAAGGTTTGTAGTGATGTTCCCCAGGGACACTTGCTTTTCCTATCTATATTAATGATCTAGATCTTGGTGTGCAGGGGACAATTTTAAAGTTTACGATGACACAAAATCTGTAAGTATTGTAAACTGTGAAGAGGACAGTGTAGAACTTCAAAAGGACATAGACAAGTCTGTGTAGTGGGCAGATTGGTGACAGATGAAGTTCAATGTGGAGAAGTGTGAAGTGATGCACTTTGGTAGGAAGAACATGGAGACACAGTACAAGATAAGGCGTAAAATTCTTAAGGGGGTGCAGGAACAGAGGGACCTAGGTATATGTGTGCATAAGTCATTGAAGTTGTCAGGACAGGTGGAGAGAACAGTTCATGAAGCATATAGTATTTTGGACTTTATTAACAGAGGCATAGAGTACAAGAGCAAGGGGGTTATGCTTAACTTATACAAGATACTAGTTAGACCTCAGCTGGGATACTTTGTACAGTTCTTTTACACAGAGTGTGGGTGCCTGGAACTCACTGCCAGGGGAGGTGGTGGAAGCAGATACGATAGTGAGTTTTAAGGGGTGAATGGACAAATACAAGAATAGGATGGGAATGGAGGGATATGGTCCCTGGAAGGGTAGGGGTTTTAGTTCAGTCAGGCAGCATGGTCGGTGCAGGCTTGGAAGGCTGAAGGGCCTGTTCCTGTGCTGTAATTTTCTTTGTTCTTTGTTCTGGGTGCTACACTATGGGAAGGATTTGAATGCACTGGAGAGAGTGCAGAAGAGGTTTACAAGATTGGTTCCAGGGAAGAGAAACTTCAGTTATGAAGATAGATTGAAAAAGTTAAGACTGTTCTCCTTGGAGAGAAGAAGGCTAAGAGAAGATTTGATAGAGATGTTCAATAGCAAAGTTGCGCAGGTTAGGTGGATTGGCCATGGTAAATTGACCCTCAGGGCCCTATTTTACCATTTTGATTCTAAGTGCTGGGTGGACTTGAAACTGGGAGTGTTTCAGATCAGACTTTTAGACCCGTTCTGAGGCGCCCCCAAACACACTCTGCCTGCACAAATGTTAGCGAGTCCAAATCGCGCTGCACAAGCCTGTGGGCGGGGCTTAACACACCTGAAACCCTCTGATTAGCGCCTCCAACTGCACATGCGCAGAAAAAAAATGATAGAATGCCGCTCCCCTACCACATCCCTCCCTGGCTGCCTTCCCCTGGGAAGCATGCAAAAGCATGTCTGTTTCGCGCCGATTCTGGATGGGCGAACGCGGTGGTAAAGGGGGAAATGTCGGTAAAGTTGGGCGTGCAGCCCATTAAGTCAGTTTAAATGCATGCAAATTTTTGGGCCTTGGTAAAGGGGGAACCGGCGTGGCCATTTTTGGGCCTTGGTAAAGGGGGAACCGGCGTGGATTGCACTACTCGCCTCACACCCGACTTTACCAAGTTTTCATGCCCAAAAACGGGCACAACGTGATGATAAAATTGGGTCCTTCGTGTCAGGGGGATTAACTGTGTAAATACGTGGAGGTACGGGGATAGGGCCTGGGTGGGATTGTTGTTCAATGCAGGCTTGATGGGCCGAATGGCCTCCTTCTGCACTGTAGGGATTCTATGATCACGAAGAGACTGAACAGAGTAGATAGGGAGAAACTGTTCCGATTCATAAAAGGATCAAGAACGAGTAGGCATAGATTTAAAGTGATTTGCCAAAAAGCAAATGTGATATGAGAAAACATTTTTTCACAGAGGAAGTGGTTTGGGTCTGGAAGTGTGGTAGAGGCAGGTTTAATCAAGGCATTCGAGAGGGCATTAGGTGGTTATTTAAGTAGAAACAATAGGGAAAAGGCAGGGGAATGGCACAAAGTCATGATGCTCGTTTGGAGAGCCAGTGCAGACTCGATGGGCCAAATGGCCTCCTTCTGCACCGTAACAATTCTGTGATTCTGTGATCTTTTAACGTCGGGTCTGCAGTCTGCATTCTGCTGACTCTGGTTTACTGTTTTATCCCTGTTCTCCTGCTTCACTGCTAGAACAGAATCGTACAGCCATTACATCTCTATCTTTCGACACTCTTATCCAAAAGCACTTAGTTACATTCCCTCCACCCTTCCCAAAAGTCAACTGAAATGTGACCTTCTTGACATTGCCTTTTGCGTTGTCTTCTGGATTTGTTACATTCTGCTCATTGGCCATTTTTCCCCTGGTAAAACACTTAGGGCAGGATTTTTTAGTCGCTCCTGCCCCAAGACCGAACATTCCCGCTTGAGGTCATTGGACCTTTAAATGGTCCATCAAATTGTCTGTCTTGCCTGTGACGGTTCCTATAATGGGCAGGACTGGAAAATTTAATCCTTAGAGACACTTTTTACGAGGATTCTAAATAAATGCATGTTGCTATTTCATTTGATTTGCCATCATTCATGAAGCATGGCTCTACATTTTAATATCATACTTCAGTTTGTGCTATTAATAACAAATGCTGTAACCTCGTCAATCTTTGGGACCAAAGATATAGGAGCAGAATCAGGCCACTCGGCCCGTCGAGTCTGCTCTGCCATTCAATCATGACTGATAAGTTTCTCAAACCCATTCTCCTGCCTTTTCCCTTTGATCCCATTAGCAATCAAGAACCTATCTATCTTTGGCTTACATATACTCAGCTTTCTGTGGAAAAGAATTCCATAGATTCACTCCCCTCTGGCTGAAGAAATTCCTCCTCATCTCGGTTCTAAAGGGTCATCCCTTTTCTCGGAGGCTGTGCCCTCGGATTCTAATTTCACCTACTTAAGGAAACATCTTTGCCAATTCCACTCTATCCAGGCCTAATCCGGGGTACATCTACACTCTGACTATCCAGGAAAATCTGGACAATGATGTTTTGTTTAGCCAAATATTCTTTTTTCTATGTTGCACTCATAAGGCCCTGTATTAAAATGAGACTAGTGACATTGAGGGAACAGTTTATTCCATACATTGCCTTATTTTACCAATAGTTGGAAGGAGAAACTGACTGATGATTAACCGCAAGAGCAGCTAATTCTGGGTTAGTGTTTTGTCCAGTATGCTTGTACTGGGTTTAGTGATGTGAATGGTGTGCATGGGTAGTAATTCCCAACTTCATCAATGTCATGTTTCATGTATTTTGGCTGTTGCTTTATTTATTTTCTTGGTGCTTGTGCACATACATTAAACCTCGCTGGCTTAGAGAACTTTGTTGCTCGAGAAAGCAATTGTAGATGGAGGTTGGGACAGTCAGGTAGTGGGTCCGTGAGTTGGTCTACTCAAAGTATTTCTGGACAACTGGTGTTTCTGAACAATAGATTTTCAGACTGGAGAGAATTATAGAATCCTATAGTGCAGAAGGAGGCCATTCAGCCTATCGCGTCTACACTGACCACAATCCCACCCCAAGACCCTATCCCCATAACTCCATGCATTTACCGTAGCTAGTTCTCCTGACACTAAAGGGCAATTTATCATAGCCAATCCACCTAACCCACACATCTTTGTACTGTGGGAGGAAACCGAGCACCCGGAGGAAACCCACGCAGACATGGGAAAAACGTGCAAACTCCACACAGGCAGCGACCCTAGCCGGGAATCGAACCCGGGTCTCTGGTGCTGGTGCTCACCACTGTGCCGCTGTGCCGAAGTGACAGTGATTCTCATATGTTCATCCTCCCTCAAGTGCTGCATAAATGGCAAAGGAATCTCAGTGCTTAATGGTTCATTCATCAATAAAAAGGAAGAAAAATAGAAAATATATTTTGAAGAGGTATGTATATCTTTGAAATCTCTGGTTTAAAGGGAATATTCAGTATGTAACTAGGAGAAGGAATGATCTCCTACTCATGAAGCTAACAGTTATAATTCCCACATGGCAAAGCATTTCCTTATTGACGGGATAAAAAGTGGTATTCAGCAGTTACCCACCAAGTGCCCACTTATCTATCTGTGGGGCTCCGTGATCAATTTGGAGACTGACTATTTGTGGTGTGCGGATTTTGCTTATTCTGCCTAAACCTTTGCTGAAATATTAGAGATAATATAATGCATAGAGTCTGCAACGCACGGATAGGTTTAGCTGAATGAAGCATTTTGTTGTATTGCAATCCATTTATTACTGCTAAGGTTACTATTTATCCAAACCCTCGCTTAAAACGACCCTAACTGAGCAGAAAATCATGTAGATGCATCAATTAACCCTCACCCTGCCGAACTGAGTGCAAGATTTCTGATTATGCTTTTTCATTCTCACAAGAGCCACCTGTAATTAGTCACCCTCAAGCCTGGCAGTGAATTACCTGCACGGAGCCAACAAACACCTTTTCTTCCAGAGAAATAATTTCCTCATCGAATGAAGGATACCCATTTAGGGAATGGAAAACTCTGACTCCTCTCTAGGTTTTAATTTCTCAGTGTCTGCGAAAGCATTTCCTGGCCAATATGCAGAGACAACTCCGTCCGCCCTATGCCAACCACACCAATTAATCCCTGTGCCATTCCAGCATTTTCACTTCCAGCTTCTGAATGGGATATTCAATTTACCTTCAGTAACCTCTCAATTATGGGTAGCTTTCTGCTGCGGACATGTGCCCATGTCTGCGTGGGTTTCCTTCGGGTGCTCCAATTTCCTCCTGCAGTCCAAAAGACGTGCTGGTTATGTGCATTGGCTATGCTAAATTCTCCCTCAGTGCACCTGAACAGGCGCTGGAACGTGGTGACTAGGGGATTTTCACAGTAACTCCATTGCAATGTTAATGTAAGCCTAGTTGTGACACGAATAAATAAATAATCCAGGGAGGGCATTTCAGAAATGGAGTTGAGATAGGTGAAGGCTCTACCGCTGTAGGTGATGTAGGGGTATTGTCACTGGATCAGTAATCCAGAGAACCAGGATAATGCTCTGGGGACACGGGTTTGAATCCCACCATGACTGCTAGTGGAATTTGAATTCAACAAAAGTCTAATGATGACCATGAAACCATTGTAAATTATCGTAAAAACCCATCTGATTCACTAATGTCCTTTAGGAAAGGAAATCTGCCATCCTTACCTGGTCTGGCCTACACGTGACTCCAGACACACAACAATGCGGTTGACTCTTAACTGCCCTCTGAAATCGCCTGGTGGACCACTCAGTTCAATGGCAATTAGAGATGGGCAATAAATGCTGACATTGGCAGCGATGCCCCCATCCTATGAACGAATAAAAAATGTAGAAGGAAGGGGCTGCAAAGGAACCGAGAAATGGAAAAGGGGTAGGCATGTGTTGAAACATAGAATTGAAGAAGTTTGCTCATGTAAAGAGGGTCGAGGCAATGGGGAAACTTGCAGGCGAGGATAAGCATTGTGGAATTGATGTGATGGGGAATGGGTAGCCAATGAAGGTTTAGCAAGGACAGTGCTATAGAGCCATGGGAGATGTAGGAAGAGACCTTGGGCAGGATGTTATTGCCTCGTTGGTCCTGAAACCGTAAAATCCCACCCAAGGTCAATTTTTCCATGGTCCGCCCCTCGCCTGCTCCGATTCCTGTGGCCGGCGGAATGGTAAAATTCCGGCCACTATCTCAAGTAGCAGAGTTGCAGATAAGTTGCAACCTTTCAACCTGTGAAAGGTGACGGACACGGAGAGGATTAGAGTGATGAGTCTGCAGGTGACAAAAGTGGAAGTTATTGTTTCACTCTTGGCAACAATAAATTTGAAGGGCTTCACTGTTCAGTTCAGGAAATGATTTGTCTCCACTAATAATCTGAATAAAAAAGATTAGGGAGAGTGAATATATGGCAGTAACCAGAACCTGTACAGCTTTGATGCCCTTTTCCTTCAAAGAAAACTAAAATAGTATGTTTAATTTTTGAAGCAAAGTTTGAAAATGGCTCTTTTGAAAGAACTGAAGGAAAGTTACCATTTTAAAAAATGGTCTTTGCATTAAAATAGTCCCTGGTATTTATGCTGTTAAATCTGCTGCCTGTGTAATTGGTGTGCAGGTGAAAGTCTACTGAAACTGGATTTAACAGCATTAAGGCTTGCAGCTGAATTCTGGGTGCCAACTTGAGAAAAAAAAGCCAGCATACAAATAGCTTTAAACAGCACAGGACACCTTCTTTAAAAGGAGTTCCAAAAGTCGCACTCTAATATCAAATTGTCTGATAATTACTATTCCTGTGGGTGATTGTGGAATTATCCTCCCGAGGGTTAATGTAAAACATATCTATTTTGCCTGCACGCTAAGCTGCCATAAAGTTGTCTACATCCCACCCCTTCCTCTTTCCCTTGCACCTTTCGATTTCAGTGAGTCCGACTTTACATGTGGCTTAATTCTCCTCATGTAGTTCTTGAGAAAGGAAATGATAAAAACAGCTCCATGCACAATTGTACTGTTTATGCATCTTATCTGCTTTCACGAGTCTATCCATGTGCATCCATGGATCAATGTATGTCTATCTGTTCCTTATTGTTTTTATCTCTGCGTGTGCCTCTCTGAGAGTGCGCCTGGGTGTGTAGCCTCATTAATTTGAGGAACGACTATCCGTGGAAACGGGACATCCTCCACTTTATCATTCAGAGCACCATTTAGCTGTGAAAGGGAATGAAATTCAGGTTTGATTTTGCTAGAACTGGGTAAACCACTTACTCATCAAACATGGTGGCACACCCAAAAGATAGTGATGAGTTTTCCTGGCCAGGTTACCATTCATCAACAGCAGATTGAGTTCTGGTTACTGCCATATATTCACTCTCTCTAATCTTTTTTATTCAGATTATTAGTGGAGACAAATCATTTCCTGAACTGAACAGTGACAGTTTCTTTCTCAATAGGTTAAAATTCTGCAAGTTCTACATTCTTTAAATGTAATAACTCTGCTACCACCATCATGTGCCTTTCTAATCATCTAGAAAAACAATCTGTCAGGACAAACCATTGCATATTGACTTCACTGCAAGAGTTATTCAGGTTAGTGACCTAGACCCAGCCATTTTCAGCTGATTCATCATTGACCTTCACTCCAACATAAGTGGGGATATTCACAGATGATTGCACAATGTACAATGTTAATTGTGACTCCTAAGATACTGAAGCAATCCGTATCCATATGCAGCAAGACCTGGGCAACATTCAGACTTGGGCTGTTAAATGGCAAGTAGCATTCACACCACACAAGTTCCAGGCAATTACTTGCCGGAATTTTGCCGCCTCTCCCGCCTGAGGCTCGTAAGATCCTGCCCGAGGCCAACGAAAAATGCCGTTCTGCAAGCTTCACCCGCCCCGATTTTGGGGTGGGCATGCCGATAAAATTCCGGCCTCTCTCTCTAACAAAAGAGAATCTAACCATTTCATGGAAGTACAATAGTATTGCTATTGCTGAATCCCCCATCATCAACATCCAGGGGGCTACTATTGAAAGCTTAACTGGACCAGTCTTAAAAATATTGTAGCTACAACAGCAGGCCAGACTGGTAATTCTGCAGTGAATAACGCAAGATGGAATTCTCCCAATCCGCCCATGTGGCTTTGGTCGCGGGTGGTCGAGGAGAATATGGCTGGAGCCAAAGCGTCAGAAACCTGCTGGTTTAAAATTATGTTGCATTTCTCCCAAAGGCAGATTAATGACAGGTCAACCTTCCCACTGAAGGGTGGCACAAACACCATTTGTATTCATTTGCATCTCATGAATGCTCTTAAAAAACTGCCTACTAGTTTCCTGTTGGACCTTTCAATCTTCTGTCACACCAATGGGAAATTACGTCAATGTCAAACCCGATTGATAAAGAGTGACGTGCACAAAGCGGTCCTCAGTTCACCAGAGACTTTGCGATGATTGCAGCAAAGATTGCTGCCATAGTGCTGCACTGCCCCGATGTGCTGTTCACCATTTTGCCAGGGCGGACCAGTTCCTGTCCTCCATCTCCACGCTGAGCCGGTCTTCATGGACAGCACCGTGCTGCTAGACCCATGGACCCTCCTGTATCACGGTCTCACTTCAGTATTGCACCTGCGACTGGGGAGAACAGGGGTCTCCTTCCCCCTGGTGCCACACAGTAGTGTCTATCTAGACAGCATTGCACTGCAGGACTCATGCAACCCCCCACAACAAAGGTCCGAAGTTCAACTGGTGGGTGGAGTGCAAGGTGAGGTCGCAGAGGACGGGGGAGGGGAAGTGGGTGATGGGGTGGCCTGACAAAGACAAGGAGAGGAATACGGAAGGAGGGCTGTGCAAGGAGATGGGGCGGGGGGGGGGGGGGGGGGGGGGCTTGTGGAGGGGGGGTGGAGCGGGTGGGGTGGGGGGGTGGAGGGGGGGTGGCTAGGGTGAAGGCTCACAATGGCAGGTAGAGGGGTTAGGAGGTGGATGAAGAAGAGGAACAATGGGAGGCAGAGGGAAGACCGAGGCAAAAGAGGTTGGACACCAACAAGCCTGAATGAAAAGCTCACAAACAAAGGGGTCAAAGGGATACAACATCGTTTGCTGGAAGGGAATGTGAAGACTCGAGATGCGGTGGGTAGATGTCCAAGTGAAGCATGGGCACCTTGCAGGTGAGAGGAGGGCGGTTGAATCAAGGAATAGACTTCTTCTTGAAGCTTTTTCCCCAGGGTTGCTGACATCCTGCACGGTCTAGTGAAAACAGCTGGGCTGCAGAGAGTGTGCTGGTATTTAAATACAGTGCTGGGACCTTCGAACCCGTCAGCTAATGGCAGACAAATGAATCAGCTGCCCACCCACCAGGACAATTGAATAATTAATGCGGTTCCAAGCACAGAATTCCGCCATTCTGGTTGGCCAGAGCCAGCCAGCACCGCACTTATTCTCAAAATGAGAGAATTCCACCTTCACTTCCTGATTCCCCAAAACCTACCTACCATCTATAAGGCACAAGTCAGGAGTGTGGTGGACTAGCTCCAACAACTCTCAAGAAGCTTTACACTATCCAGGACAAAGCAGCCTGCTTGATTGGCAGCCCATCCATCATCTTAAACATTCACTCCCTCCACCAGGGTGCACATTGGCAGCAGTCTGTACCATCTACAAGATGCATTGCAGCAACTCACCAATGATAGCAGGTTCTATACCTGCGACCTGTACCACCTAAAAGGACAAGAACAGCAGATTCATGGGATCACCACCAGCTGCAAGTTCCTCTCAAAGTCATACACCATCCTGACTTGAAACTATGTTAGCACCTTGTCATTTTTTCTGGGCCAAAAATCTGGAACTCCCTTCCTAACAGCACTGTGGGTATACCAATGCCAGTGGCTGAAGAAGGTGGTTCACCACCACCTTTTCAGAGGCAAATAGGGATGGTCAAGAATTGCTGGCCTTGTTCATGTCTCAAAAGAATTTTTAAAAATGTTACTCCAAAAGCTGTTTCACATTGACTTTCTCGAGCAAGGATTGATCTCTGTGCTGGAGTCCAGGTCTGAAGCGGATACAGAAGATTCATTTCAGCATTGACATGAGGCCTGATGTTGTCTAACAACCGCGTAAAAAAAAAATGTGCTCTAAGCAATTTAATTGTAGCCCTAGTGCCCATGCAGATCAGATCTGGGTCTTTGTCTTACTAAATTGCTTATCACTGTGCCCACTTTATGGGCTGAATTTTCCGGCCCTTTGCACCGGTGGGATTTCAGGACCTGCCTACGGCTCCCCCCCAGATGAGTTCCCCAGTGGCACAGCTGGCAAACAATGCAAAATTCCGTTGACATCGGTGAGACCACAAGATCCTGCTGCTGGCCAATGGTGGACTGCCTCTGCTGCCAGAAAGCAACCCCGGCATCTCCACATCATGACTGCCAGAAAGCAAGCCATGAGGGATAGGAATCCCATCCTATTTGTCTATTATGAGCACAATGATCATGAATTTAAGCGCCACGGAGTCAGCTTCTGTGTGGGCATTCCAACTACCTTGCAATGTACCCCATTTGAATGGAACAAATCCAGAGAATGATGATTCTTACTCATCCAGCAACTGACCTTGTCCAAAAAAATGTCCACCAGTGGCTTATGTACCTCCTTCCTTTTGTTGGGGGATCAGAATATTGTCAGAATGGAGTAAGCTAGCAGCCAGCATTTAGCTCAGGGATGTCGCTTTAAAGAGTTAATGAAATAGATAATTTTCATTGCCCTAGGAGAGGCAGTAGAGAATTATTTGATCCATAAAGGATCACTCTGCTGGAAGCCCTATCAGTCTCTTCAGCGTGAAATTACACAACAGCAGGGGGTTGTTCCCAGTCCTGTAAAAACATTACAGAGCTATATTTTCATGTAATGGTTCCAACTCAATGTACCAAACCCCTAGCCTTGCCACTCTAGTTAGTGAAATTACTACAGTACATGTTACATTTTATTCACACAATTTCCAGAGTAAATTCAACATACACCTAAGCTTTGGGTTTAAATTGGCCAGCAATTCATGTGAAAGCCACTTTGTCTCATCAACATATTTACTGCCGCAAGTACCACTGAGGTTATTTTGAAGTTGTTTTAATAAATGCTGCAGTAAATGCCATCCCAGTTCAACAATCAGTACTTGACAGCATGGCCCCCTAACATAAACCTCATTATAATCTCTTCCTTTATTATCACACACCTATTAAATTGCAGATAAAAACATAGGGTTAACACTAGTCAGTGCTGAAGCTATTGCTAAAATGAACAGAGTCTATTTAGGAAGAGTGCTTAATTTTGTTCCATCCAAATTGCATGTCTATTCAATGTTGACAAGAATAGTGCTGTAGAGTGGGATTCCCAAGGCTATCACAGCGGTGGAGGCATTGATGTTGAGGAGATACATTCTGCAATACAGCACAGGGAGGGAACTGTCCAAAGATCCCTCTTACCACAAAAGGTGATGCATTCCTAGCCCAGGGTAAACCATGTACTGGAAGTATGGAGTTAGGTTGATGGAGAGAGGATTTTGCAGCAGGAGCTTAAATGTGCAAATACTCCTTTAAAAAGTACACTTCTGCTGGTGGAGACTCAGTTCTGATGAAAGATCTAAGACTTTTATCAGCATGACCTAAGGACCGGGAGGATGCAGTGCAGCTCTCCTCTCGGAATAAGCCCTTGGAATGACGTTCATGAAGGTCACACAAAGATGGTTACTATATATGAATAGAAAGGTCTTGCTCTTCAAATAATAGCAGCCAAAGTCATGTGGGGCGAGCTGGCAAAGTTAGGGGGCCATCCTTCCATTGTTACTCCCTGCCTTCGAATGTGGATACTCTATACTGCAACCATGGTGGCATTGGAGAAGCAAGAAGAGGTTGACTGGGAGACTGGGTTCAGGCTACCCAAAGCTTTGACAAAGGGTCACCTGAACTCGAAATGTCAGCTCTTTTCCCTCCTTATAGATACTGCCAGACCTGCTGAGATTTTCCAGCATTTTCTCTTTTGGTTTCAGATTCCAGCATCTGCAGTAATTTGCTTAAATCCTGCATCTGTCTGTCCAGATTAGAACATGTGATACAGGCACCACAAAGAGCATCTGCAGTGTAAACATTCCCTTAACCATAAGCACAGTTGTAAGCATTCCCAGGAATGGCATGATTTATGCCCCAGAGCTGTTGGATTCTGATAGTTATTGTTACAACTGCTGGATGATATAAGGTGGTTATGTTTTAAACAATCTCTTTTAATTCAAGGTAAAGTGGAGTGGTTTGGAGTGGGGGATATGACCTCCAACATAATATGCCTGGAGACAAGCCCATGTGACTTGGTTGCCATGGGGACAGAGGCACAGGTCAAAACTTATTAAAGTGTAAGTTTTAACACATGGGCACCAAAGAAGGAGCACTTGTTCTTATTGCGTACAGATTCAGAGGATTTCAGAAGCAGCCAGCTCGGGAGAATTGGGGAAGAAGACCTACATTAGCTGCTGCTGTGCTAAACAGGGGAAATGGACTGTTTTCTGGTTAATTCCAAATCAGAGAGTTGGTGAGGATGGATTCTCTGTTTGAATAAATTCAGCTTGTGGAGTGTTAATGACCACCGGATTACCAGAGGGCATCTTGCTACTGAAAGTCCATTTGAATATATTTAGAAGATGGCGTGAAAAGACTTTGTTTAAAAGACGCTGTGAAATTTATCCTGGTGGGGGGATGGAGAAGAGATCCAATTAAAGCTGGGAGGAGATTGGGACTTTAAAAACAAGATTACATTTCTGCTGAGGGTATGTTGTAATGCATGTATGTGACATGGGATTCTAACTTGTATCTAGAAGTTGCAAATGCAAACCAGCCTCCCATCCATTGACTCTGTCTACACTTCCTGCTGTCTCGGCGAAGCAGCCAGCATAATTAAGGACCCCACGCACCCAGGGCATTCTCTCTTTCACCTTCTTCCTTCGGGAAAAAGATACAAAAGTCTGAGGTCATGTACCAACCGACTCAAGAACAGCTTCTTCCCTGCAGCTGTCAGACTTTTGAATGGACTTACCTTGCATTAAGTTGATCTTTCTCTACATCCTAGCTATGACTGTAACACTACAATTTGGACACTCTCTCGTTTCCTTCGCGATGAACAGTATGTTTTGTCTGTATAGTGCGCAAGAAACAATACTTTTCACTCTATGTTAATACATGTGACAATAATAAATCAAATCAAATCAAATCAAATCAATAGTTAATATAGGTAGCAGAGTGGCACAATGGTTAGCACTGCTGCCTCACAGCACCAGGGACTCACTTTTGATGCTGGCCTTGTCTGACTGCCAGTGTGCAGTTTACACATTCTCCCAGTGTCTGCGTGGGTTTCCTCTAGGTACTCTGGTTTCCTCCCACAGCCCACAGATGTGCAGGTTAGGTAAACTGGCCATGCTAAATTGCCCATTAATGTCCAAAGATGGGTAGGTTAGGTGGAATAGTCATGATAAATGTGCAACGTTATGGGGATAGGGCTGGGGTGAGGGCCTCTTTTGGAGAGTCAGTGCAGATCCTACGGGCTGAATGGTCTCCTTCTGCACTTTAGGGATTTTATGGATTATAATTCATTCATATCTTCTCTGCCTAAGACAGGTTCTTATTAAATTGTCTGCTGACAGTAACATAGGAAAGTAGAAAATAGGAGCTGGAGTTAGACTTTTGAGCCTGCCCTGCCATTCATCATGATCATGGCTGATTATCCAACTCAGTAATCTATTTCTGCTCTCCCCCCCATATCCTTAGCCTCAAGAGCTATATTTAAATCCTTCTTGAAAACATACTTTTCCCGTCCTGCCCGCCACGGGAATCACAGCGGGCGAGTGGCGGACCATACAAAGGTCTGTTGACCTTGGACGGGATTTTCCAGTTTTGCGGCAAGCGCGGCAGGAAAATCCTACCTACAATGTTTTGGCCTCAACTGCTTTCTGTGGTAAAGAATTCCATTGGCTCATCCTGAGCTGTTTTCTTGTCAATGGTTGTTTGCTATTGCCTTCCACTCTTGGACAGGAAGAGGAAACAGATTCCAAGTCAATCGTAGCTGGAGCATGAATCAAGCCTGCACTGTTGGTATTATTCTGAACCACCTACTGGTCATCTAGCCGACCGAGTTAACTGGCCGTAAGAAATATTTTTTGCCATTCTGTGTATTAGTTGCCTATTGAGTAATGTTCAGTCGATGTTGATTTTTGTTTGTTTGTTACAGTAAAAGTTTTCAAATGTGAAACTCTGTTGTGCAATCCTTTGATTTAGTCACTGAGAAATTTTATCTTTTTTAAAAGCTATCAGTCACTATGGGATTGTAACACTATAAATGGGGCAATCAAGATTCACCATGTGAGTGAATCATTGGACCGGATTTTATGGCCTTGCTCATCCTGAAGCTGTAAAATCCCGCCTGAGGTCAGCAGATTTTCCCATGCTTTGCCCCTCGTCCTCTCTGATTCCCATGGTGGGTGAGGTGGTAAAATTCCAGCCTATATTTTTCATTGTTGGACTGCAATGGGGACATCTAAACTGACCTCGGGAATTTGGAGAAACAAGTGCAATTGCTGACATTGAGACAGACACCACCGGTAGGGTCAAATGTAAGCAAATTGTTCTTTGACTCAAAATTAAACATATGAAAGCTTTGCTTTTACATCTGGTCTCTCAAAATTCAGAGCTACAATTAGTTGAGTTTCAGATTTGGTTCAGTGGCAAGAATTTTGGCGCTGAGTCTAAAGGTCATGGTTTAAAGAGCACACCAGATAGTTAAACAAATATTCTAGGCTGTGGTTCAATGTCATGCTGAATGGGTGCTGCACTGCTGGAGGTGGCATCTCTGGGATGAGATGTTAAACCTAGCACAAATTTCAAACAATGTCATCTGTGACATGTGGTGCTCAAGGTGTCTTCAGCTTACATTTGCATATGCTGCATCTTCATGTCCCCCTCTCCTCACTGGCAGGGGCATTGGAGGCAGCCTGCTGACCTTGGTGGTCATCCTCTGGCTGGCAGAGCCTGAGTATAGGCTGTCCAGCCCCATGCCGGATGCTCCTCAGTATTTATTACATCATTGAATGCAGCGGTCACTGGAAGAGGGGCAGAGGGGATGGCATCGTTGCCCTGAGAGGAGCCCCCAGAGACAATAGCTTTTCTGCCAGTGTGAGGGGCATTTGGACCTCCCTACTCATCATTGGTGGATGGGCACCTAACAGAGAGACTGAGTGCCTCATCCATCTCTCACACTGGCAGTGACCTCCTGAGGTCACAGCCGGTGTGTTGGATTGTAGGTCTGAGCATCAGCCCAGAAACCCCCGATTCTCTTCCTGGAACTGCCTCTACAACAGAGAAGGTTGTGCTGTAATCGTGCTCCACATGGACTCCTCCATGACAGAGATCATGGCACGCAGAGCCTCATGGATCTCCGCCAGATCTCCCCACACATCCCACTGGACATCCAGCATCTACTTGGACACATGGATAACTCCAGAAACTCATCAACTGCCTCAGACTCAGCATAGTCCTGGTCTCCAGCAGTGTTCCCACTGTCGGCACCCTGGGATCTCACTTCCTCTGCCAACTCCTCACATGAGTATGAAGTGCCCTCACCACTGTGCATTACCCGTGGAGCTGATCCCCAAATGCCTACCAATGTGCTGCCAGATTCAAGGAGGACGTAAAGCTGGTGCAGGTGTGATGTCTTCTTCTGAGCTTAATGGAGGGGCCTTGGGATCACTGGCGGCTCTTGTGGATGGCACATCGGCAGCAGGAAGACAACATATCAGTACATACAATCATAGTCACTGCCCATGCTGATGACACAATGGAGACCTGCAGCATGGTGCCATCTGCACTGGAGCTTCAGTGGTGACATGCTGTGACATTTGTATTTTAGTTAAGAGGACCCACATTGTTTGCACTCCCCACTGCACAAGTATCTGTGTACTGCACCCTTCCCTTCATCTGAGACCTCTACCTCAACACGACTAATGGAGCAAGCAGGGCAGTGGCACTCCAGCTTCAATGCATCACTTTCAGCTTTGGTGAGGATAGATTGGGCAGACCACACTTGTTCTTCAGTGCTTAGCAGCTTTACGGCTTCTCTTCTCTTGAAAGGGAAAATAGATTTCACCATTAGCACTTCCTCTCCCTGTAGGCCCATTCAATGCTCCCTCCACCCCCCATCAGCCTATGGCCATTTAGCAGTTCCATGCCATCGATGCATTTACCCTTGCCGAATGCAGATGACCATAGAACCTTTTGCACACTGAAGCCATGTGTGTCTCTCTGCGTCATGCCTACTGACGTGGGCGGTGACCTCTGACCGGGTCTTTTTGGCCAAGTGTGGCGGCCTTCTTTTGTCGACCCCGGACATGAGAATGACCCGCCTGCCACTGACCTCCTCCACCAGAACTCCCAGGCATTCATCTGAGAAACAGGGGGCAATGTGCCCATTGGATTTTCCATCCTACCTTCCATGCCCACTGGGTGCTGAGGCCATGACTGCACTACAGGACACTTATTCGATTCCAGGTAGTTCTCTAAGCCTCTCCCACAACTCCTGGCAGCCTTTAAGCAGCTGCCTTTGCAGTTTGTAAACTCCCTTCCAGGTCCCAATTGGACCCAGTGCCCGACGCCTTCTTACCCTCACCCGCACTGAAAACCCAATTGGCAGAAAAGTTTCGCACTGGGCGGGCATTGATTGGCCAGACAGCGTGACATTGCGTGGAGAACGCGACCTTGGCCGGAAGCATGTTTTGCATCTGCTTCTGGCCGCACCAATTTCACCCGCACACTGAATTCAGGCCCAGGAATTAATCTGTGTAATGATGTTCACATAATTGTGTTCATTCCTTCTTTCTTAATGAAAATGAATTGAATAAGAATGAACGGCTGTCCCAGAAGATCTTAATCATGAAAGGTTGCGTGCCCCATCATTCTGACAAATCCCCCTGACTGAAAATCTTGGATCCACCACACATTTATACTGATGCAACAACCTTGCTGAGAGCAAACCTATCTAGAAACTCAACTAATATTCTGGGGACCTGGGTTTGAATCCCGCCATGGCGGATGGTGGAATTTGAATTCAATTAAAAAATAATTTTAAGGGTGGCACAGTGGTTAGCACTGCTGTCTCACAACGCCAGGGATTCGGGTTCGATTCCCGGCTTGGATCACTGTCTGTGCATTCTCTCCCTGTGTCTGCGTGGGTTTCCTTTGGGTGCTCCAGTTTCCTCCCATAGTCTGAAAGACATGCTGGTTAGTTGCATTGGCCATGCTAAATTCTCCCTCTGTGTACCCGAACAGGCGCTGGAGTGTGGCGACTACGGGATTTTCACAGTAACTTCATTGCAGTGTCAATGTAAGCCTACTTGTGACACTAATAAATAAACTTTAAACTTTATCTAGAGTCTACTATGCAATCCCCACCAAGGAAAATAGTGGGGTGGGGATGGGGTGGAGGGGGTTAAGGTGTTGTTGGAGGGAGGGACTAGTTAGCACCCCACCAGGGTACTGCGGTTCTGAGGAAAATCCAACATCCAAATCTAATAAAAAATATGTTAAGATCCTTGGCCGAGAGAAATCCTATTCTCGAATCCCAGAACTGACTGCTGTTTCTCGGTTCAGCCGTGTGAGGGACGTGGGAGGGCAAGGCATTTCTCGCTGCACACCTCGAGAACTGGATGCTGCCCACTCAAGGGTAAAATTAATTCGTTTCTATGGAGTTGTCTGCGACGATTTTAAACTTCTGGTCAATAATTACCAAGCGACATGTGGAATGGGATGGAGTGAGGGGCTGGGGAGGTGATGGTGGTTGGGCTAGATTGGGGTGGTTGGGTGAAGATAAACTAAGAACAAAAATAAATGCACAATAACGTTTACAAGTCGTTCAGTTAACAGTTGGCTCACATAAGCTCGATGGTGTAAATTAGTGCTTGGAACATGTCTGCAATGGTCCCATTCTAACGAAGAGAATGTTTATTACTTTTTGAAATTAAATTAACAGCGCGACTATATTAGGTTACAGGCCTGTATCCTGCTATTTGAATAAAAGAATTTATCTTGGAGTCTGTGGGTCAGTGCAAAACACTTACTTAATTCCTATTTCAGTGCTCCAGCAGACACAGGTTCTTTTACTTGACAGCCCTCCTTGTTTTATCTATTGTATGTTTCTAAGCACTCTTTGATGCTTATCAGTGGCGTAATGCTGTTTGAGGGATTTGGCAAATGACAGGCTGAAGAATGCAGGAGAGAATTGCCACGCTGAATGACAAAAAGGATGTTCGAAACAGGATTAATATCATATTCTTACAGTGCCTGACAGCTTCTGAATAGAGGGAGAATTCTTCAATGGTCCATAGTGGCCAGGTTCCTTTCTTCTCACTTTTCCTAGCTTAAATCCACCGCAAGTACTTTAGAATTAACTGTGTGGCGTTATTATAGAATTGGGCATTGAGTACAGTGTTTTTTTTTTAAATCTGGGAAAAGTTAGTTTTTGAAATGAATGAGCCGTCATTTCTCTGCTGTTGAAATGACTAATTCCTTTGCTGGCTTCAGCCTCATGCTACAGACTGTTCAATTTGCAACTAAATTCCATCCCAATCATGCGCATGACCATTGCAGAGATTGAGGCAAAATAACTTAGTCGGAAATATCAGTGGAGATTTAGTTACCATAGAGAAGGACTAATTTTCAATGCTATTTACTTTTCTTGATTTTAAAGCAGTCTGTTAAAGTGCCTGGCAGTATTTTTTTTGGAGCATGCACCACAATGACTGAAAGTTTAGCATTGCCTGCTCCATCTGAATCGAGCAGTTTTTTTTTGTTTTAACTCTGTAATTTATTGCGATGTGGTTTCAGCCTTTTTGTTCTCTTTGAATCTGCATCTAGCCTAATGGAGAGTAAAGACTGATAGTTGACAGCGTGGCTTCTCCAATTCAAATCCTTCCTATGGCTGCCTGGTCTCTGCATTAGATCAGCCTGTGATGTGTGCACATTGTATGGCGCTGTCGGAAAAACTGAACTTTGTCTGTTGAAGTGGGGAATATTTTCATTTTACAGAGCTGTGTAAACATCACTTATTAGCAAGACCCCCAGGGGGTATATATTCCAGATTTCCCATTGCTGGTTTGCTGTGTACAATGAAGAGCCATAATTAATTCTATCTGAAGGGACATGTGACAGGTTTTCTGTTTACATTTGTCTGATAATTGATTTGATTTGATTTATTATCGTCACGTGTATTAGTATACAACCACATTGCTCTGAAGTCACATGAAGGCCAGACTGGGTAAGGACAGTAGATTTCCTTCCCAAATGGACATTAGTGAGCAAAATGGGTTTTTTCTGACGATGGTTTCATGGTCATCAGTAGATTCTTAATTCCAGATATATTTTATTGAATTCAAATTCCACCATCTGCCACGGCAGGATTCGAACCCAGGTCCCCAGAACATTAGCTGAGTTTCTAGGCTAACAGTCTAGCAATATTATTACTAGGCCATCGCTTCCCACAGTTTTGAGGGTGAGAATGCAAGCAGAAAAGAGGTGCTGTGAAGTCTTTCCTGTTGACTTATGAGTAGCCATGACAAGTGGGTAAATGCTGAGGGAAAGGTAAGTTCCTTGATGGGCTGTGCAGAAATTGTGAGAGATTTGAAGGAGAATCGTATGATGACACTCTTGGTAAGATCATTCATTTTACTGCAACCAGGTCCTGGGGCTAAAATGTTGATAACATTTAGGTGTTATTCGAGCTCTCACCTTGTCCATTCATTAATTTTGTATGGTATCTGTCCATAATTCCAACGGATGATGTTTCTTCCTGCTATGCATTTGCATTTTGCCAGCACCGCCATGGACCCTTGATAAAGCCTTGCAACCCTGCTGGAGTTGAAGCAACTCTGTGATCTTTCTTTCTCTTTAATCAACAAAATAAAAAAAAAGCCTCCTTTCCATTAAGATGCTGCAGCCCCCAATTTACCACCTCCTTATCAATGTGCTGGTAATGGGGTTCATGATTTATACTGGGAATGTTAATGATGGCAACCCGGAAACCGGAACTATTGCTTCAACAATTCCGGAACCTGGTGCTCTCATTCTGCTCTTTGTCTGGAGTAGCAAAATCATTCATAATACCAACGGAAAACCAAGGGATGAAAAGTCTTGTCCAGGAAATTTAAGAGCTCCAACCTTTGACCATTTTGCTTTGCAACATGATGGAATCAAACCTCGGGAACATCCTTTTCTTTTAAAAAGCCACCACAGTTAAAAAACAAGTATTCCAGTCCTCCTGTGCTCCTCTTGATATTTTTAACATGTTTGTTCAGCAGTGAATGTTGGTTACATTGTCAGAGAAATCAGGTCCGGAAAGTTCCTGAGCCCAGCATTTTGCACGAGTCACATTAACACTCACAAAGTTGAAATGGTAGATGGCACGGTGGCACAGTGGTTAGCACTGCAGCTTTACAATGCCAGGGACACAGGTTTAATTCTGGCCTTGGGTCACTGTCTGTGTGGCATCTACATCTTCTCCCCATGTCTGTGTGGGTTTCCTTCAGTTGCTCTGGTTTTCCTCCCACCGTCCAAATATGTGAGGGTTAGGTTGATTGGCCATGCGAAATTGACCCTAGTGTCAGGGATTAGCAGGGTAAATATGTGGGCTAACAGGAATAGGGCCTAGGTGGGATTGTGGTTGGTGCAAATTCGATGGGCCAAATGGTCTCCTTCTGCACTATAGGGATTCTATGATTCTATGAGATTCAGTGAAGCATACCAGGTTAATGACTGTATCATTGCTGAAGTTAATTGACCTCCATTATACTTTCACACTCAATGACTCCTCCAAGGTTTCTGCCACTACAATGCTATCCTGGTTGTTTCATTAGTTTTAATTGTGCAGAGAAATCTTTAAATTATATTGGAGAGATACTTTTCCCCAGAACACAAATATATCTGTACTTTATTTAAGTTTAAATCTTGAGCCTTTTTTTTCACTTTTTCTACCACTTTTAGCTCTTATTTGCTATCTTAAACAGCATTTGTTTTATTCATTCAAGGGATGTGGCTTCATTGGCTAGGCCAGCATTCATTTCCCATTCCCTTTAGAAGGTGGTGCTAAGGTGCCTTCTTGAACCGCTGCAGTCCATGTGGTGTAGGTACACCCACAGTGCTGTTAGGCAGGGTGTTAAAAGATTTTGACTCAGTAATAGTGAAGGAATATGTCCAAGTCAGGATGATGTGTGGCTGAGAGGGGAACTTTCAAGTGCTGGTGTTCGCATGTGTCTGCTGCCCTTGTCTTTCTGGATGGTAGCGATCATGAGTTTGGAAGCTGCTGTCTAAGGAGCCTTGATGAGTTTCTGCAGTTCATCTTGTTGATGGTACACACGGCTGCCACTGTGCATCGGTGGTGGAGGGACTGAATGCTTGTGGAAGGGATGCCAATCAAGTGGGTTGCTTTGTCCTGGATTGTGTCACACTAGTGTTGTTGGAGCTGCACTCATCCAGTCAAGTGGGAGAGTATTCCATCACACTTATGATTTGTACCTTGTGGCCAGGCTTTGGGGAGTCAGGAAGTGAATTACTCACCACAGGATCCTTAGCCTCTGACCTACTCTTGTAGCGATAGTATTTACATGATTAGTCTAGTTCAGTTTCTGGTCAATAGTAACCCCCACAATATTGATAGTGGGAGATTCATCAATGATCCTGCCTTTAAATGACAAGGGGCGATGGTGAGGTTTTGTCTCATTGCAGATGGTCATTGTCTGGCATTTGTATAATGCGAATGTTACTTGACACTTGTCAGCCCAAGCCTGGATATTGTCCAGATCTTGTTGTGTTTGCATATGGGCTGCTTCAGCATCTGTAGAATTGCAAATGGTGCTGAACATTGTGCAACCATCAGCAAATATCTCCACTTCTGATCTTATAATGGAAGTGTGGTGGACTTCAGTTGTGTCTTTGTCCTGCCGTTGTGTGTTTGTCATGCCTGGACACATCCCCTGCCAGCTCGGCTCCTCCCCTTGTCACCTAGTATAAAGGTGGCTGTTTCCTCCCCCTTGTTCAGTTCGGGTCGGTTATCTGTTGGGATGTGCTCCTGATTCTGTTATGAATAAAAGCCTATAGTTGTATTGGCACACAAGTAGTCTTTTGCCTGATTGATAGCGCATCAGGAAGGAAGGTTATTGATGAAGCAGTTGAAGATGGTTGGGCCTAGGGCACTACCCTAAGGGACTCCTGCAGTAATGTCCAGGAGCTGAGATGTCTGACCTCCAACCAGCACAACCTTCCTATATGCTAGGTATGTCTCCAGCCAGCAGAGAGTTTTCTCCATGATTTCCATTGACTCCAGTTTTACTTGGGCTCCTTGATACCATACTTGGCCAAATGGTGCCTTGTTATCAAGGGTTGTCGCTCTCACCTCATCTCTGGCATTCAGCTATTTTTTCCCTGTTTGAACCAAGGCTGTAATGAGGTGAGGTGCTGAGTGACCCTGGCAAAACCCTAACTGAGCGTAAGTGGGCAGCTTATTGTTGGTCAATTACAGCTCAGTTACACTGTGGATAACTCCTCCTGGCACTTTACTTAAGATTAAGTGTAGATTGATGGAGTGGGAGGGGGGTGGTGGAATTGACTGGATTGGATTTGTCCTGCTTCTTGCGTACGGAACATATGTGGGCAAGTTTCTACACTGCCAGGTAGATGCCAGTGTAATAACTGTACTGGAACAGCTTGGTTAAGGTTGTGGCAAGTTCAGGAGCACAAGTCTTCGGTGGTATTGCTAGAATATTGTCAGGGCCCATAGCCTTTGCAGTCTCCAGTGCCTTCAACCATTTCTTGTTATCAAGTGGAGTGAATCAAATTGGGCTGGAGACTGGCATCTGTGATGCTAAGGATGTCTGTCTGGAGGAGGTCTACATGGATCATCCACTCGGTTCTTCTGGCTGAAGCTTGTTGCAAATGGTTCAACCTTATCTTTTGCACTGATGTGCTGCGCTCCCCTATCATTGAGGATGAGGATATTTGTGGAGCCTCCTCCAGTGAGTTAATTGTACACTGCTATTCACAACTGGACGTGGCAGGATTGCAGAGTTTAGATCTGATCCATTGGTTGTGGGATCGCTTAATTCTGTCTGTCACTTGCTGCATAAACTGTTTGGCACCCAAGTAGTCCTGTCACTTCACCAGGTTGACGCCTTATTTTTAGGTATGCCTGGTGCTGCTCCTGACATGTCCTCTTCATTGAATCAGGGTTGATCCCCTGACTTGATGGTAATGGATAAGTGGGGGATATGTTGGGCCATGAGGTTACAGATTATGTATGAGTACAATTCTGCTGCTGCTGATCACCCACAGCAGCTTATGAATGCCCAGTCTTGAGTTGCTAGATCTGTTCAAGTCTATCCCATTCAGCATGGTCGTATTACCATACAACACAATGGATATATCCTCAATGTTAAGATGGGACTTCATCTCTGCAAGCGACTATACTTCAACAAGTAACTTATTGGTTGTGAAGAAGCTTTGGGCTGTCTTGTATCAGCTTGGAGAAGGCATGAGGAGAAATGAGAGAGGGACAAAAGAGAAATGGAGCCTCTGATTTGGACACAATGGGAAGGATTAACTTAATGGTTAAGGAAAGTATAAGGGAATAAGGGGAATAAAGGAGTAGGAGGAATATAAGGGAAATTAGAGATAGTTTTAGATTCAAAGAAGAAGCATACAAATTGGCAAGAAAAACCAATAGACCTGAGGATTTGGAACAGTTTACAATTCAGCAAAGGTGGACCAAGGGATTGATTAAGAAGGGAAAATAGAGTAGGAAAGTAAGCTAGCAGGGAACATAATAACTGATTGTAAAAGTTTCTATAGGTATGCAAAGAGAAAAAGATTGACAAAAACGAATGTAGGCCCCTTACAGTCAGAAACAGGGGAATTCATAATGGGGAACAAAGAAATGGCCGAGGAACTAAATTTGTACTTTGCTTCTGTCTTCACAAAGGAAGACATGTATAATGTACCAGAAGTTCTGAGAAACACAATTTTTTGTGAGGAACTGAAGGAAATCAGTATTAGTAGAGAAATGGTTTTGGGGAAACTAATGGGATTGAAGGTGGATAAATCGCCAGGGAGAGATAATTTTCATCCCAGAGTACTTAAGGAAGTGGCCCTAAAAATTGTAGATCCATTGGCAGTCATTTTCCAAAATTCTTTGGATTCTGAAATGGTTCCTACAGCTTGGAGGGTAGCTAATGTAAACCCGATATTCAAAAAGAGAGTTGGCGAGAAAACAGGGAACTATAGACCAATGAGCCTAATGTCGATAATAGCGAAGTTGCGAGAGTCTATTATCAAGGATTTCATAGCACAGCATTTGGAAAGCAATGGTATAATCAGACAAAGTCAGCATGGATTTACACAAGGGAAATCATGCTTGACAAATCTACTGGAATTCTTTGAGGATGTAACTAGTAGAGTTGACTGAGGAGAATGGCCTCAACTACTTTCTGTGGTAGTGAATTCCATGGATTCATAAGAACATAGGATATGGTTTATTTAGATTTTCAGAAATCTTTTGACAAGGTCTCAGATAGCAGATTACTAGGTAAAGTTAAAGTGCATGGGATTGTGGGTAATGTCTTGAAATGGATAGAAAGCTGGTTAGCGGACAGGAAGCAAAGAGTTGGAATAAATAGGTCTTTTTCCGATTAGCAGGCAATGACTAGTGGGTTATTGCAGGGATCAGTGCTAGGACACCAGCTGTTCGCATTATATATTAATGATTTGAACGAGGGAACTAAATGTATTATCTCCAAATTTGCAGATGATACAAAGTTGGATGGGAGGGTGAGCTGTGAGGAGGGTGCAGAGGTGCTTCAGTGTGATTTGGACAGGCTGAGTGAGTGGTCATATGCATGGCAGTTGCAGTATAATGTGAATAAATGTGAAGTCATCCACTTTGGTAGCAAAATGGGAAGGCAGATTATTACTTGGATGGGTGTAAATTAAGAGAGGTGGATACTCAACGAAACCATGGCATCCTCTTGCATCAGTTGTTAAAAGTAAGCGCGCAGGTACAGCAGGCATTAAAGAAGGCAAGTGGTATGTTGGCCTTCATAGCAAAAGGATTTGAGTATAGGGATAGCGATGTTTTGCTGCAATTGTATAGGGTGTTGCTGAGGCCACACCTGGAATATTGTGTGCAGTTTTGGTCTCCTTATCTGAGGAAGGCTGTTCTTGCTTCGAGGGAGTGCAGTGAATGCTTACCAGGCTGATTCCTGGGATGTCATATGAAGAGAGATTAAATTGGTGAGGATTATATTCATTGGAGTTTCAAAGAGGGGATTTCATAAAAACTTATAAAATTCTAACAGGATTAGACAGGGCAGATTCAGAAAGAATGTTCCCGATGCTGGGGGAGTCCAGAACGAAGGGTCATAGTTTGAGAATAAGGGGTAAACCTATCAGGACTGAGGTGGAGAAATGTCTTCACCCAGAGATGGTGAATCTATATAAGATGCTGGTGAGGCCACACCTGAAGTATTGTGTACAGTTTTGGTCTCTTTACTTGAGAAAGGATATACTGGCACTGGAGGGGGTGCAGAGGAGATTCACTAGGTTGATTCCGGAGTTGAGAGGGTTGGCTTATGAGGAGAGACTGAGTAGACTGGGACTATGCTCATTGGAATTTAAAAGAATGAGGGTGGATCTTTTGGAACATATAAAATCATAAAGGGAATAGACAAGATAGAAGCAGGGAGGTTGTTTCCACTGGTGGGTGAAACTAGGACAAGGGGGCACAGCCTCAAAATAAGGGCGAGCAGATTTAGGACTGAGTTGAGGAGGAACTTCTTCACCCAAAGGGTTGTGAATCTGTGGAATTCCCTGCCCAGTGAAGCAGCTGAGGCTATCTTGTTGAACGTTTTTAAGGTAAAGATAGAAAGAGTTTTGAAGAGTAAAGGAATTAAGGGTTACGGTGAACGGGTGGGTAAGTGGAGCTGAGTCCATGAAAAGATCAGCCATGATCTTATTGAATGGCAGAGCAGGCTTGAGGGGCCAGATGGCCTACTCCTGATCCTAGTTCTTTTGTTCTTATGCATCAGTGGAATTCACTACCCAGAAAGTAGTTGAGGCCAAAACGCTGTGCGATTTCAAGAAGAAATTAGATAGAGCTCTTGGGATTAAAGGGACCAATGGATATGAGGGGAAGGGTGGGATCAGGGTTTTTAATTTGATGATTAACCATGATCATAATGAATGGCCGAGCAGGCTCAAAGGGCTGAACGGCCGATTCCTACTTCTCTTTTCTATGTATGTTTCTATGAATTGTGGTGTCTTAGTGATGAAAATAATGGAAGGGAAAGTGAACCGATTGTTACAGCGATATTAAAAACGGAAGATGCTGGGAATATTCAGCTGGTCTGGGAGCAACTGTGGAGAAAGAAACAGAATTAACATTTCAGGATGTGACCTTTGACCAAAGCTTAGAAACTGGAACCAGTGTCCTATAAATCCTCCATTTTGTTTTACCAAAATCAGAGATGATAATATTCAGGTTTCTAACTTAAACACATTAAACAATTTCTTAATGTGACATTTGCAGATTTTTTTATGTGTTTGGAATAGCCATGGATATTTATATTTAGAAGCGTTGTGCCTCTCTTGAAACCTAAAGCTTCAGTTTTGCTATTTTGCAGGTTCTGAATGAAGAGACTTAATGAAGTAACAGATCTCCAAAATGTCTTGTCCATTTGGGAATCTTGAGCCCACTCATGTTCTCAGTGGGCTTATCTGTGGAATCTTCTGGGAGGAAGCCTTCTAATTGCCTGTCTCCACACTTGGCATCATATTAAGGATGGCCAATGGCCTCAATATCCAGGCAACCTCAGATGATGCAAAGGATTGATAAATTAAGGAGCTCCAAAGCTATCGCTCCATCAAGTCGGAGGTAAAGCCCCTCCATTGGACTATTCACTGGTGGGGCTGCAGCCTTTCGCCCCATGTGGCCCCATCATTAGGCTATGAAGCCTCTGGCACTGATGGACCCCCTAACCTGGTGCTGGGAGGAGGTCTCCATGGAGCATGGTGCCAGCTCGAAATGGCCACCACCTTTTGGATTGGGTGCCTGCAATCCAAATTTAATGTCTCGGAGCCAGCAGCCAAACTGATTCCCAGGTCACATGTGGAAAAGACTCCGGAGGCAGGAATGCACAGTCATTCTGATGTGGTTCCACGCTATTTTCCCTGCTTCTCCCATCGCCTATCTAACCATCACAAGACTGGAAGATTCAGCCCATTCGCACCTAATTCAATGTTCCATCATGCAGATAAGGTGCTGTAGAGTTTAGAATTGTCTTAGGGTAAGAGACCAAGCATCTGAGATGCAGGGAAAGTTCTTCACTCAGAAGATTGTGACTTTTTGGCATTGTCTTACCTGGAGGACTGTAGATGCTCAGTCAATGAACGTATTGAAGTCTGAGACTGATACGTTTTTGGACACTGAGTGAATCAAAGGATATGGGGAAAGGGCAGGAGAGTGGATTTGACCCAGTAATCTAGCCATGATCTTATTAAAGGCTGGAACAGACTTGAGGGGGCCATATGGCCTACATTTGTTCCACGTTCCTATTTATTCATTATAACTCCAAGAAGGAAATTTGTGCAGCATCCCGGTCCTCAATCTCATACAATATTAGACAGTGTTTTAAGCGTAGGAATAGGAAATGTTGGCTAGTGAATTTCCTGCATTACCATCAGGCAAATCTCCATTCTCTGATTGAGCAAATGCTTTGCTTCCTCTCACTGACAGCCTTCGGACAAGACATTGGATCACTGAAAACTATTGCTCACAGCGATTCCTGCCAAGATTCATTTAGTCCCCAACTCAATTGAACAGGCGAGTGCTGAATGCTCTTGTGATCCCATGGTTTAATCTTAAAGCTTTTATGCATGGTTTAATGATGTCCTGTCCTGTCACTATGCTGCACACCTTGACACCTGTTGTGCTCTCTGGCATGGCGAATCCGAAGTATTTATGAACAATGCCGTGAGAGATGTTGGCCGGAATTCTGCGGTCTCACACGCCCCACTACCGCTGCCTGCCAAATCTCCATTCACTGTAGCAGGACCGGAGAAACCCAGCCGCAGGTGAGGTCGGAGAAATCTGGCCGTTATTTCTCATTTGAAATTCAGTGACTACATGTACAAGTGACAGACCTAAGATTCTCTCCTTTTACTTCTAGGACCTGTATTTGAACGCAATCCAGTGTAATGGCATGAAAATCATGTATTGACTGGAAGATGAAATGTGGTAAGTGTCATGTGCTTGGGAGCTGACAAGGTTTACAAAATCTCCCCATCACTGATACTCACCCTCTGTCCAGCTTTGTTTCAGACTCGTTGATTAGATAGCAAAGCTGGCAAAGTCGCAGGAAAGTGACCATGGCTCAGTTCATGGGCGAGATACCTGTTGTCCTCTGTCAGAATGCCAACCTGCCTCCTTCCCCACCACCCATCCCACCAGTGTCCTTGCTGCCATGCAGTTATTATCCATTTGTGGGACATGAGCGTCGCTGGCTGGCCAGCATTTATTGCCCATCCCTAGTTGCCCTTGTTCAGAGGACAATTGAGAGTCAATCACATTGCTGTGGCTCAAATCACATGTAGGCCGGACTAGGTAAGGATGGCAGATTTCCTTCCCAAAAGGACATTAATCAACCAGATGGGTTTTTACAACAATTGACAATGGTTTCATGGTCATCAATAGATTCTTAATTCCAGATTTTTTAAAAATTAAATTCAAATTCCATCATCTGCCATGGCGGGATTCAAACCCGGGTCCTCAGAACATTAGCTGAGTTACTAAATTAAAAAATCTAGTGATAATACCACTAGGCCATCGCCTCCCCTAACCGGGCCAGATGCCTCCGGCCCAAGCCCAGATACTGCAGTCTGCAGCTGGGGCTCTCAAAAGGCCAGAGCTGCTCAAGGTTAGCCACCACCTGAACCAATTGCCATCTCCAAGTGTCTACAATAGAAACACATAGCCTCCCAGCAACCCAAGCTGTAATCACTGGGGCCACACTTCCCAGGAGCATGGGGATGGATGAACAAACACACCGGAACAGACACCAGAGGCTCAAAAAGGATGATTCATAATTATTTCCGTTGACTGTTAGATAGAGATGGAATTTAGGTGTTTGATCATTTATTTTTGTTCTGGATTTGGATTATATTGGTCATGAAGTGAGAGAGACCTGCAGGGCTGGACTGAAGGAAGGTAATTGGGTGGTAAGGACAATGATAAGGATTGTGGCATTGTTTCTTGGAATGATGATTATGAGAGGGAAGCTTTAAGTGAAACACTCTTCAATGAGCTGCTGTCTGAGAGCTTGGCAGCTAGGGCACTGGCAGTCACAGTCACAGTCACTGGCAGTCCAAAAGATGTGCGGGTTAGGTTGATTGGTCATGCTAAAAAATTGCCCTTAGTGTCCTGAGATGTGTAGGTTGGAGGGATTGGTGGGTAGATGTGTGGGGATATGGGGATGGGGCCTGGGTGGGATTGTGGTCGGTGCAGACTCGGTGGGCCGGGTGGCCTCTTTCTGTACTGTAGGGTTTCTATGATTTCTATGAATGCTTCTCCTGCTCCTACACCAGCTCCTGCTGTCCATCTTACAGCCCATGTGGTGATAAGGACTGGGCCCTCATTATGGCAAAACTCTGGAGCATAATTCCGGATACCGACATAGGGATATACAGCAAAGTTCTTCTGGAATGGTACATATAGAATGTTCCATGAGCATATTGACTGAGCATGCTAGCTATTTGTTCAATGATATTTCTGCTCCTTGCATGATTCTTGCTGAAGACTAACTGTATACTGTACCAGGGTTGTTGGCAAGAGTCACGAGTTAATTCTGGAGAAGATAGTCCCTATTACGTGGTAATCAGCCTGTAACATGGCGACAAGGCTGGAATAGAGGTAGCAAAGAGGGCTGGCACGGGATGGTCGAACTACGACTGCTACCAGGAAACTGGGCATCCATGATGCACTGCCTGTATTAGCAAACCACCTGCATGTTGAAGGAGTGATATAGCCTTTGATTGATAAAGATGCCAGGATGATAATGGGGTGGATGCAATGCAATGTAATTTATTCCACCTTGAGATGCTAGCTATGGCTCAGTTGGTAGCACCTAACCTCTGGGTCAGAAAGTTGTAGATTCAAGTTTCATATCCAGGACTTGAGCACAAAGATTAAGAAAAAAACTATCATTCCACTGTAGTTCTATCTGTCAACTGAGATGTTGAGCCTAGCCCCAATCTGCCCTTGCAGGAGGATGGAAAAGATCCCATGGCACGATTTCAAAAAAGAGCAGGGGAATTATCCTTGGATGTCTTGACCAATATTTATCCCTTAATAAACATCACACAAGCTGATTATCTGGTCATTATGGCATTGCTGTTTGTGGGAGTTCACTGTGTGTAAAATTGGCCACCACATTTCCTTCACATTACTGACTTTAAACGTACTTCATTGCCTCTAAGGTGCTTTAGGACATTGTGGTTGAATCATAGAATCCCTACGGTGCAAAAGGAAGTCATTTGGTCCTTCAAGCCTGTACTGACTCTCTGACTGAGCATCTAACCCAGGCCCACTCCCCCCCCACCCTCTCCCATTCCCCCCCCCCCCACCCCCACCCCTGCCCTATCCCTGTAACCCTGCTAATCGCCCTCACATACACATCTTGGGACACTAAGGGGCGATTTAGCATGGCCAATCCACCTAACCTGCACATCTTCGGGGGATGTGGGAGGAAACCGGAGCACCCGGAGGAAACCCGCGCAGACATGGGGAGAACATGCAAACTCCACACAGTCACCCGAGGGTGGAATCAAATTCAGGTCCCTGGCGCTGCGAGGCAGCAGTGCTAACCATTGTGCCACCCACGAGAAAGGCAGGTCCTTTTTTGGGGGGGGAATCTTGCCATGTGAGTGAATGCTACTGCTCTCTCATTTTGCTTTGGTCTGTTCATGTAAACTGTCATGTATGTGCTCCCTGTAGAGAGTCTTGGTAACCTCTCTGATGCAGTAGATGACAAACTGTGATATGTCACTGATGTCACCTACTGCAGCCTGAAAGGATATATGAAACGTCATATGAAAGTTAAGGGCCACAGTGATCTTGACATCCACAGTTAGTGTTGTCTGGTGTACAGCTCGAGTTGTTATTGGTGCAGGCGACGGCCCACTTTGTGAAATGCAAGCTCCTCAGCCTTTGCCCCTCAGTGAAGTTCACGCTGAATCCCTGTGACCTCCTGTGTACTCTGTCAGCCTTGATGAAGGGTCATCCAGGCTCAAAACATGACCTGTATCCTCTCTCCACAGATGCTGTCAGACCTATTGAGATTTTCCAGCATTTTCTGTTTTTGCCTCCTGTGCACTGTCTTCCTCTTGTCTTAGTTGCCAAATGTCCTGCTCTCTGCTGGCAATCTTGCTGCTTCTCCTAGTTTTCCAGCCCAAAAGACAGTTTGTGGCTACAATCAGATAGTGTATAAACAGACAGAAAAACACAGGGAAACACCATTGCTATTCTTGGTAGTCAAACTTAACATTCTAGCTTTGAGAGCACAGACCACAAACACAGAAAAATTAATCAGCATGACAAACCAAAAATAAACCTATAGGTATGGCATGACCTCTTCAAAGAGCCTTGGGTGTTCCACCTGCCTCACAGCAACGCAAGTTGTTGGATAAGATTAGCAAGTGGGACATTGTGTTCTCGGATATTCCAAAACAGGAAAAGGATTCTTTAACAACAGTTGGGCCCTTGTTTAAAATTTATTTATTAGTATCACAAGAAGACTTACATTAACACTGCAATGAAGTTACTGTGAAAATACCCTCGTCGCTACACTCCGGCGCCTGTTCGGGTACACTGAGGGAGAATTTAGCATGGCCAGTGCACCTAACCAGCACATCTTTCAGACTGGGGGAGGAAACCAGAGCACCTGGAGGAAACCCACGCAGAAGGGAGAACGTGCAGACTCCGCATAGACAGTGACCCAAGCTGGGAATCGAACCCAGGTCCCTGGCACTATGAGGCAGCAGTGCTAACCACTGTGCCACCGTGCCCCCTCATTTACACATTATTCATTGCTTTACGTGGTCCTGGGTTGTGTTCTGGATACCTACGGAGGAATCCAATCCAATATGGCAGGCAGCACACGTTTATCCGGAAATTAGCATTTCTACTCACCACGTTCGATGCATTTATTTAGTGCCCAAAATCCAGTGAGACACAATCACATCTGTAGGCTGTACGATCAGCGTTACTGTTTTGCTTTGACTGGTGCCAGTGGACAGTTTATTTTCTTCTACACAACATGCATTCTCTCTTCATTCACCTTACCCAGGAAAGAGAATACAATTTTTAATAGTGCTGTAATCGGTGCCTCAGGGTGTCATGCTTTGCTTAATAGCTCAGTGATTTATCACTGATGCTTACTGGTTTGTCCACAGGTTTAGTTTCATCTCATCTGCCAGATCGTTTGATCCCTGTCTCATTGAAGACATGATGATTACTCTTTGCTATCTAGTCTTCTTTCAGTTCTTCATGACCTGCATTTAGGGGTCCAGTAATTACAGGCTAGCTGCTGGTTGTCAGATAGATACTACCCAGCTAATTTGTCCAGTCTATGCCTCATTATGCTGACACTGACAGCAGGTGATTTGTGCTGTGTGAACCTGCAGGCTATACCTGATACTTCTTGCAGGGAAGACAAAACAAAAATAACTCGTTGTCTCTAGAGGTCTGGTGACTGTAAATAGTAATCACAGGGAGCCTCGGGTAACATGGTAGAAAGGGTATTCCCCTGGCACAGGTGATAGATAGTGGAGAGGTTTGGGTGGTACAGGAAGCCAGAGTCAATATCACCTCTTATTCTTTCAATTGAGAAACCTGAGTGAAATGCCAAGAATCCCGCTAAGATCAAGGGAGCAATAAAGAACGAGTGCAAGGAACGGTGATATTAAGCTTCAGTTTTAAAAATCCGGAAGAAGGAAACGGGGAGGAAAATAAGGAGATCTGTAGCTTTGAGGTACTGGGAAAGAATGAAATGGAACAGAACTCTGTGTGTAATAAGTCTTGATTTCAGGGCAGTGAGACAGTGGAAGAACAGATTTGATATATCTTCAGTGTCTGGTGCCAGAAATAGACTTTTACTGATTTAGGAACATGCTTTCTGCTTTTTGCTCTCCTCCTTTAAAATAACATTCCGAGATTAAAAATGGATCCCTGCCACCAGGTTATGTCAAGAATGATTATGCAAGATAGGAATATCAGGTTTAGTGAGTGGACAAGGACATGGTAGATGGAGTATAATGTGGATAAGAGTGAGGTTTTCACTTTGGTTGGAGGGATGGAGCCGCAGAATATTTATTTATTTTTATTAGTGTCACAAGTAGGCTTACATTAACACTGCAATGACATTACTATGAAAATCCCGTAGTCGCCACACTCCGGCCCCTTTTCAAGTGCACTGAGGGAGAATTTACCAAAGCCAATGCACCTAACCAGCACGTCTTTCAGACTGTGGGAGGAAACCGAAGCACTCGAAGGAAACCCATGCAGACATGGGGAGAATGTGCAGGCTCCGCACAGACAGTGAGTCAAGGCCAGAATTGAATCCGGATCCCCGGCACTGTGAGGCAGCAGTGCTAACCACTGTGCCACCGTGCCAACCACTGTGCCACCATGCCTTTCTAAAATGAGGAAAGATTGGGAAGTTTTCATGTGGTGTTTTTGTTCACGAGTCAATAAAATCTAGCATGCAGGTGCAGCGAGCAACTGGGAAGGCCTTTATTGCAAGAGGATTTGAGTACAGGAGCGAAAATGTCTTGCTTCTATTCATTGGTTCGACTGCACCTGGCGAATTGTGTGCAATTTTAGTCTCCTTATCAAGGGAAGGATATATTTACCATATAGGGAGTGAGCAGAGGTTTACCTGACTAATCCCTGGGATGGTGGGACTGTCCAATGAGGAGAGATTGAGGAGACTGGGATTTCCCGCCTCGACACTCCATAGGGTTAGGTCCAGCCTGATCACGTGACCGTCAGCGAATGCCTTCATAAAGGGCCACGCTCCTACAGTGATGCATCAGTGAAAGATATGCCAGGCCATGACATCATTGATGTGGTGGTATGAAGTTTTGCAGCTCCTGATTCCCTATATCCTAGTTTCTAGTTTCTACACCCTAGCTATGACTGTAACACTACATTCTGAACTCTCGTTTCCTTCTCTATGAACGGTATGTTTTGTCTGTATAGCGCGCAAGAAACAATACTTTTCACTGTTTGTTAATACATGTGATAATAATAAATCAAATCAAATTTTGAGTTGTTAAAGCTGTTCTTACTTTCACACTTAACACAGTGATAGTGCCATGAGGATTGTGTAATAATCAGTGCTACAAATACAGGCATGGATCGACATAGATCTGGCAGGTAGATCAGTGAAGACAGGTCAAATTAATTATACTCTGGTGTTGTCTCATTCACCAGCTCCTCCAAACCCAGTCTAGCAACCAAGTCTTTTAGGTCACGGCCAGTTGGGTCAGCAGTGATACTACTGAGTCACTCTTGTTGATGGATATCAAAGCTGTCTGAACCTTTGCTATTCTCAGTGTATCCTGCAAATAGTGTTCAATATGTAGGTGTACTGATTCAGCAGCTGAGGGAGGGTGATAGGTGGTAATCAGCAGGAAACTTCTTCACACATGTTGGGCCTGGACTCATGAGAATGAATGAAGTCCAGGATCGATGTTGGACACTCGAAGGCCCCTTCTACTTGACTATATCACTGTGCCTCATCTCCAGTGAATTACTTTGCTGGTGGGAAAGGACATGTAGAGTTGCTGATGACAAGAAGAGCAGAGTTTTCTTTGTGATTCCATCCATTGCATCAGTTTTTGCAGCTGCTTGGTTAACCAGTGTAGTTCTGATGTGATTGCCAAATCAATAGTAGGCCGGAATTTTGCCGGCACACCCATCCCGGAATCAGGGTGGGCGAGACTCACAGAACAGAATTCTTCATTGGCCTCGGGTGGGATTTTACAAGCCTCGCCCAAATGAGGTCGTAAAATCCCAGCCTATATGTCTGAATATATATGTTAGCACTGCTGCCTCACAGCGCCAGGGACCTGGGTTTGACTCTGGCCTCGGGTGACTGTCTGTGTGGTGTTTGCACTTCCTTCATGTGTCTGCATGGGTTTCCTCCCACATTCCAAAGATGTGTAGGTTAGATGGATTAGCCATGGTAAATGCGCAAGGTTAGAGGAAAGAGTGGGGGGAGAGTTGGTACAGGCTTGATGGGCCAAATGGCCTTCCTTAGCACTGCAGGGATTCTATGGAACATGTGCCCTGTATGGATACAGTATAATTGGAGAAGGTTAGTTGAATAGATTAATCACAGCATATTCAGGGGCCTGTTAAAATCTAGTTGGCATGTACTATTTAAATCACCATCTGCAGAAAACAAAAGTAAATGATATTACAATTAATGAAACTTTGATTCTTTGCTTATTTCTAAGATAAGTACTGAAGAACTTCAAATAAATTGCTGCAGCTTTCATGTCCTTTACTAAAGCTATGTGTGGATATTCAAGGATGCAACCAGTTAAATACTTGCTAATAGTTCAGAGCTTATACCTGAGGCTTTAGATATTACCTTGTGGAGAGTTAATAATTTAAGTCGTCAGAGAGAGCTTAGATATAAAGAGGAATCTGAAATAAGTGAGGAATGATCACGGGGCTGTGAAAAAAGGGATCAGTGCGGCTTTAGGATGGTGGCTAAAACCTCGTTATTTTCTTCCTTCTAATCCTTGACCTTTGCAAATCTCATTCAGGCTAGTGGGAGAGGGGGGAAAAAAAGGAAATTATCTTCAAGTAATCTATGGCCAAGTTAGACTGCTCTCCTACGGGCTGCACCTGGTAAATCCCACTCTCTGTGGAATCAATTTCTGAGCCATGTTCGCTTAGCACTGGATTGAGAGGCTCAGGCGTTTTAGCAATGAACTGCCTCTTAATTGGCTCCAAAACTAATTTAGTGGGGGTTTCCCCCCCTATAGCTTCCAATCCACCGGATGGTCACTTTCTTTATTGTTTGTCCCTAATGCAATTTAGTCCAGTCTCTGAAACACTTCTGCCTTGGAAGCGATTTAAGGCACAAGAAAAGGAAATTGGAATGCTTAATGTAGCTTTGGAGCTCTTAGGTTTCAATATGGATGAAGATTGGGTTCTTCCTTACAATGCAGCGTACCTGCCAGCTTTAAAAAGCACAAAGTGTTGGTGGGAAAAGGAGTGTTGGCTACAAGAAAGGTAAAGGTTTGATGTCAGTATGGCTGGTCGCACTAATGTGCTATTGATAAATTATGAATGATACTCACCTGTCAGAATTTATGTATGAAAATGTTCCAGGGAGAACCAAAACAACCCAATAAAGTGTTATTTAATCAACGGTTGCACAGTGGTTAACACTGCTGCCTCACAGCGCCAGGAACCTGGGTTCGATTCTGGCCTTGGGTCATTGTCTGTGTGGAGATTGCACATTCTCCTCATGTCTGCATGGGTTTCCTCCGGGTGCTCTGGTTTCCTCTCATACTCCAAAGATGTGCGGGTCAGGTTGATTGGCCATGCTAAATTGCCCGTTAGTGTCAAAGGGACTAGGAGGGTAAATATATGGGGTTACAGGGATAGGACCTGGGCGGGATTGTTGTCAATGCAGACTCAATCAAATGGCACTGTAGATTCTATGATTTTATGATTCTACGATAATTCATCACAGATTTCCAGTTCACGGGCGCAATTCTCCCAAAGTGTGGTGTCTGGCAGGAAAAGCAGTGAAGTTTCCATTGAGTGGTTTGGTGCTATTTCGGTCACTTTTCACCCACACTTAGTCATATTTTGGGAGCTTGGGAAGATTCCTGCTGGGAAGGAAATGTGTGGGACCTGAAGACGCCGGCCAGGCCGTCTCCTTGGAAATCAAAGGGGTGCCCTTCTAACCACTGGCAGAGACCTCCCCTCGCCACTTGCATACACCATCTCCCACCCCCCATCGCTAGTATGAATGCCCCCCCCCACCCCCCCTACAAGGGAGCGGCATCTTGTTATGGGCTTGCTGAAGGCTCCCTTTTTCAGCAACCACTTTCAGCCCGCCCTTCAGGCCCAGTCCCTTGGCAGTGCCAACATGTCAGTGCCCCTTGGTACCCTGGCACTGCCAACCTGACAGTGTCAGGAATGCAGGTTGGCAGTGTCAGGGTGCCAGGGGTCACTGCTAAGGTGCCAGGTGCAGTGCCAGGGCATTATCCAGCCATGTGCCTGACTACCCGAGGGCTGTAATGGCCTCTGAGCTCCCCAACATGGTCATTATGTCTGGTGTCCGCTTTTGGAGACCATGGGCCTGATTTTACCATTGCGTCATGCCCGTTTTCGGGTGCGAAAACGGGGTAAATTCGGGCGTGAGGCCATTAATGCGATCCGTGCCCGCGTCCGCGCAGATGCCCACTTTACTGAGGCCCGGGAATGGCTGCGATCCGATTCGCATGCATTTAAATTGAATTAATAAACTGCCTGCCCAACGTTATCAGCATTTCCCCCTTTACCATAGCGTTCGCACGTCCAGATTCGGCGGGAAACAGACATGCTCAGCAAAAGGTCTGTTTCGTGCGCTCCAGCTGCTGAAGAGGTAAGTCCAGCTCTTCCGGTGGCTCTCTGACCCAGATCGGTGGTGGTGGCGGGGTGAGGGAGGCGGGTCAGATTATTCTCTGGTGGGGGGGGGGGGGAGGGAGGAGGGAGGCCAGATCGTTGTTTGGTGTGGGGGGGGAGGTGTGGAGGCGCGAGCTTTCTCTGGTGGTGGGGGAGGCCCGATCATTCTCTGGGGGGGGGGTGGGTGTGGGGGAGGCCCGATCATTCTCTGGGGGGTGGGTGGGGAAGGCCCGATCATTCTTGGGGGGGCGGGGGGGAGTTAATTCTATCCCATCACATTTCTAATTCTGATCATTTTTGTTATAAATGCTACTTCGATGATATTTCACTTGCCATGATTGTTGTTTTTTCCCCCGACACCAGCAAGTTCAGAAGAAGTGGAAATTATCTTATTACCATTTCCCAAATTACCTTCTAAATTTGGAAATGCAGCTTTTAGAATTTACTGCAAGTTGGCTGTTGCTAAACACAATTCCAAAGGTTGTTGAATCAAGCAACGGTTATTTGTACACGCACCTATATGTTTCATTACACAATTTCAATAAAGGCCTGGATATGTACCTCTGTGGATTTTGCAAGTACAGGCAGCAAAGAGAAGGGATTCCACTGCTATAATAGTGCACACGCACTTAATGAGGGCCCCATGGGGCCTGTTTTTAACATTTTCATTCTAAGTTCTGAATCTGGGCGCAAATCAGATCCGACTTGGAAATCTGCTTTCAGGCGCCCCCATACGCACTTAGTCTGAAAAAAAGTCGCGAGTCTGAATTGCCCTGTGGGCGGAGCTTAACGCGCCCGAAACGATCGGAGTTTAGAACTGCGCATGCACAGTTAGAAAAAAAAATTGAAAATCGCGCCCCTGTCGCATCGCTCCCGGGCCGCAAAAGGCGGATAAAGCGGCCCGGGAGTGAAAAGCGGGAGCGATGGCCCCCACAAACATCACCCTCACCTCTACAACATAACTTTCCCCCTTATTCACGCTCCCCCCCCACTACCCAGACCGATCGCGACCCTCTGCCCCCTTTCCCCCCACCGATCACCCATAGAATGGCAGCAGACCCCCCTCCTGACCCCCCGCCCCCCACCAGAGATCCATCTGGCCTCCTCCCCCCATCGCCCCAGAGAAAGTTCAGGCCTCTCCCCCCCCCCACCAGACAATGATCGGGCCTCTCTCTGCCCTCCCCCCCATCCACCAGAGATACATCTGACCCGCCTCCTTCTCCTCCCCCCCCCACCAGAAAATGATCTGGCCTCCCTCCCCCCCCCACCAGAGAATGAGCTGACCCGCCTCCCTCTCCCCCTCCACCACCGATCTGAGTCAGAGAGCCGTTGAAAGCTCTGAACTTCCAACGGCTGCTTCAGAAGCTGGAGCACCCGAAACAGACCTTTTGCCGAGCATATCTGTTTCGTGCTGAATCTGGATGCGCGAACATGATGGTAAAGGGGGAAATGCTGGTAAAGTTGGGCGGGCAGTTCATTAATTCAATTTAAATGCATGCAAATGCACTTAAATTGCCGTTGCGTCCGTTTCGGGTGCGAATCGTATCGTGGCCATTTTCGGGCCTCGGTAAAGTGGGCATCTGCGTGGACGCGGGCGCGGATCGCGTTAATGGCCTCATGCCCAACTTTACCACATTTTTCCGTCCGAAAATGGGCGCGACACAATGGTAAAATCGGGCCCCATGAGTGATTCCCGCTGGTTCTGACAAAGGGTCATCCAGACTTGAAACATTGGCTCTATTCTCTCCCCACAGATGCTGTCAGACCTGTTGAGATTTTCCAGCATTTTCTGTTTTTGGTCCCGTTGGTTTTATGTTGCGTTAGCAGGTGGCTGAATCCTGGGAGCTGGGTGAATATGGCTAAAACCTGAAATTGCATATTTTAATAGCGGTTTAAATATGCTAATCTGGTTCATGTCCTCACTGGGTGCTGTCAGCTGTGAACGGGGAGAATGCCAAAAGGAGTTCTTCCCATTGCAAATCATGTTGTGGCCCCTCTTGCGAGATTCTCCGGCCATTATATGATCTGTGGCTGTGTGCATGGGGTTGGAGAATCGGCCCCTATATATTGCTGTTGATAAACTCCAGCTAGATAACGGGCCCAGTTGTATGTAAGTAAATCTTGCCTTTATTTGTTAATCTTGTAACAAAATCAACAGCTTACATTTATGCGGAACCTCTAAAGTCTTAAAAGATACTAACATACTTCAGAGGAGTGGATTCAAACAAAAAATGATTTTGAGTTGAAGAACTGAATGTTACTTCATGTGACTAAAGTCAAAGAGGTAGATTGAGGAGTATCTTGAAGAAAGAGAGAGGTCTGAGGAGATAATTTTAGAATTTAGGGCTGAGATAGTTAAAGGCAGAGTAACCAATGGTCAGGAAGGAATAAAAAACATACAGCAGGCTTGGTGAAGGAATGCAGAGTTCTTAAAGAGTTGTAGAACATGAGGAGATACAAGGTAGGGATGGACGAGTCCATGGAGTGATTTGAACACGAGGATGAGAATTTTAAAACATGGCATTGCGGGACCAGGAGCAATGAAGGTAAGCAAGTACAGGGATAATTGGAATTTGGTATGAGTGTGAGTGCAGTGAAAGATTGTGAAAGATGTTTGGGACTGCAGCCTCTTTTTTGAGGATTTATTAGCACCAAGTACTCCAGCTTCACTAAAATACAAATTGTCTATGTTCCCAGGCGCAGTCACATCAAGATAGCCAGACATGCTAACTGAGTGTTCTTAAATGATGTTCTGATTTGCTGCCTTCTATTATATATTACTTTGTCCTAAAAGCTGAAAATTATTCTTCATAGAATCATTGAATCACAGAATCCCTACAATGCAGAAGGAGGCCATTCAGCCCATCAAGCCTGCACCGACAACAATCCCATCCAGGCCCTATCCTCGAAACCCCATGTATTTACCCTGTTAGTCCCCCTGACACTAAGGGGCAATTTTAGCACGGCCAATCTACCTAACCTACACATCTTTGGACTGTGGAGGAAACCGAAGCATCTGGAGGAAACCCACGCAGACACGGAGAGAACATGCAGACTCCATACTGACAGCTATCCAAGACTGGAATTGAACCCGGGTCCCTGGTGCAGTGAGGCAGCAATGCTAACCACTGTGCCACCTTGCCACCCTTGTGGGGTTGGAAATTAAGAAAAGGCCAATGACAGTCTAATCCCATTGTTCGGTGTGTGTGAGCTAAGGGGCACACATTATACTGCTCAATGGCGTGCTATACTGACTTTGCGGTGGCATTTTCTAAATGGTCATGTAGCAACTGTATAGAAATTTGAGCTCGGACAGAGTTGTTCTGTGAGACCTCAGTTAGGATGTAACTGCGAAAGGAAAATGCTGGCCTGCGTTTATTGGCCGTTTATTTGATATACCACAACCCTGTCCAACCATACCTAAGTAAGAAGTCTCACAGCACCAGGTTAAAGTCCAACAGGTTTATTTGGGATCACAAGCTTTCGGAGTGCTGCTCCTTTGTTAGGTGAGTGACTCCTTCATCATATGACTCACCTGATGAAGGAGCAGCGCTCCGAAAGCTCGTGATTCCAAATAAACCTACTGGACTTTAACCTGGTGTTGTGAGACTTATTAATGTGTCCACCCCAGCCCAACGCCAGCATCTCCACATCATGGCAACATTACCTTGACAGACCTTTGGAGGCTTTTTATCTTTTCTCCTATCTGCCATTCTATATTGGATTTACCCTGAAAATCACTTCTTGCCAAGTAGCCGGAACATTCCTTCTGAGAGGAGTGCCCCATATGGCAGCTAAGCTTTGTTTAAAAGAATCTCTAAGCATGCATCCTGAGAACGAAGCTGTTACAACTATTTCTCCTCTCATCAGCAAGATTTAGCACGTCCTTTTAAATGGCTGCTGTAGGCTTTAAGAACTAGAACCCGTATGCTAATATCTGCCCTCTGCTCATGTTGAGCTCCCATGGATAAGCTCAGTCTGGGCCAAGAGCTTTCAGTTTGAATACGTAATGATTCTGATCCCATGAAATGCCACGAGATCAACAAACATGATTTCAACAACTGGTGTGTCAACCCTCTTGAGGTTTTGCTGCTTTAGCCTGGGGAGCAGAAATTCTCCCTATTGTGTAAACTACATCAACATATTGCTGTACTCAGTTTCCGTCTTGTGGTAAATCAGGTAAAATAAGGGTATAATCATTGGGAATAGCTAAATGTTTTTACTGTATTTGCACAAAGGCAAATAATCTTATAGGCGACCTCTGTAATGTCCCACAGGGCAACTGGAAATTTTCCAGCATAAAGCAGTAACCGTGCTTTGTGAATCATATCTTTTGTATGGTACCCACACTAACATGAAAAAGATTATGATGGTGGGCTGGGGTAATGTAATTTGTCAGAACATAGCCTTTCATGCCTGGAACCTAGACTTGTTCCCACCTTAAGAAATAGGATGAAGGTCTCTTTTTCTAAAAACTAAATGTTCTGAAAGAAATATATCTGGGACAGTTTTAATCCCGGTCCCAAGTGAAGTTGATAAAAAGCACTAAATATTTTACACAAACTTTCAGAAGATGCACCAGGATGGGTGATGTAGGATTTGGAAATCTCCCACAGGTAAAGTTGGCCATGATGTGGAGATGCCAGCTTAGGACTGGGGTGGGCACAATAAGACATCTCACAACACCAGGTTAAAGTCCAACAGGTTTATTTGGTATCACCAGTTTTCAGAGCACTGCTCCTTCATCGGATGAGCCTGATGGAGGAGAGCGCTCCGAAAACTTGTGATACCAAATAAACCTGTTGGACTTTAACCTGGTGTTGTGAGATGTCTTACTGGTAAAGTTGGGGCACTCATGTGAAATAATGCATTGAAAGAAAGTGACCTCGATGGAGAAGTGTAGAGACAGTTTTGCTATAGATCGGATCTGTGATATACCTGGTCTGATCCTGACATTGAGTGTGTTTGTTATAAATTCAGGTCTGTTATGATTTCTTTAGTTCCGTGGTGTCTGTCACTCCCAAAGCTCTGAACATCATGGAAGTTGACATTGTTTATATCTATTGTGCCAAAGCATAACAAGGGAGAGTAAAGCAGTACACCGTTGTGACCTGAAATTGGATATTTGCGTCAGACAAAAATGTATTTCTTTTAACACTCTGAAGGAAAACGGAGCAAACATTTGGTGAAATGAGGCCTGATTCAAGTTGTTACGCTACTTTACTTCACAGTATGGCAGTTATCATCAAACTTAATTCAAACAGCACAACTTATCTTTGTATAATAATACAAGATAAGAAGAAGCCATACTTCCCCATGAGTGGATTATCTTATTTGACTCGATCCCCTTACAGATTCTGCTGTCTGACAAATGCTGTCTGTTGAGCATTCTGTTTCAAATACTTCCCAGCTACATGTACCTTTATATCTTATCTCATTGTTCACTGCCAAAATAGGAATCAAACATTTTTTAATACAATGATTGCGAAGTGCTTTCTGATTGCCAAGATAGTCAAATAAATGTCTTATTATTTAGTATTATAATTTAGTATTTAGTATTAATAATTTCTTATTATTTAGATGGTATTATTTATTGTCTGACAATGCTAGCTCATTATAACTATCTATAATCTCAGAACCCTTTCTTGTATTTGAATGCGATGGAGCTTCTACTTTGGACAAAGTTGGGAATCTGGGCACAAATGATGCTCGCAATTGCGCTGGTTTTCCAGAGGATATAGCTCAAATTTCCACCCAAACCTATTTGCAAAATCATAAATCATAAAATCACCCTTGAACCAACGGAACTAGGATGCATAATAGAATGTAATTGTTTTGTTATTTTCCTTTAAGATATCTTCATTGATGTATTTATGAGTGGTAACATGGTGTAGTTTTATTAGTAGTGCAGAAAATATATTTATCACAAAAATAAATATTTTTAGCAAGAGCATTTTGCCCACAACTAGTGAGTAAACCAATTTGAAAATTACATTGAAGAACTACATTGAACCCTTTATCAGTTTCATTTGTGTAAGCCAATTTCTTGGTAGATTAAATATTTCTTAACATTTAAAAACTATTAAAACATGCCTAACAGTGCCTTCATGTCTCAAGAAAATTACACTTAAAGATCAAACAGGTGCAATTGGTGGAAACACGTATGTCATGCCAATTATTTCAATCTGGGGGCATCGCCAATTTTGGTGAGGACAGCTTCTAGCAAGATGTTTTTTAAATGAGTACAAAAAAATCGTAGACACTCGATTTATTCTTGTTTTTTTTCTCTCACTGGTATGCCAGGCAGACTGTAAACACTTTGTGAAAAGGAAAAGATTAGCTGGGATAAATGTCGGCCCATTAAGGATGAGGGCAGGAGAATTGAAAGTGGGAATGGCAGAGAAATTTTGGAATTGTCTTCACAGAAGAAGGTACAAAAAATCTCCCAGAAACTTTAGGCCACCAAGGGACTTCTGAAACTGAGGAACTAAAATAAATTAGTACTAGTAAAGAGGTATATTTAACAATATAACTGGACTGGAGGATGATAAATCCCCTGGACCAGATGAGCTTCATCCCAGAGTGTTGAAGGAGGTGGTTTGAGAGATAATGAATGCATCGATGGTTATCTTTCAAAATTCTATAGATTCTCGGAAGGTTCCAGTGGATGGAAAAGTAGCAAATCCATCCCATTAAAGAAGGAAGGAAGAGGGAGAGTGGTGAACTATTGACCTGTGCCTTTGATGTTAGTAATAAGGGAAATGTTTGAATCTATTATACAGATGTGACAACTGGACATTTAGAAAAGAATGCTAAATTGATAAAGGAGAATCAGTGGATGTGGTGTATTGGATTTTTACAAGGGTTTTGAGGAGATTAGTGAACAAAATTAGAGCACATGGTATTGCCAGTAATAGACTGGCAAAGTTTGTGAATTAGTCAACAGACAGAAAGCAGAGGTTAGGAATAAATAGATCATTCGCAGGATGGCAGTCTGTTACTAGAGCGGTAACCCAAGAATCAGTGCTAGGTCTAAACAGCGATGCCCACATCCAATATTTGAATTAAAATAAATAACCTCCATCTCACCCCAGGATGCCTTGTGGTGGTTGAGTTAATCTCTGACTGTGTTCTTGGCTCTCTTATTGGACATGTAAGTCATATACTCTCCATATTCTTCCTGGAATATAATTAACCAGTAGGCTTCTGGTTTTTGTTTATTCATTTTATGCCATGAGGGCATCGCTGGTTGTGCCCAGCATTTATTGGCCATCCCTAACTGCTCTCCAGTTAGAGGGCATTTGAGAGTCAACCACATTGCTCTGGAATCACATGTAGGCCAGAGTGGGTAAAGACAGCAGATTTCCTTCCCTAAAGGACATTAGTGAACCAGATGGGCTTTTATAGCAATTGACAATGGTTTCATGGTCATCTTTTAATTCCAGATTTTTACTGAATTCAAATTTCACCATCTGCCGTGATGGGATTCAGACCCCAGAACATTTCCCTGGATCTCTGGATTCCAGTCTAGTGACAATACCACCATGCTACAACCTCCCCATGCTGTGGAAAGTTGAGGAATGGATGTTCTCCTCTTCTTCCCTTTCTTTGTGAAGCTCCCTTTTGATGTTATGGTACAAGCTGCTTCATCTGGGAGGAATAGACTCTGTTAACTTCTCCTGGTGTTTGTCCAGCTCTAGTCGGTCCACAATCATCCAATCCAGCAGGTCCATAATCTGGCAAAAAGCATTTATTGCTTAAGCACATTCAATAATGTCTATTCCTGCAGTGGAGTGCTGTGCAATTCCAATATCACATTCATTAATCAATCAGATGAGTAAACAGAAGAATGAAAATTATTCTCAAGCAGGATTGATTGTTGCTTTATTGGTATAAGGCTTGCCAAACCCTCGCACAATGGCTGAGAGGCTGCATCCAATTGGATTGGCCGGGGGTGGGAGACACACTGGTCATTCTATAAATTTTAGAACTGTAGTTGAAAGCTTTGCACTGCTGCTGTTTAAATATTTGAAACCAAAACAATGGTGTCCATTTAATTGTGTTCATTCCTTCTTTCTTCAGGAAAATGAATCGAATAGGAATGAACGGCTGTCCTAGAAGATCTTAATCATGAAAGATTGCGCGCCCTGTCATTCTGACAAATCCTCCTGACTGATGATCTTGGGTACACTGCACATTTATACTGATGCAACAACCTTGCTGAGGGCCAACCTATCCAGAAACTCAGCTAATATTCTGGAGACCTGGGTTCGAATCCCGCCATGGCGGATGGTGGAATTTGAATTCAATTAAATATGAATTTTAAGAGCGGCATGATGGCACGGTGGTGAGCACTGCTGCCTCACAGCACCAGGGACCCAGGTTTGATTGTAGCCTCAGCTGACTGTCTGTGTGGAGTTTGCAAGAGTTTCCTCCGGGTGCTCTGGTTTCCCCCCACATTCCAAAGACGTGCGGGTTCGGTTGATTGGCCACGCTAAATTGCCCCTTAGTGCCAGGGAGATTAGCATGGTAAATATGTGGGGTTTCGGGGATAGGGCCTGGGTAGAATTGTTGTCGGTGCAGATTTGGTGGGCCAAAAGGCCTCCTTCTGCACTGTAGGGATTCTTTGATGATTAATGAATCAGATGAATAAACAAAAGAATGATTATTCTCAAGCAGGGTTGATTGTCCTTTTGTTGGTACAAGGGTTGCCAACCCTCCCATAATGGCTGGGAGGCTACTTCGGGTCAGGTTGGCTGGTGGTGGGAGACACACTGGCCATTCTATAAATTTCTGAACTGCAGTTGAAGACTTTCCATTGCGGCATAACAAGTTAAAATGGTCCCACCTTCTGCAGGAATGGCCTTCTGCTTTTATGGTCAGCCTGTCTTCACACCCATTGGGTTTTCTCACAGTATAATGGGAGCACTGGATAATAGTGTTGATTGTTCCGCCTTCATTCTGGACCTGTTTTTCTGTGGATGTGTTGGTACTTCTACTGCTCACAAACTTGAGTCAGTGGTTTCACTCCAGAACGGTTCCTTATCACCCCCGACTAAAAGTCTGTTCTGCTTCTGTGACTCAGCCTGTCTCACTAATTGCACCACCTTGGGCAATTTTATATCCACCTGGTCTGCAGGAAGTCAGTTAAGGCTTCATCAAGCACTACCACCACAATCTGATCTCAGATGAGTTCATCCTTTCGAGCCCCATACTCACAGTTATCAGTAAATGATAAGGCCCATCTCTCCCTCTGAACTCTGGATATATGTGATCCAACTGGCACTAATGATATATATTAGGTTTTGGCATAACAATTATTAATGCTTGATACTACACCTGTCTCTGGCAGCCAACACTCTTCTTCTTGCTCCTCCTTGTAGTCCTGGCAGTGCCCACTACTGAGTTCTGGCACTGCTGGGACCACTAGAGCTGCCCTCTAGTCAGACTGGCAGGCAGCTCCCAAGTGCGGGTCTTCCTCCCACTCAGGGGTGGGAGAAAGTCCCATTCTCACCATTATAGCCCCCTGCTAGGGTGTTATAGTTGCGGGTTGGGTTTCTTCCTGGTGTGTCAGCTGCGGGCCGACTTTCCTTCTGTGGTGGTGGGGAGGGGGGGGGGGGTGGTGGTGGTGGTGGTGGTGTGGGGGGTAGGGGATGGGGAGGGGGTGATGCGGTTTGAGGGGGGGGTGTTGCAAGGGGAGTGAACAATCCATACCTCCCTTATAATCCAGCCCAATGTTCGCCATTTTAAATTTCCATGACAGATTATGTGCTCATTCTTCATTCAGCACGCCTCTCCTCTCCCCACATCCCTGCCATGACAATGATATCTTCAAGATTCGAGTCTCACAGAATTATTGAGAGCCAGACATCCATCTTAACCATAACTTTGGTTTTAATGCATTGCCCCATAGTGCCATCCAAGATAAAGTTGATATGAAAAAAGAATCCATTCATTGAAAATGGTGAATCCTGGCCATCTGTTATATGCTGCAATGCAAAATAATCATCACTGAACAATCCTATATGGCTGAACACTAGGGGGCCATTTTCTCCAGGAGGACATCGGAGAATATGGTCAATAGACTGTAATGTAAAACAATCATCAGTCCACACTCCAATAACAGCCAAACAGTAGGGGTCCTTTACTCCAGTCGGATAGTCTAAAATATTGCCTATATAAAAAGAGTTATTTGATTCTTTTGTGATGCAACTTGGATAAAAGGTTAGCAAATAATTTCCAACATCAAGGAGTTTCTATTCTCTTTGAAGCTGAGAGTTTTCTGTTTGTAAGGCATACATCAGTTCAAGTAATTGGGACAATATCAGCATTTAACATTTTTTTTTTGTGAAGCCAGTTGTATGCACTCACACCCACTGGGAATTAAATTGACACTGCCTCACCTCATTTCACTATGGATCTTTTACAGACATGGACAGCAAAGAATTTTACCCTAAATGTCTGGGCCATATTTGAAATAAAGTCCCAGGAGCGAAAAAGCAGTGTTCTCACGTTCTGCATTACTTATTCTTTCATCAGTAAAAATTATAGTTGTTATCTTCTCTGTCTGGGATAGATCAAATCCACGTTTGAGATATGAAAGCATAGACTTCTGTATTAGTTTTTCAGAGTCCCCGCTCCCACTGCTCTGTCTGGATACCCAGTATCCATAAACAGCAAATTTATTATTTATTTATTTATTAATGTCACAAGTAGGCTTACATTAACACTGCAATGAAGTTACTGTGAAAATCCCCCAGTCGCCACACTCCGACGCCTGTTCGGCTACACTGAGGGAGCATTTAGCATGGTCAATGCACCTAACCAGCATGTCTTTCAGACTGTGGGAAGAAACCGGAGCACCCGGAGGAAACACATGCAGACACGGGAAGAACATGCAGACTCCACACAGACAGTGACCCAAGCTGGGAATTGAACCCGGGTCCCTGACGCTATGAGGGCAGCAGTGCTAATCACTAGGCCACCGTGCACAGAAACAGCAAGGCTCTTACTCTGTTACCCATAACTTACTTTCCTTTCTGAGCCTGATATTGTATTGGCTGCAGTAAATCTGAATACTGAAACAAAAACAATAGGAGTGCCAACATAATATTTTCCAGCGCCCTTCATCATCCTCAATCCTGAGGATCTTTACAGGTGAGAAACCTCATTCAGGTCACACATTGAGATTACAGCTGTCCAGTAACATGCTGGCGGTACATTTCATGTTGAATTCAAAGTCTGTGCAGATATGAATATGCAAACTCTTATGTTGCACACTTACACATTTAGAGGGTGCCCTTTGTCCTCTGTGCATCTGCTTTCTCAGGCAAGTGTAAAGGATGATGTGGAGATGCCGGCGTTGGACTGGGGTAAACACAGTAAGAAGAGAACTCCCACCCACCTGACGAAGGAACAGCCTGTTCCGAAAGCTAGTGGATTTTGCTACCAAATAAACCTGTTGACTTTAACCTTCTGTTGTTAGACTTCTTAAAGTGTAAAGGATACCATGGCACTATTTGAGGAAGAACAATGGAGTTCTCCTGGTGTTCTAGTCGATAGCTAACCTTAACCAAAAAGCAAATTACTGCGGATGCTGGAATCTGAAACAAAAACAGAAAATGCTGGAAAATCTCAGAAGGTCTGACAGCATCTGTGGAGAGAGAACAGAGCCAACGTTTTTTTATCTGGTTGACTCTTCGTCAGAGCTAAAATGTATTGCACGGTCATTTATCTTGTTGCTATTTGTGGACTCTTGCTGTGCATAATTTGGCCTCTGTATTTTCACATACATTTTTCACATACATTCACATACATAACCAGCACGTCTTTCGGACTGTGGGAGGAAACCGGAGCACCCGGAGGAAACCCACTCAGACACGGGGAGAACGTGCACCTTTTAGTTATGAAAGGTGCTACATAGATACAACTTCTCCAATACGGGTCAATATTCTTATTCCATTACAAGCTTGGTGAGAAGTATAGTTCACCTATTTGAGAAAGAAGGTTTCTGAATACTGAGGCATAAGAGAGAGGTAAGTTGAACACAATACAGAATAATGGGTTGGATTTTGCCATCAGCGATGCAGCAAAGGTGCTCGCTGCTGACCAGAAAGAAAGTTGCTCACAAAGATATAGTGGTCTCTATAATATGGAATTCCCCTCTCCAGATGTAAATCTGTGAGGTGGAGATGCTGGCGTTGGACTGGGATGGGCACAGGAAGAAGTCTCACGACACCAGGTTAAAGTCCAACATTTATTTGGGATCACAAGCTTTTGGAGCGCTGCTCCTTCATCAGGTGAAGAATGAAGGAGCAGCGCTCTGAAAGCTTGTGATTCCAAATAAACCTGTTGGACTTTAACCTAGTGTTGTGAGACTTTATGATGTAAATCTGAATCAGATATCAAGTCAACTGGATCTTTAGATGTTCAGCAGCAGTAATATTAAGCATCCAATCACATTGAGGTACGCTAACAGACAGCATACCAAGAAGTAGAAATCGCTGAATCCTTCCCCTTTTAATTATAAATTTTACAGATAGCAAAATTAATGATTGTAATGTGCGTTATCAATGTAGGAGATAAATGATCACAAGTGAGCTTGTGGAGACGGTAGCATAGTGGTAATGCGACTGGAATAGTAATGATGTGGAGATGCCGGCGTTGGACTGGGGTAAACACAGTAAGCTGTTTAACAACACCAGGTTAAAGTCCAACAGGTTTATTTGGTAGCAAATGCCACTAGCTTTCGGAACAGGCTGTCATGGTGAGCAATCACTGAAACAATTATATGATGACATCAACAGGTTCCATCCCACCATCAGACTCACCATGGACTACTCTCCGGAATCGGTTGCATTCTTGGACACATGCATCTCCATTAAGGACGGTCACCTCAGCACCTCACTGTACTGCAAGCCCACGGATAACCTCACGATGCTCCACTTCTCCAGCTTCCACCCTAAACACGTTAAAGAAGCCATCCCCTACGGACAAGCCCTCCATATACACAGGATCTGCTCAGATGAGGAGGATTGCAACGGACACCTCCAGACGCTGAAAGATGCCCTCATAAGAACAGGAAATGGCGCTCGACTCATCGATCGACAATTCCGATGCGCCACAGTGAAAAACCGCACTGACCTCCTCAGAAGACAAACACGGGACACAGTGGCATCTCCTCCGGAGCCTTCAACATGTCATTGATGAAGACGAACATCTCGCCAAGGCCATCCTCACACCCCCACTTCTTGCCTTCAAACAACCGGACAACCTCAAACAGACCATTGTCCGCAGCAAACTACCCAGCCTTCAGGAGTACAGTGACCCACGACACTATGCAACCCTGCCACAGCAACCTCTGCAAGACGTGCCGGATCATCGACACAGATGCTATCATCTCACGTGAGAACACCATCCACCAGGTACATGGTACATACTCTTGCAACTCGGCCAACGTTGTCTGCCTGATACGCTGCAGGAAAGAATGTCCCGAGGCATGGTACATTGGGGAAACCATGCAGATGCTACGACAACGGATGAATGAACACCGCTCGGACAATCACCAGGCAAGACCGTTCTCTTCCTGTTGGGGAGCACTTCAGCAGTCACGGGCATTTGGCCTCTGATCTTCGCGTAAGCGTTCTCCAAGGCGGCCTTCACGACACACAACAGCGCCAAGTTCCGCAAACATGAGGACGGCCTCAACCAGGATCTTGGGTTCATGTCACACTATCTGTAACCCCCACAGCTTGTCTGGACTTGCAGAATCTCACTGGCTGTCCTGTCTGGAGACAATACACATCTCTTTAACCTGTGCTTACTGCTCCCTCCATTCACATTGTTTGTACCTTTGAGACTTGATTATCTTTAAAGACTGCATTCCAATCATTATTCTGTAAATTGAGTTTGTGTCTCTGTATGCCCCATTTGTGAGCATTTCTCCACTCCACCTGAGAAAGGGACAGCCTGTTCCGAAAGCTAGTGGCATTTGCTACCAAATAAACCTGTTGGACTTTAACCTGGTGTTGTTAAACTTCTTACTGGAATAGTAACTCAGAGGCCTGAACTAATCCTCTGGTGACATGATTTTAAATACCAGAACAACAGCTGAAGGAACTTAAATTCAACCAATTAATAAACCTGAAATAAAGTGCTAGACTAATTTATAATGATCATGGAACTACCGGATTGTTGCAAAAACCTAATGTCCTTCAGGAGAGGAAATCTGCCATCCCCAAATCATCTGACCTGCAGATTTGCAGCAATGTGGTTGAATCTTAACTGCCCTGTGCTCAATTGTATCAAACTGCTGTGGATATAAGTGCTGTGAGTCTACCTACACCACATAGAAGGCAGCAGTTCAAGGAGGCAGCTTATCCACCACGCTTTCAAAGGCAATTTGTGATGGGGAATAAATGCCAGCCTTGCCTATGATGCTCACATCCCAAAAATTGTTTTTGAAAAATTAAACATATGGAAATTTTTATCATGATGGAGAAATTTGACATTCAGTAAATTAATAAAATATTCTTTCCGGGCCAGTGAGGCTGTTTATTGGTAATTATGAACTTAGTATATTGTTAAAACCCTTTATTCTTTGACAAGCATTTTCTTTATATAGGAAGTCGAAGGCAGAATGTTAGAAGTTTTTGTCACTTCAGTGATTTCTGATTAATTGTAATCTCAGAGTCCTTGACCGCACATTCTCTGAAGGACCAATTCCTATAACGGTTCATGTTCAATTCCTGATGTTGCTATCTGTTTTAGTTAAGTAAGTAAAAGACTATTAGAAAATCCCATGAGAAATTCATGCCAGTAAATTTTGCACTCCTGCTAAATAGATAGTCAGGGTCATATGTGTTATGAACCACGCTGATGTTAAATGTGAACATTTCCAAAAACGCCAGAAGGGTCACATGGAACACTGATTCGTAGTAAGAACATAAGAACATAAGAACATAAGAACTAGGAGCAGGAGTAGGCCATCTGGCCCCTTGAGCCTGCTCTGCCATTCAATAAGATCATGGCTGATCTTTTTGTGAACTCAGCTCCACTTACCTGCCCGCTCACCATAACCCTTAATTCCTTTACTGTTCAAAAATTTATCTATCCTTGCCTTAAAAAAATTCAATGAGGTAGCCTCAACTGCTTCACTGGACAGGGAATTCCACAGATTCACAACCCTTTGTGTGAAGAAGTTCCTCCTCAACTCAGTCCTAAATCTGCTCCTCCTTATTTTGAGGCCATGCCCCCTAGTTCTAGTTTCACCCGCCAGTGGAAACAACTTCCCTGCTTCTATCTTATCTATTCCCTTCATAATCTTATATGTTTCTATAAGATTTCCCCTCATTCTTCTGAATTCCAATGAATATAGCCCCAGTCTGCTCAGTCTCTCCTCATAAACCAACTCTCTCAACTCTGGAATCAACCTAGTGAATCTCCTCTGCAGCCCCTTCCAGTGCCAGTATATCATTTCTCAAGTAAGGAGACAAGAACTGTACACAGTACTCCAGGTGTAGCCTCACCAGCACCTTATACAGCTGCAACATAATCTCGCTGTTTTTAAACTCCATCCCTCTAGCAATGAAGGACAAAATTCCATTTGCCTTCTTAATTACCTGCTGCACCTGCAAACCAACTCCTTGTGATTCTTGCACAAGGACACCCAGGTCCCTCTGCACAGCAGCATGCTGCAATTTTTCACCAATTAAAGAATAGTCCATTTTGCTGTTATTCCGACCAAAATGGATGACCTCACATTTGCCAACGTTGTACTCCATCTACCAGACCCTCGCCCACTCACTTAGAATATCTATATCCCTTTGCAGACTTTCAGCGTCCTCTCCACACTCTGCCACTCATCTTAGTGTCATCTGCAAATTTTGACACGCTACACTTGGTCCCCAACTCCAATTCATCTATGTAAATCGTCAACAATTGTGGTCCCAACACTGATCGCTGAGGCATATTACTAGTCACTGACTGCCAACCATAAAAACACCCATTTACCCCCACTCTTTGCTTTCTGTTAGTTAACCAATCCTCTATCCATGCTAATACTTTACCCATAACACAGTGCACCTTTATCTTATGGAGCAGTCTTTGGTGCGGCACCTTGTCAAATGTCTTCTGGAAATCCAGATACACTACATCCACAGGTTCCCTATTGTAGTGGTATGTGTGGCCGGAATGTTATGGCCATTCGCGCCAGCAGCATTTTCCCATCCTGCTGCAGTGAATGGAGATTTGGCTGGGTGAGCGGGTGGGGTGCGGTGGGGGCTGGAAAATTCAGCAGGAGTCCAAAATTTGTCTTTACACCGGCATGAATTTCTCATGGGATTTTCCACTGCCTGCCTGCCATGGCAGATCAAGACACCTGCTGGATGCAGGCATGAAATTAATTTGCATCCCATTAAAGGAATGCAGATGAAAGCCCAACTGGAACCTTCCACCCATGCCTGATTCTCCGTGACGCCAGAAGGAAAACACACTGGTCAAGACCATATCTGGAACAACATGGCATCTAGATGTTGGGACTTGCCTGAACAAAGCCTGGGACTGCATCTGGAATTTGAGATGGAGGCTATCAGCAACCCTGGACCCTGGAACCTCACAGCAATAGGTGCAGGGAGCATCTACAGGTGGATCTTCCAGACTCAGTGTGGTCGAGGAGGTCCAACTTCTATCTTGGGTCACTGATGTTGGGTGCTCTTAGCAAACACATTGGGCCCGATTTTACCATTGCATCGCTCTCGTTTTTGGGTGCGAAAACGTGGTAAAGTCGGGTGTGAGGCCATTAACATGATTCGCGCCCGCGTCCGCGCAGATTGCCACTTTACCGAAACCCGGGAATGGCAGCGATCCACTTTGCGCCCAAAACAGGCGCAACGGCGATTTAAATGCATTTGCATGCATTTCAATTGAATTAATGAACTGCCCGCCCAACGTTATCAGCATTTCCCCCTTTACCACCGGGTTTGCTGATCCGGAATCGCGCCAAAATGGACCTGCTGAATAAAAGTCTGAACCGGGCGCTCCAGCTGGTGAAGAGGCAAGTTCAGAGTTTCTGATGGCTCCCTGACTCAGATCGGTGGGGGGGAGGGGAGGAGGGAGGGAGGGAGGCGGGTCAGATCATTCTCGATGGGGGTGGGGGGGGAGTGAGGCCAGATTGTTGTCTGATGGTTGCGAGGGGGAGGGCAGATCATTGTCTGGTGGGGGGGGGGGGAGGGCCAATCGTTGTCTGGGGAGGGGGGGGGGGAGCAATCGTTGTCAGGTGGGGGGGGGAGGGCCGATTGTTGTCTGGTGGGACGGTGGGGGAGAGAGGCGGGCCAGATCATTCTCTGGTGAGGGGGTGAGGAGGGAGGAGGAGGTGGGTCAGATGTTCCTCTGGGTGGGGGGGGGGGGGAGTGAGGCCAGATCATTCTCTCGGGGTGGGGGGGAGGTGGAGTGAGGCCAGATCATGCTGGGGGGGGGGGGGGGGGAGGGGGCAGTGGGTAGTGAAGCCAGATCATTCTCCGGGGGTGGGAGGAGTGGGGTGTGAGGCCAGATCATTCTCTGGGGGTAGGGGGTGGGGGTGGGGGTGGAGGGAGGCCAAATCATTCCCTTGGGGGGGAGAGTGGAGTGAGGACAGATCATTCTCGGCAGGGGGTGTGGCGGAGTGAGGCCAGATTGTTCTCTGGGGATGGGGGTGGGGTGGGAGGCCCAATCGCTCACTGGTGCGAGGAGGGGTGGCTCAGATGGATCTCTGTTGCGGGTTCAGGGAGGTCCGCTGCCACTCTGCGGGCGATCGGTGGGGGGGAAGGGGGCAGGATGTCATGATCGGTTTGGGTAGCGGGTGGGGGTGGGTGGATAAGGGGGACAGTGATGTCTGTGGAGGCTATCGCTCCCGCTTTTCGCTCCCGGGCTGCTTTCTCCGCTTTCTGCGGCCTGGGAGCGATCTGACACGGGTGCGATTTTTCAACTTGTTTTTCTATCTGCGCTCGCGCAGTTCAGAGCTCTGATCATTTCTCGAGCACTAAGCCCCGCCCACAGCACGATTCGAACTTGCGATTTTTTTTTCGGGCTGAGTGCGAATGGGGGGCGCCTGAAAGCAGATTCCCAAGTTGGATCTGAATTGAGCCCAGATTCAGCACTTAGAATGAAAGTGGTAAAATCAGACCCATTGTTTGCTATTCCATTATACTGTGCAGGATTTGCTCCTACTGGTAAGCTGTTTCTCACTGTTGTAGAATTTCCCATTGAAATAGGCACCTATTTTCCTATCGCACTCCAGGGTGTACTGCTGCATATTTTACATCATATTGTAGAGAAGTTGGTTTAATTCACTTTTTTGAATGCGGGTTTGTTTTCAGGGTAGACCTATCCCAATTCAATTTCCACATAATTCCATGTGTTTCTTTTTGCAGAAATATAGAGAAAAATAGAGATATTTATTGGCATTCTTCAGTCCTTCCTCATTTCAAAGGGTGATGAACTTCCAAGTGTTGAAAATATAGGTTTCTCAGGCGCCTATTTGCCAAACGATCTCAAAATTATATGGAAAGGATTCAAAGTTAACTGACTTCTCCTGCTAATGATTATCCCTTAATCAGTATCACAAAAAATGATTATTTGGTTATTATTGTATTGCTGTTATCGAGGAAAACCCAAATTTTAATAGTTGGTAGATACCAACAATAGGTAGATAGCTAAAAGTGAAATGCTAACATTACTGGAAGCAGCCATTGTGGAATTGCTTGACCTGGAAGATCTTGACAGCAGATGCTATAAACCAAAATGGATGTGTTGTCCAGGGCTCTCGTTGGTGCCTTTCACCTGTATTATGCTTTCCTTTGCAGCTTTTCAGGTAAAAATTGCACTCTTCAGTGAAAATTATGGATCATCCTGTCACTTATTATAGATTAGTTAATGGATGGTATTATCTGAATACCAGTATTTACACTAGGACAGTGCTCAAACACTATTTCTAATAATAGGAAAATATCTAATCTTAGGCTCTTTTATTTACCGAACAAAATGGGTCTTCTGGATTCCATAGTACCAATACACCTCACATTACATCAGAGGGTTATTGTTAGGGTAACAATTTCAGGATACAGTTTCAGGATGTAGTAGGTCATTAATGCAGTACACCCATAGAATGACTTGAAAAAGCCCTTAGGAGGGTAGGAAGGTGATAGGTTCCCTATATCTGAAGGTGATGATCAATGGACCTGCCTTGAAACAACCATATACAACATAATATGGTCATCTTGTACACTATGATGGACAAGGGACCGGCAGTATAAAGATACTTTAGAGCCAAATCCTCAGGTGAATATTTCCATCTTAGCGTCATAATGAACTAGACCAATATTTAATTACATTACAGTCCAATGTGGAAGGAACATCATCTCAGATTGTGGCTACAATCATCAAAATCTTATTCATCCAGAGATTGCAGAGATAAAACTTTGCTTCATCATCAATCGGAGTATTGGTACAAATTCTGTGCACCACACTTTAGGAAGGATGTGAAGGCATTTGAGGGAATGCAGAAAAGATTTACCTGAATAGTTCCAGGGATAAGGGAATCCACAGTGGCACAATGGTTAGCACTGCTGCCTCACAGCGCCAGGGACCCGGGTTTGATTCCCGACTTGGGTCACTGTTTGTGCAAAGTCTGCACTACTCCACGTGTCTGCATGGGTTTCCTCTGGGTGCTCTGGTTTCCTCCCAGAGTCTGATAGCCGTACTGGTTAGGTGCATTGGCCATGCTAAATTCTCCCTCAGTGTACGTGAACAGGCGCCGGGGTGTAGTGACGAGGGGATTTTCTGGATGGCCCGGAGGCACAGTGGTTAGCACTACTGCCTTGCAGCGCCAGTGACCCAGGTTCAATTCTAGCCTTGGGTGACTGTCTGTGTGGAGTTTGCACACTTTCCCTGTGTCTGCGTGAGTTTCCTCCGGGTGCTCCAGTTTCCTCCCACACTCCAAAGATGTGTGGGTTAGGTTGATTGATCATGCTAAATTGTCCCTTAGTGTCAGGGGAATAGCAAGGTAAATATGTGGGGTCATGAGGATGGGACCTGGGTGGGATTGTGGTCAGTGCAGACTCGATGGGCCGAATGGCCTCTTTCTGCACTGTAGGGATTCTATGATTCGACATGAGAGACTTCAGTTATGTGGGTTGATTAGCAAAGCTGAGATTGTTCTGCTTACGGAAGAGAAGGTTGAGAGGAGATTTAATAACGTTATTTAAAATCATGAGGGATCTGGACAAGGTAGATAGAATCATAGAATCCCTACAGTGCAGAAGGAGGCCATTCGGCCCATCGGGCCAGCATCGACAACAATCCCACCCAGGCCAATCAACCTAACCTGCACATCTTTGGAGTGTGGGAGGGAACCGGAGCACCTGGAGGAATTCCATGTAGACACAGGGAGAACATGCAAACGCCACCCAAGGCTGGAATTGAATCTGGGTCTCTGGTGCTGTGAAGCAGCAGTGCTAACCACTGTGCCGCCACCACTGTGAGAAACTGTACCCATTCATGGAAGGGTCAACAATCAGAGAGTATGAGTGATTGGCAAAGGAAACAGAGGTGACAAGAGGGAAAACTTTCTTATGCAGTGAGTGGTTAGAAACTGGAGTACAATTGCCTGAGAAAGTGGCGGAGGCAGATTCAATCATGACTTTCAGAACGGAATTGGATAATTATCTGAAGGTAAAAGGATTTGCCAAGCTACAATGAAAAGACAGGGGAGTGAAATGAGCTGGGTTACTCCTGCAGAGACCTGGCACACACATAATGGGTCAAGTAACCTTCCTGTGTTGTAGCCATTCTATGAATCTATGTTATCTCCATATGCTGCTTTGTCTGACACACAGCCTTTGTGACAAAATACAGTTAATCATATGTGAAGGTTTTCTAATCTTGTGGACATATTTTCCTCAGTTTGTCACAGATTGGTAGTTTTGAGAGACGCTTAGCACCAGTGATAGGACACTGTACATGAAAGATATTGAAACCCTAAACAGCTTGTCCCTGATTTTGAACAGCACTGAACACATTTTGTTGAGTTCCAGTTGCAATGAATATATTCCTCTCGTGAACACATGGTGCACCATGATCTAAAGCATTAATCCTTCCTTCAGCTTCAGAACAGGCTGACAACTGTGGACAAGCTTCCTTCCATCAATGGTATGGCCACCATAAACAAAGTGGAAAGCAAAGCAAGGAAGAACTATGCACAGTTGCCATGGGGAAAATCATAACTTAGCTTCCTCTGTAACCTGTATAAACAGAGGGTAGCACCGAATTTAAATAATGGGAGTGTTCGTTAAGATGTCACAAAGAGAAAGTAGACAACCTACAGCCGGCTATTTATTATATTCAATAATTGCACCATACAAGTCTCCAAGATTTCTATGAATAGAAGGTTATGCGGGATTAGTACACGGGCTTTGCTATCAATGTATTTTTCATCTTGGGATAAATGATTCCTTCAGCCTAAATGGGTGGCAGTTTGATTTTCCTGGATCTCCCATTCACATTGATCATCATCTGAAAGGGTGACAGTAGCCAACATAGAACAACATAACAATTTTGCAAAATGCTCTTGCTCTGTTTGGCGAGGAATTTATTTGGTTATCAGCAAATCTAACTGGAACGTATGGAGACAGGTTTTGCACCTGTAAAGAGACTGCAGAATGGTCCATTTAAATTGGTTCCCCACCACCCCCCCACTTCCCCCCACCTCCTCGTAACAAGCTGCAGAATGGTTCATTTAAATTGGTGTCCCCCCCCCCCCCCCCCCCCCCCGCCCCCGCCCCCCCCCCCCCGCCCCCGCCCCCCTCCGGTAACAAGCTTAATTAACAACTTTCTCCACTCATCACTAAATGTGGTTTGGAAGTATGTATATCAGAGCATGGTACACTAGCGTTTCTCCAAATCTAGAAACTCACACCATGATTTCACCTCAAGGGACAAACTGTATACAAATAATCTATATACAAACAACTTGTATACAAATAACCTGTATACAAACAATCTGTATACAAATGCTGGGAATTAAGATCAGCTCCGATCTGACGTTCTAAATGGAACAAAGGAAGACTGGGAGACACCATAAGGTACAGATACCTCACTTTATATACATCCAGAATTCTGTGCCTATTCAGATAAATACAGTTCCCCCATTAAAAATCATCAAAATAAACATTTATAGTGCCTACAGTAAAACATGTCCACAAAATTTCTCAACATTTGAGGTTTTTTTACATTCTGTGTGTTTTTTTAACATAACAAGCAGATGCACAAGCGGTCTTGCAGACCTTACTATGATGGTTGAGGCAATCATAGATTTTACCTCTGGAAACATGGGCCTATGAAGGAACATTTGCAAATGAATGGCTAGAGTTCAGCCCTTGATTACGTTAATTATACATTACATACACACAAACGAAAAGTTCCTTTTTTTTGAAAAATATTTTAAGTGACCTTCACAAAGTGCAGTTTATCTAATTAGCTGCAGAAGCTCTTTATAATGAAACATTTTACAAGGCCACGTAGCACAATACACTTAATGGAATTCACTCACTTTTATTTTTATTTTAAATAATTGCTTTGCACTTTCCCTTTTCGCAAGAGACAAACTCCTTCAGCGGCAATACATACTACAGTTCACTTACTAAATTATCATTGGCAACTTAGTTATTTACAAAAATCAAACAATTCACAATTAGTGTTTTGAAAAGTGCCCAGAGTCATTGGCATTTTTGAATTTCAATCTTAGTGTAGATATGGTCCAGATGAAAATTACTAATGCTAACTTTGAATGTTATTTATTCATTCTTATCTTTTGATGCAGAGTAACAGACCATCTGATACACAGGCAATAAAGGAAGATCAGTGTTTGAATGGGGAGGTCCCTCTCTTCTAAACATTATCAAACTCCTTTTTAGGTTGAAAATGGAACACATGTCCCAGAGACTCTAATGATGCACTACCAAATCTCCCTAGCAGAAGCTGGTTTACTTTATCAGGGTAGATTTCATTCTTACTTTGCTGACACAACGACAGTAACTTTTAACAGTAGTGCATTGGCCAGGCAGTATTTAGAGATATTGAGGGAACATGAAAGGTGCTGGATAATGTAAGTTTGTTCTTTCTGTATTGTACAAATTAGAGCCAAAAGTATCCTTCTGTTCCCTTCAGTGCAAAATAAATCCTATTTTTTTTCATTGGATTTAAAGCTCTCCATTACCCGATCTTCTCACCAATTGGTAGATTTGATATCTGTCACCTTTGTTGCTCCAGATCTTGGTATGTCTAGGAGCTGGACTTAGCATCACAGCCATGTGACTCCAAACAGATGTTGCCAAAGTCCCTCCATGACATCTGACATTCAGCAATGCATTAAGTAGTGGCAGACTTCGCAAAGCCAAACCATGTGCTGCTCCATCTCTACAAGGGCAAGCAGCCCCACTAAAACTTTAACATGGAAACAGTAATTATTCAATGTAATTGGTGACTGTTTAATGTATACTTTGGGCCAATGTGATGTGAATTTATTTCGTAAAATCTGAACTTTCTGGATAATAAATTGTACCCTTCATTCTTACCCCAGGCATTGGTTCCATATTGTCTGGAAGAGTTGAGTGCACAACTGATTAGTATACTTGTCTGTCCCTCACTCAAGAAACATAGTGTGAACAGATCAAGTCCTTTATAAATCAGTGATGAACTGATTGTCATGTCTCCATGACTCCAGAGTTCTAAAGTATAAAATTATTTCTTCTTCCAGTTTGGTTTAACTTCTTTGGTTGACATTTCCCTCTATATCCTTCCTAAAACAGGCAGATTGTGACATTTTCAAGGACACTATTACTTTATTTATTTAATTATTTGTGTCACAGGTAGGCTTACATTAACATTGCAGTGAGGTTACTGTGAAAATCTCCTAGTCGCCACACTCTGATGCCTGTTCGGGTACACTGCGGGAGAATTTGGCAAGGCCAATGCACCTAACCGGCATGTCTTTCAGACTGTGGGAGGAAACCGGAACACCCAGAGGAAACCCACACAGACACTGAGAGAGCGTGCAGACTCCACACAAACAGTGACCCAACCCGGGAATTGAACCTGGGTCCCTGGCACTGTTGAGCAGCATTGCTAACCATTGTGCCACCATGCCGCTCCTACTTGATAGCATCTGCGTGAATTATCTTGTTAAATAGCTCCCAGTTTTAATTTTTTCTTCTCATTGAAGGTAGCTTGCAAAATGATCTACCTCCAATGGTGTGGCTAACGGAAGGTTGTTGAAATTGTGGATCTTTGTAAAAGTATTTCCTCCTGACTTGAACAAATCTATTGATTTTTTTCCTTTCCAAATATTGAAAGGTATTGGACTTGATCTTGCTTTATTGCTGTGCATTGGAGAACATGTAATGCATCTTACCCTGAAAAACCTTTAAAATAGTGAACTCTGACTCAAAAGTAAGAGATGGGATTTAAATTTATATTTAAGATGCTTTGTTGTTAATATTGGCGATAGCATTTTTGATGTAATAATATAGTCTATTGCTAAGGACTCTGAGTTCTTTGAGTAGTCTATTGTTGAACATTCTACAGAACTGTGGCAATTACTGAGGAACAAAGAAATAGGAAAGACTCTTCTCACCATCTGGGTAAGGCAACACTGACTTAATACACAGCTCATGAACACGACAGACATGTATTTACATTTCAGAGACAACACTGGCTATTCCCACTGGGGATCAAGCTCACATCTTACTAACTTTTTTGAAAAATGTAAATAAAAATGATTTCATCTGTACAACAGGTATTTTACAAATAACTTCTCATTACTTGATTCACATTTCTATTACTGTAGGAACTGGTTACATACCGATGTGGTTACTGTTATATCCTTCCTCCACCATAGATTGACTCAGCCACTCACCCCCCCCCCCAGCAATGAGTAGAAAGAGCATTTTTTCTGAAGGTTCTGTGTTGTCTATCACTGTTTTGTGTGGGCTGTAGCTCAGTGTCAGGTTAGGGACAGCTACAGTCAGGAAAATATTGACCACAACACAAACAAACCTCCTGGCATCAGAGGTAGGATTAGATGTCACTGGAACTTAGTGATAACATACTCATGAAGGCAGTTATTTATTCTTGTTTGTTTTCTATCTGGGTAGCCAATGAAAATAGATGATTTGAGATTTTAAGATGCAATGTATTACTAGAACTGCTTTCAAAGGGGAACATCCCAGTGCTCAGATGGCCAGTGTTGGAAACTGAATTTATACTTATCAAAGTCAGAAATATCAGTGCTACAAATGAATTTTCTTTAATTTAGCGTTGCTATTGGGCACTTTGGAGACAGGTTCAACATGGATTAAATACAAGCTAAAACCCCCTCTATACTGCCCTCAGCAGATTTACATCAAATACACTAGCATTCTCACTAATTCTTTTGTGGATACCTTTGAGTGCTAATAAGAGTTCAAATGGTTCTCAGAACCAAAAAGACCAGTCTGAGCTAGTTTTCTGTTCAGGTACAAGAGGTGAAATGACAGTGTTCCACTTCACTACTTTCACCCGGTCTTTGTAGAGGAAGCTTCTTTAAGATAAGTTGATATTTGCCAGTGAGAAAGTCCAGTGAACAGAGAACAACTGGTATTTGATCTTGGCAGATTTTCCTAAATTTTCACTAATGCAGTAAAAAGATTCTACATTGTGCCACTAGATGCTGTTGCTAGTTCATTTAATAAATACCAAACAATATCTTTGAAGCATGTTGGAGTCATCTACTAGCAGATAATTGGAAGAACACTTAATTAAAATAATATTATAACCCAGAGTATACTTCTTGCACTATTAGCTTAATGGTTGACATTTCTCTGTCCACTATTTTAATGTATATATTAATCTATTTATTTTAAATGGGTTAATTCCACCACTAGGATAGCAGAGAGTGCCATACAAATATTTGTCCACTAATATTGTTATTTAACAATAACTAATAACTAATCTAGTTTTTTTTACTGTATATGAATATAGTGAATTTAATCTAAACAAGGGCAAAGACTGAAAACGGAATGTGTAGGTTTTACTGATGTTAAATGATTAGAAACATTGGTGCACTAGTGTTTCACCTTGTGCATTGTGACTCATTGTGGTATGTAGGTGGGGAACTTTACAATTCCCACAGAGGATCTTGGATCTTGACCACTATCAGCAGCAATCCGTTGTGTGAGGTGATAAGTAGTGATGGATTGGTGGCTTGAACAGCTGCCCTCACTTGCCATTCTATCACATTGGCTGATCTTGTTGATTGGATGGTCTGAACACCATTTTTGGCATACAGTCATGATTGGTGGGGTTGTGTGATGATAGACACAGAGATTCGGAGGTGATCCACTATTAGACTTTCAACAGTGGTTATGCTTTCAGTCAGAGAGCAACATATGGGAAAAGGGAATTCAGAGAAATGTGATAACATCAATTCAAGGAATTTCAATGGGTAGAATAGTTAGAAAATAACATGAAGCTGCAACTTGATGTTATTAGTATTTTTGTGATAGGTAAAGCATTTTGAGAACTTTTATTTCTTTAAAAGTCATGAGTTTAAGAATGATATTAGGCTATGGACAACATTTTTTGTGATGTTTTACACTTAATGGAGTAGTTGCTCATGTTGCAAGTGATAGAATTTTCAAACGAGTCTTACTGGGGACAATCTTAAGTGAAATCATTGTCCCGCACCATTTAAGTTAGAAATTGTAGCCACAGATCCACTGAATATTGTGAGAAGAAAGAGTGCTATTGATCACAATGGCCTTTGAGGAAAGAATTTGAATAATTTGGCTGCTTAACAGGCAGATGGATTTCAGTGCCACTTTACGCTCTACCTTTAAAGAGGATTCCGCATTTGTTTTTAAGTGATTCCATTCAGATTAAAAATGATTAAATTGTGCATCAGCAAATAATCTCTGATAATTATTGTAGCAACTAGCCAAGAGGGCAACATTACCTCTTTCTTTCCCAGCCATACTGAGCCAGGCTGTTTGTTAACTCCCTGTCATATTGGACCCTGAGCTGACCTTCTGGCTACATAGCCACATTACCAAGGTCACCGACTCCCAGCTCCATAAAATGGCCGGTCTCCGCTGCAGCTGAAACCCTCTCTTTTCTTTTTGTCCGACCCCCCATCTTCCATGCTTCATAAACAGATCACCAACTCTGCAGTCCATAATCTAACCTGCACCAAGTCCTGTTTACCATTGTCCATTGTTGCCAAGACACCAGAATCTTAAGCTCTAAACCTGTATTCTTTGTTCAAATTCTTTCACGGCCTCGCTCCTCCCTACCTCTGTAACCTACCTTCATCCTCTGAGAACTCTGCCTGCCTCCATATCTGGCCTTTTGTCCCTTCCTGACATCATTTGCCCCACCATTGACAGCCACCCTGACCCTGAACCTCTGTCACCTCCTCAATAAATGTCTGCCTCCCCAACTGCGTGTCCTATAAAATATTCCTTAAAACCTCTTAGAGCAAGCATGTTCTAATATCTCTTGCAATGACTCAATAGTCGGGTTACATTCCTGTGAAACGTTTTGGCAAATTTTGCTATATATATATATATAGGTGCTATATAAATGCAAGTTAAGTCCAAGCAATGTATTTATACGATATGATTTGTGTCATAATGCCTTTAGAGCTGAGATTGATGACTTAATGAACATTATTAGCATAGAATGATGACAGTAACCTTTAGCTGCAGGTAACCATGCAGATGCTTCGCAATTTCATAGAGTCATAGAGTCATAGAGGTTTGCAGCATGGAAACAGGCCCTTCGGCCCAACTTGTCCATGCCTCCCTTTTTTTTTAAACCCCTAAACTAATCCCAATTGCCCGCATATGGCCCATATCCCTCTATACCCATCGTACCCATGTAACTATCTAAATGCTTTTTAAAAGATAAAATTGTACCTGCCTCTACTACTACCTCTGGCAGCTTGTTCCAGGCACTCACCACCCTCTGTGTGAAAAAATTGCCCTCTGGACACTTTTGTATCTCTCCCCTCTCACTTTAAACCTATGCCCTCGAGTTTTAGACTCCCCTACCTTTGGGAAAAGATATTGACTATCTAGCTGATCTGTGCCCCTCATTATTTTATAGACCTCTATAAGGTCACCCCTCAGCCTCCTACGCTCCAGAGAAAAAAGTCCCAGTCTATCCAGCCTCTCCTTATAACTCAATCCATCAAGCCCTGGTAGCATTTCAGGCATTGGAAGACCACTTGGCTATCTGTCTGAAGTTGTGATTAAGTGAGGGCAACAGAGTGTATAACATGAGTGTATAAATGTTATATTTTTATCATGTGGAAATTGTTGGAATGCAAAAAAGTTGCCAGGAGTTGGGAATGGTCACTGGGAACTAGGGCTACTCGCTCTCCCTGACTGTCGTTGTTATCAAATCCCATTATTGTCTCAATTCATGGCAGAAGCAGCGTTGTGTACGCTCAGCAATCTGTGGCGATGAGAGTCAGACTAGACACCTCAACGGACTCTCGCTGATTGTATGAGGAATCCTGAGATCCTGGACACCCAACTGCGCTGCACCCAATTGAGCGGCCAATCCTCAAGTTTATGCTGCAGAGAAAGACACTTCAACCGGTTGCACTTACAAGTTTGCACCGTGCCCCTTTACAGATAGTATCGGAACTTGATTAAATTAGAGCTAACTGGTCTGATCCGCTACAGGTCGTTGTGACATTGTCAATGCTGGGTTTAAAGATGCGCACGGGTGTTTTTGCAAGATCACGGTAACGCCACAGAGGGGGTTTGGTGGGGAGTACTGAGCATACCCGGAGAGTAATATTGATTCAGGTGGCTGCAACCTTCAGACAGAATGGCTCCTGCTAAGCAAGTGGCTGCTACAATCATCTCTCTTCCCCTTTGTAAACTGGTCTTTGAACTTCAATATTTAGCAGAAACTGTAATGTGTTCGCAATCTGGTTTTTGTTTGAACTGCATCTGTGAAATTGGCATCAAATTCCCCACCTTACACAACAGTGAATTGCGACACAAGTTGCGATGGCCTGGGCTGTGATGTTGGTCGCTGTGTTTTTAATTTCGACAACCCAAAACGGTCGGAAACCTCAACTGGGAGCGTGTACTGTAGCAGAGATGGCTCTGTTGCAAGCACCGGGTTCGGATCGAGAAATTCGGCTAATTTGGCGCAATTTTTTGATTAAGTACGGTGCTTGAAGTATTCAGAGCCTCGGGCATCATTGTCAAAATGATGGTCCAGTTTTTTTTAATTTCACTGGTTTCACCGAATTGTATCATGAGCTGGGCTGATAATTTCCGGCCCAGAGGTGGATATCAACAGTAGAAAGACGCTGGGTGTAAGCAATGAGATGGTTCCCCCTCAACAACATAAGCCAAACAACAGGTTAAACCCATGGCTTTAAACATTTAGACGTGGCTTGCCAGAATCTTCTCGTTTCTGAAGGGTACCGGTTTGTGGTTAATTTGATCGGGAATACAGGGAATTCTGAACTTGATGTTAGTAAACGGTCGCAACCCTGGACTGCAAATCTTACCCTGTCCCTCTCTGGCGCGTGTAACTGGTCCGAGGGCACAATTTCTCAAGCAGAATTTGTGGCAGTTGGGAGTCCATCGCTGTGTATTTCTAATTTTGTAAAGGTATTTTAGGACTTTCGTGAAACGTATTTCAAGTACGGCTGTGTCTTGTCAAAATGTTCAGGGATGAAGTTGCAGAGGAACACGGATTCACCTCTGATCCAGTCTACGAGTAGTGTTCAGTCTCTGCTGTTCACTAACTGCTTCTGCAGTCAGGGAGGTGGGTAACAGGCGGAATCTGGGGCGGACAAGCGACACTCGGAAACATGTGCACCTAGTCATTGAGATAAGTCTCAACTACAGATATTTAAATGACCCTGTTTTAATAGAGAATCTTATTGTCGGCGCCCTGTTGAAAAACAAGTGTCAGCAACTTTCTTTCCCTCTCCCCCTTGTTCATTAGTTTTGAACAGTCTTGGGGCAAAACAAAGTGCTGATTACCTCGTCAGGAGGGGGGTGCTTCCGGGATCTGCGTGTTAAATTCACGCTGCTAATGACACGTTAGGACCAGTTTTCTTGCAAAGGGGCACTTGGTTTTAAAACTCACTAATAGGGTTTAAGAGCGTTTCGGGCAATTGAACCTTTACATGTTGGATTCTGAAAACTGTAACTGATTGGTAGTGGGGTTTAATTTAATCTGAAACTGGGACAAAGTGATATGGGGGGGGGGGGGGAGAATGCAGCTTTTCTGTGTGAGTATAAAGTTATTTGATTCCTCCTAGTCATTATAGGAAATAGATATGCAATTAAATGTTATGCACGTTACTTTAAAGCATCTTTTACAAAGCTAGCAACATCTAACTCGGCCTAAACGCAGCAATATCTTGGTGTTGTTGGTAAGTCTCCATTTCCAAAGAGGTTCCTCCTTCCTCAGCCTGTGGCCAGGGCCCGTCAAAGTCAGTTTGATAGGCTGTCCAGTCCCAGCGAGGCGGCGTGCTGCTTGGCTCGGAGCCGGAGGTTCTCGATGCTCGTGGTTTTGCTGTTGAGATTGGGCAGGGCGCCGGATGCCTGCAGGATGGGGCTGGACCACACTTGCTGGGCATGCGAGAGCGACTGGTAGTAGGACTGGCAGTGGAGAGAGCTGATGGGGGCCACATTCATATTCATGCCCAGGTATGGCATGGCCGGCGGGCTACCCATGTCAAAGGAGGAGTAGTGGACGAGGTTGTTGGTGGCTGCCATGTGCTGACGGAACTGCTCCTGCAGCCGGAACAGGCTGAGAGGAGAGGAGGAGTAGGAGTGGGTTTGTACCAGGTTACTCCCGCTGCTCGATGCAGGCGTCCCTGTCGTGTTAATGGGCGAGTCTGTAAGACACAATGGGAAAAATGTTGCTTATGTCTAAGTTACGGAGGAATTTATTTTTTTCTGATTAAAATATAAACAATAACATTGCCCAACTTTCCAATTTCAACTGTAGTTGCACACTAACAGTTGCCTCACAGTGCCAGGGACCAGGGTTCGATTCCTGGCTTGGGTCACTGTCTATGCGGAGTCTGCACGTTCTCCCCGTGTCAGCGTGGGTTTCCTCCCACAGTCGGAAAGACCTGTATTGGCCATGCTAAATTCTCCCTGAACAAGGGTGTGGCGACTGGGGGATTTTCACAGTAACTTAATTGCAGTGTTAATGCAAACCTACTTGTGACGCTAATAAATAAACAAACTTTAAAACATCCAAAATGCAAGTCGGCCTAGGCCTGGGTTCTAGGAACAGCGTGTTGCTTTACTGCCAGGGCTTGGGGGTAATAGAAAACTTCATCAATTGGTTTTCCAAAAGAGTTAGTTTGCACATTTATGACCTTCCATATTGCCTTTATGCTGCTATTTGGGTGGAACACACAACTCTGTTTTACTTTGTTCTTTAGATGTGGGCCACCTTAGTAAAACTACATTTTACGCCATTTCTAGTTATCTTGGAGTGGTCAAAGTCTGGGAAAACCTGTTGGGAGACAGTTGAACTCCAGTGTGTCTATAATTCAGACACTTTCTCCCTGGTCACCTGAATGAACTCCACCCCACTCCCCAGATGTGAAAGGGCCGGAATGTGCCATCGAGTCAGGTATGGGTGGGTGGGGGAAAGGAGACTTTCATCCCACTGCACTTAACCATGCAGATTGACAGGTGGGGGTGGGGGGGGGGGGGCGGTTCGTGAGTGACCCTGGAGGCTGCGGTATCAGATAGGCTCATTAGCACGTGGAGGTACATAGAAAATAGGAGCAGGAGGAGGCCATTCGGCCCTTCTAGCCTGCTCACACATTCATTATCATCATGGCTGATCATCCAACTCAATAGCCTGATCCCGCCTTCTCCCCATATCCTTTGATCTCCTTGGTCTCAAGTTCTACGTGAAATCTGCTTCTTGAAAACATTCAATGTTTTGGCCTCAACTGCTTTCTGTGGTAGTGAATTCCATAGGCTGACCACTCTCTGGGTGAAGAAAGTTCTCCTCCTCTCTGTCCTAAACAATCTACCCTGTATCCTCAGACTGTGACCCTTGGTTTTGGTATAGTCTCAGCTGTCAGAACGGATTGCCACTCAGACCTCAATCAAAGTACAGGTGAAAAGGGGTTTAAATCATTCCACTCTCAGGTCCACAGTGATAGGCAATTAATTCAAATGCTGCTCTGGTAACTACACCTGTAAAGCGCCAAAATCACATCAGCTTGCAGTCAAACAATGGGTTCATCAGTCCTGACAGCGCCTGGTTTTACTTGTCTGCATTTGAAACCTGACCAGCTGTCAGAAAACTAATCACTGGAAATGTGAGCTTTATCTGATCAAAACCAATGTGACACCGACGCCAGGAGATTGAGTGGAAAATCCCATCCAAACGTCTTTTCACCCCTCCAATTCATTAAGGGGGTGTGGGGTGGATTTTGAACCTTTAAAGTGCCGAGCCTTTCAAATCAGGGGCCACAAGGAATCAACAGAAGCTGCCGAACTCAGACTACAAGGGATTCATTGATTCAAAGGAAGTCAGACCAATGCGGGGGACATTAGTCATCAAACAAACATGTTTTCCTTAGTTACTGATGCACATGAATCGGTTTGTGTTCAGGCACCAATTCAGACATCGATTTTACTGGACAGGCACGCGGCAGTCTCCTGGTAACCTGGTTCTGTATAGCGCGCAAGAAACAATACTTTTCACTGTTTACTAATACATGTGACAATAATAAATCGAATCAAATCAAATTGTGATCATTTTAATATCTCGATCTCTCTCTCCCCCCCCCCCCCCCCCCATTGCTGCTTATACTTCCCCTTATGCTCTCTACTGACTTATAGTGGGAGCTAAGCCTTGTTTGTGCCAACACAAATAAATAGTTTCTTCTCTTCCCCGCCCCCATCTTTACGGCACAGAAGGAGGCTATTCGGTCTACCAAGTCCATTCTGGCTTTCTGTACAGCAGTATAATCAGTCTCATCCGCCACTCTACCCTCCACCTCCCAGCCCTTCAAATTTATTTCCCTCAAGAGTCTATCCAATTTCCCTTTGAAATGACTGAGGTCTCCCTTTCCAGCGCCCTGGTAGGCACTAAGTTTCAGGTTAATATCTCTCCCTGCTTAAAAAGTTCTGCCTCACACATCCCTGTGTTTCTTGCTTAAAATGTTAAACCAGCTATTTGGAACAGCTTTTCCTGGTCGACTTTATCTCAAGCTGTCATAATCTTGTACACCTCCATCAAACTTCCCCTCTTATCGCATTTGCTTCTTTAGAAAGTTACTTTAAATCTGTTTGTGATCCTTTTACAAGTGGGAACAGTTTCTCCCTATCTAATCTGTCCAGACCCTTCATGTTTTAAACATCTCTCAGCCTTCTTTTCCCTAAAGAAAACAGTCCCAACTTCTCTAATCAATCTTCATAATTGAAATTCTTAATTCCTAGAACCATTCTGGTGAATGGAGTGGGTGGCACGGTGGCATAGTGGTTAGCACTGATGCCTCACAGTGTCAGGGACCCGGGTTTGATTCCAGCCTTGGGTGACTGTGTGGAGCTTCATGTTCTCCCCATGTCTACATGTGTTTCCTCTGGGTGCTCCGGTTTCCTCCCACAGTGTGAAGATCATAGAATTATAGAAACCCTACAGTGCAGAAAGAGGCCATTGGGCCCATCGAGTCTGCACTGACCACAATCCCACCCAGGCCATACCCTCATATCCCTACATATTTACCCGCTAATCTCTCTAACCCACACAGCTCAGGACACTAAGGACACCATGGCCAATCGACCTAACCCACACATCTTTGGACTGTGGGAGGAAACCCACGCAGACACAAGGAGAATGTGCAAACTCCACACAGACAGTGACCCAAGTCGGAAATCAAACCCAGGTCCCTGGAGCTGTGCAGTGCTAACCAGGGTGGTTAGGTGTGCAGGTTAGGTGGATTAGCCATGGTAAATGTGTGGAGTTACGGGGTTAGAGGGGAGGTTGGGATGCTCTTTCAGAGAGTCGGTGCAGACTCAATGGGCTGAATGGCCTCCTTCTGCAATGTAGGAATTCTATGGTTCTATGGATTCTAATCTTTTTTGCACTCTCTCCAATGCGTTCACATTCTTAAAGTGTGGTGGCCAGGCTGAACTAATGTTTTATACAAGTTTAACATAACCTCCCTGCTCTTGTACTCTGTTCCCTTATTAATTAATCCAAGGATTCTATATGCTTTATTAAATACGCTCTTAACCTGTCCTGCCACCTTCAATGTTTTCAATAATGTACAGTAAGTTATCTCACAACACCAGGTTAAAGTCCAACAGGTTTATATGGTAGCAGAGCTTTCACCTGATGAAGGGACAGCGCTCTGAAAGCTCGTGCTACCAAATAAACCTGTTGGACTTTAACCTGTTGCTGTGAGACTACTTACTGTCCCCAGTTCAGTGCCGGCAACTCCACTTCAATAACGTATGCACATATACACTCAGGTCTCTCTGCACCTCATTTAGAGTTGTATCATTTATTTCATATTGTCTCTCTATGTCTTCCTACCAAAATGTATCACTTCACATTTCTGCACATGGAATTTTATCTGCCACCTATCTGCCCACTCCACCAATTTGTCTATGCCCTTTTGGAATTCTACACTGTCCTCCTCACAGTTCACAATACTTCCCAAAGTCCCGTATCATCCGCAGACTTTGAAATTGCGCCCTATGGTGTTTTGCCAGATCTGAACAGCTCCTTTCAGATTCGCTGCGGCTGTTTATTGGTCAGAAAGAGGATTCGTGACAATTTGGGATGATTTGAAAGGGGAAAATACTTTATCAACAGTAAACCATTTATCTAATGAGGGATACGAGGTGTGCTGGAATTCGCCACAGGCAGCTCCAGAACTGCAATCTAAATTTGAGTGACAAATAAGAGTAACATCTGGAATCCAGATGACTTGAATCATAGGCAACTTCAGGACTAGTAAGGGCGGAGTGACAACCAACCTTCAGGATTTGGGTGAATTCTAGTGTGAGATTACGCTCTGTGTTTCAAATGGCAATGGCTTCGAAAGACAAGCGGTTTGGGGACTGGAATACAGACAGGTTCGAATGAGAGAGAGACGGGAGCTTTACATCATGTGTTGGAATTAACACATCTTTAAACAGTCCGAACATGGATCCCCGAGCATTTGATTTTGAGGGGATTCCTTTAGTGGATTCGGAGCTAGCCCTAGGGTTTTGGAATCCAGTTTGAAGTGAATGGACAAGCGGAATTGGGGGTTGCAATTTGCGTTGACTTTGGCAGCATTGGCAGCATCTCAGATGCGGAAATTTCCAAATATTTCAAATGTTGAAAGTTAAAGTGACAATAATGAAATGATAAACTTTGTAAGGTTGGATTGAATCATAAAGGCACGATCAATCCCCCCTCCCCCTCCCCCTCCCCCCAGTTAGAGCAGCAAGCTCCCATTTACCGGATTTGGGGCTCCCCCGTTTACAGGTCGGTGCCTTGCTCTCAGGGCTACAGCTCTTCTCCTGTTTGAACTCCTCCGCGGGTGATTTAAACTCTCGCTCCCGGTCCATCTGTTCCTCTGCCGACGATTCACTGTCTGACTGCTCGGCCGACGTGACATTTAATTCGATGTTAACGGGCTCGCCGCCAGCGCTGCGTGGCTCGCTGACCTCCGAGCAGCCCTGTGTCTCGGTGGCTGCTTTCTCCGCCTTCGCTTCGTCCTGGCTCATCTCGGCCTCTTTCTGCTTCTGCAGCTGCTCCTTCTGCAGGCTGCGCTGCTTCTTCCGAAACTTGGCGCGCCGGTTTTTGAACCACACCTGAGCATTCAACATTCAAAGAAGAAAGGGTGACCATCCTTGACCTTGCTATGACATTTCAAACACTTGGAAACATTGTGAACACTGGGGAGGATAGCGGGGGAACTGGAAAAGGAAAAGGACTGATGGTTGATGGACAAGTGACAGATGAATTTTAATGTGTGGACGGAAGTGATTCATTTCAGTGGGAAGAATACAATATAGTCAAGGAAGAGTCAATATAGCTTAGTTTATTTATTAGTGTCACAAGTAGGCTTACATTAATACTGCAATGAAGTTACTGTGAAAATCCTCTAGTCGCCATACACTGTTGGGGTACACTGAGGGAGAATTTAGCACAGCCAATGCACCTAACCAGCATGTCCTTCCACGCCCACTGGGCACCGCAGGGGCTGGGGTGCATTATAGACCCCGATAATCACATTATGATTTGATGTTTTAAGTTTCCTTTGTACTTCTGTTCTGTTCGGGCTGTTCCCCCTCCTTTTGGGGAGCTGCCCCTTTTACTTTATCCCTGAGTTAATTTGTGTTGGTTTATTTGGTTTGCCCTAAAAGAGGCCTAACCAGCATTTCTTTTGGACTGTGGGAGGAAACCAGAGCACTCAGAGGAAACCCACGCAGACACGGGGAGAACGTGCAGACTCCTCACAGACAGTGACACAAGCCGGGTCACTGACGCTGTGAGGTAGCAGTGTTAACCACTGTGCCACCTATAAATTAAAAGGTACATTTCTAATGGGGGTGCGGGACCTGGGTATATAAATGGTTGAAGGTGGCAGGACAGATTGGGAAAGTGGTTAATAAATTATGTGGCACTCTGAGCTTTATAAGTAGGGGCATGGAGTTCAAAAGCAAGCAGGTTAAACCGAGATAAAACACGGGGTTCGCCTCAACTGAAGTATTGCATCAAGTTTTGGGCACCACACTTTAGGAAGGATGTGAGGGCATTCGGTAGAACACAGAAAAGATTCACGAGAATGGCTCCAAGAATGAGGAGCTTCAGTTATGAAGGTAGATTGGGGAAGTTGGGACTGTTTTCCTTGGAGAAGTGAAGGTTGAGAGGAGATTTTCAGTGTTAAATTCATGGCAGATCTGGACAGAGTATAAAGGGCGAATTTGTTCCCATTGATGGAAGGATTGAGAACCAGAGGACATAGATTTAAGGTAGCTGGCAGAAGAAGTAATGGTGACGTGAGGAAAAGCAATTTTACACAGTGGGTGGTTAGTATCTGGAATGCACTGCCTGAGAGCGTGGTGGAGGCAGGTTTAATCAAAGCATTTGAAAGAGAATTGGATCATTTGAAAGAGAGAAATGCGCAGAGCTACAGGAAAAATACAGAGGAGTGGCACAAGTTGAATTGCTCCTGATGAGGGTTACCATGGACACAATTGGCGGAATGGCTCCCTTCTGTGCTTGTAACTATCCTGTGATTCTGTAACAATCCAGTTCTAACCAGTGTTGGTATGGTGAAAATTGCCTTTGGACCAGAGAGAGTACAAGAAGAATGGAATATAACTCCTAAGGTATTCCCATGGACATTGCAATGACATTGGTTTCATTACACAATGCCAGAAGTATAGCCGCCATGCAAAGCCCAGTAAAAACTGAAGAGATTACAGATAACAAAATTGGATAGAGCATAACTAGCTATCTAAGCAGCTAATGAGCCATGGATTTTGTGATAGATGACTGACGGGGAAGGCAAGGGAGGGGATATCTTGTACCTGCACTCTAGCCTCAGGCAGGTTGGTGCACATGGCCAACCTTTCCCTCATCACTACATCTGGATAGTGAGTTTTCTGGAATGTCTTCTCCAGAGCCTCCAACTGCTGGGCGGTGAAGGCTGTCCGACTCCGACGTTGTTTACGGTGCTGGGACCCATACCTTGCCTCGAGGATAATATCTTGAAATGCACAGCCGTTGGAAAATAAAAACACATCTAGTTTAATTATTGGGAAAGGAACAACTTTCACAAACATCCTCGTCAATTGCTAATCCTTCTGTCATTCAGCGGGTTTGTGATGATGTCACCTCAATCCTTGTGCCATTAGCAACAAACTCATAAATTGCAACTTCTGCACAGCAGATGCACAAAAGCTGCCCTACAATTGACTTGTGCTCAACCTTCCCCTCTCATCTTGTTGGGGGTCTCATATCCATTCACCACCCACTTTTAAAACTTACTGGCCTCATAAAGTGGCTTATGGGCGGCATGCTGGCACAGTGGTTAACACTGCTGCCTCACAGCACCAGGGACCTGGGTTCGATTCCCGGCTTGGGTCACTGTCTGTGTGGAGTTTGCATGTTCTCTCTGTGCCTGCGTGGGTTTCCTCCCGGGTGCTCCGGTTTCCTCCCACTTTCCAAACATATGTGGGTTAAGTTGATTGGCCATGCTAAATTGTCCCTTAGTGTCTTGGGATGAGTAGGTTAAAGGGATTAGTGGGGTAAATATGTGGGGTTACGGGGATAGGGCCTGGGTGGGATTGTTATCAGTGCAGACTCGATGGGCTGAATGCCTCCTTCTGCACTGTAGGGATTCTATGATTCGATGATCTATGAATATTTGATCAGCTTGATTGACTGGTTATGGTAATGTTATACTCAAAAGAATTGAGTTTGAAATTCTTTCCATTGAGAATTGATTATTGTTCACAGTAAGACCAGTGACAAAGTTGAGTAAGGATCAGCAGCAGGAGTTGCTTTTGTCGAACATTCAAATCACTATTAACAGCTTTTCAGTCAATAATATCTTGGGGATAAATTAGAATCATAGAATCCCTTCAATGCAGAAGGAGGCCTTTTTGGCCCATCGAGTCTGCACCGACTCTCTGACTCACCCAGGCCCTCTCCCCCGCCCTATCCCTGTAATCCTGCACATTTACCATGGCTAATCCATCTAACCTAGACATCTTGGGATACTAAGGAACAATTTAGCACGGCCATCCACCTAACCTGCACATCTTTGGACTGTGGGAGGAAACAAGAGCACCCAGGGGAAACCCATGCAGACACGGGGAGGATGTGCAAACTCCACACAGACAAACACCCGAGGCCGGAATTGAACCCCGTCCCCTGGTGCTGTGAGACAGCAGTGCTAACCATTGTGCCACTGTGTTGTCTGAGGAAATTTTATTACATCTGGGGGTGAAGCTCTTCATTTCTGTAAGTTGACGTTTATGCATTGCATTGATCCTTCTATGGAACATGGGGGGGGGGGGGGGGTGGGGTGCGTGGAATGACAATGGTCGTTATTCTGCCTTGTGGGTGAGAAACAATTTTCTTGTATATTTCTCAGGCCCCTTCCCTTCAAGATTTCTCAATGGTGCACATAATAGAGCACATCTTGTTAAGTGTGGAATGGACGTATTGGTTTCCAGTGACAAATATCTTTGCCTTGTAGGATGATATAAATTAGATGAAAGATTAATAATCATCTCTTTTGGTCATTTTGACATGGTGGGGTAGAGGTGTGGGGGAGTGCTATGTTGGCCAGGACACAGAAAATCATTCCTACCCTCCTTTGAATAATGTCATTGCCCCATCAACATTCACCCAGACATGCAAAAGGGATCCTAATTTAATACATTCACAATAAAATTTACAGACAAGCTCAGTGCCTAGACTGATCAGGAAAAAGCTTCAAATCTCCACTCCATGGCTTCTGCATTTGTTCCTCTGGCACAGTTGCTGTGTAGGGAACATCACACATCAGTTGCCATGAGAGTTACCCATGTATTAAACATAAATAGGTGTCTATAAGGCAAAGATATTCCTGGGTTTCTCGTTACCAGATTTTCCCTATTTGCTGCTTCTTCCACACTCATCTCTAACAATGTGTGAAGAATGAATGCATTTTTTGTCCTGGTAGAGTTCATCCATTCAGCTGCTTCTGCTTTTCTCCTTTCTCTATTTGCCAACTAAGCTAAAACTCACCCCATCCCCAACTGCACTTTAGCCCTGAACTATCATCTCTCTACCTACATAATCTATCTCTAGTTTCTCTCCACTCCTTCCTGCCCGATGGAAATTTATTTAACTATGTTTCCTCGATATAATTCCCACCAAAGTTCTGACCAAACACCTTCCTTCCCTTGCTCCATATTAGCTGGCATTATAAGTTTCCCCCCTTCAGACATTTCCCCCTCTCTTTCAAATGGTTTTGCATCACTGTACTCTTTGACATATTTGCCCTCAAAATTCCCTTTCATCTCTAAAGCAATGGACTTAATTGGCACCTTCCAGATCTATTGAATTCTATTTGAATTTCTCCAAGTATTTTCTCCAAGTACTCCAAGTACTTTTTTTTACTTTCCACTTCTTTCATAGCTCTAACCAATTTTGTGAATTAAATGTCCTGTGACTGTGTTGCATTATTTTGCCTCTTCCTCTTTGACCTCCATTTTCAAAAAGGTTGATCACGCCATCCTCCTTTAATGTCTCTTTCTCTATTGTCCATTCATTGGTTCCATTCTTACCTGTCTGATTACAGCAAGTGTGACTACCAGTGGCATCTCCTATCATCCTTGGCTCTTTCTTTTCCCTCCCATAGGCTGCACTTGGCACCATCATCTACCAACATGGGGTCAACTTCAAACTCTAATGCTGATTCCAGTTCTAGCTGCTCACCATCTTCCTCTGCACATGAACTGTCCAACTGTCCAATATCTAAACTTGAATGAGTCATTTGTTCATCCACTCCTGTGCTTCAGCCCTGCTACAAACACCATAGCCTTGTTACCAACTGCAATCCTTTATCCTTGTCAGTCTGAACCAGGCTGTTCACAACCTTAAGTATCATGTACAATTCAGAATAGAGCTTCCAATTCCATACCTTTTCCATCTCAAAGACCCACCTGCATTCACCTTCATTAACATTGCCTGTCTCTACTCCTACCTCTGCCCAAATGCCAATGAAATCCTCATACATGCCTTTGTCCCCTGCAAAAGGGGCTGAAAGGAAATTGTCATGGGGTGTACAAACAGTCAGCTGATCATCTACCACCCACTTGCTGCCACTTCTAAAAATTAAAATCAGTTTTGCAGTCATGACTCGTTCAACTCGAATTGCAATTCATGTGGTAATTCTAGATGAGGAAGACTATTATAGCCATTGAGTTCATCTACCCAGAGAGATACTAGTCCCTCAATATTTCATTATTGGATTATTTCTTGATTAATTCCAGTGTTTTCATCTCTGCTTCTTTTCCCAGAAGTCTATTCTGTATGTTGATCACTTCTTGTGCAAGGAACAATTTTGTAAATGTACCTCTTATTAGTTTGAATCTGTGTCATTTTTCCCAGCTGTTGCTGGTTAACTTAAAGCAATATTCTGAGTTTAGTCTCTCCATATACAACTAACAAGAAAAGACCAGCTGGATCAGCAAGCTTGTTCCAATGACAATCAGATCTAGATGGGATGGGGAATGTGTCTGGAAAATGCCTTTTATATAACTGTAGAATGCTTTTTTTGGTTTTATATTTGGCCACACTAATCATATCTCCTCATACTGTTTGGCTCATGGCACTGGTTATGAATCTTTATACATTCCTGGACTGTGACATGTAAGACTTCTTTATCCTTAAACAGACTTCAGCTCAGAACTATGTATGGTAATCACCTGCTTGATATGAGCCCGATCCATTGAGTAAATACTTTTACTTATATTAAATAACATTTTCCTGACACATGTCCTATCCCATCTAGATCTGATTGTCATAGTTTCTTCTCATGCAAAGTTTCAATACTTTTTCAAATCTTTTTATCAGTTATGAACTTGTGGGCAGTTACAATCAGTCTTCATCAAAGCATTAATAATGATTATGACCATCAATGGTCTTAGCACCAATCCATGCTGCTCTCCATGGATAATCTCTACCATAAACTGTTGCTTATGAGAATGTAACTAATTCCTTATTTAACACAAGTTCCCCTACCAACTGCACTATTTCTGAGTAGCCTATTCTGTGGCATCATGTCAAAACTTTGTTGAAAATCCAACTGGGCTACCTTCATTTTTCTACTTAATAAACTCCTCAAAATTCAACCAATTGATAAGCCATAGCCTCCTTTTCCAGAGACCATGTTGAGAATCTCTCCTATTCTCTTTGATGGTGGGGATAAAAAGTAACTTTAATGGCGGCATAAAGCAGGCAATAGTGGACCTGCTGTACAACAGCCCAATCTGTTTTGAGACTGCTTTTTCTATACAAGACTATGTCCACATCCATTTTGAGATGTTCAACTTTAGAGTCAATGGTGCATTGCGTTATGGAGAATCATGTGCTGGAGTGAAAAATAATCATTTAAATAGTAATTTAAAACCTATACCACATCCTGGAAGTCCATCTTAATCTGCCCTAAGAAACCCTTCAATGTTTTATGTAATCCTTAATGGCTCTTGGTTTTCTAGGATAGCTGAAAATGATTTTGCTATTGCTCGTACAGCTATCCACCATCTACTTCCCCAATGAACTTTTGGCCGCTCTGATAACAGCTTTTGTTTAACTGAGCTTAATGTCTATGTCTTGTTTTTCTGAGGGCTATTTTCTTGTAACATGCAAAAGTACTTTGTCTTAAGTATGATTTGACCTTGCACATGACCAGAAACCATCATGGCTTTGTTTTAAAGTGTACCTTTCTTTTGATTTTAGGGATTTTCTATTAGGGAAGTTTAATAAAGTTAAAGGTTTAAGTTTAAATTTTGATTCTATGTTGGTATTGACCCCTCTCATAGATTTGTCAAATTCTCTTAACTATCTCAGGTATCTGTATAGGATCATCTCTCAGGTGCCTCCTTTTCAGTTCTGTGGAGCCAGGTTTTCTTCAGACTTTCTTCATTAACTCAGGCCTTTGACAGTAAACATCACCCTATGTCTCTTCAGTGTTTTAATATTTCTTTCACATCCAATTACTTATAACTGAATTTATACTCAAGGGACAGTCTGACTTGGAGTACTACAGGACTTCCTGTGATCTACTGATTTAGCTATTTTCTGTGTTCTGTATTCTGTTAATTTTGTTGATCTGCATTCATGAGGCATGTTGTGCCTATATGTTTTTTGCATTGTCCCTATTTATTTCAACGTCTTGCTTGATTTTCTTTCCTACATGCAGAACTTTAATCTTCCATGTTAGATTTTGCTTGCTAATTTTCTGCCCACATTTTATCCAACTCAGTCTGTAATTCCGAAGCTGCTTCTTCTGATATTGCTGCCACCCCTTGTTTGTTATCATTCACAAATTTGACAACTTTGCATTGACTTTGTGAATCCAGCATAAGTGTATTCAGAAAAAGAGAAAATAAAAACTCAACTTTGCTACACAATGAAAAATGACATTAGTATCTTACCAGCCAGCCTCTCAGCCAGAGTCAGTGCGTGGACAGATGGTCTATAGTCAGGAGCATGCTGGGCCTGTTGTGCTGCTTGCTGGTGGAGATTATACATTGCACTCAGAGAGTTCATGGCATGAAGAGAGTAACCATTGACCCCATAGTGCTGCATGGCTGCAAATCTCTGGGAGAAACAGCAAATATACAGAGTCATCAAAGAATGGCTAGAATTTTAGACTCAATGCACCAAGTACAATTTATGATCTAATTGCTTGGTTTGCTTGATATGGCATCCATGGGGAATATATTATATTCAAGATGATTTTGTATTCATGGTATAACTTTAGGGTTGATATCATGGTGTCAATATCAGCAATACATAGCAGACCAAGGAATTCCATACAAACAAATGTGTTAACACAATTCCTTGTTATTTTAATCAGTTAGATATCCATTAATATCAGTCAATATACCTTCAATTCATGTAACACCCGAAGCATTTTAAGAAGCTACTTCTTGCCATTTAAAAGTCAAGCAATTAGTTATTTGCTTAATAACTATTGAATTGAATATGTGATTAAAACCTGGCAAGTCAGTGGACATGTATTTCACATGGCCCATGCTGGGTGCCATTGTTACCATGTGACCAGAACAGTGTGTGAAGATATTCTACTCAGGGTTCTTAACCAAATTTTAAATAAGAGGCTAAGAAGTGAAATTCTCAATAAATAGGATCTCAATTTGATGAAAATGAAGAAGTTCTATTTCCACTCGGGTTCATATGTTTCATATTTGGCTGGTTTGGATGAAGCAGCACCTGGAAAGGAAATAAAGGTCAGTTCTTTCCCCCTCACCTAATAGCAAGTAAAGCAAATGGCAACATAATTCAGAGGCCCTAATCAACAAAATGCCTTAAATTCAGATAATCTGTAAATCATATATACAAAGGTAGCATGCATCAACATGTTAACCAGCTAAACACTCCCTATTTTTGATAGAACATTTGGAATGTTCCTTTCATACTTAATTTTTAATTACTTAATGCTTTCTTTTTCATGTATTTTTGTGTCAAACAAGTACATAATGCTGGAATTGAGACTAGAACATTGCCATGATTGCGTTCTAAACATGATGTGGAGATGCCGGCGTTGGACTGGGGTAAACACAGTAAGAGTTTTAACAACACCAGGTTAAAGTCCAACAGGTTTATTTGGTAGCAAATGCCATTAGCTTTCGGAGCGCTGCTCCTTCGTCAGATGGAGTGGATATCTGCTCTCAAACAGGGCATACAGAGACACAAAATCAAGTTACAGAATACTGATTAGAATGCTGTAGAGATTTGCATTCTAATCAGTATTCTGTAACTTGATTTTGGTCTCTGTATGCCCTGTTTGAGAGCAGATATCCAGTCCATCTGACAAAGGAGCAGCGCTCCGAAAGCTAATGGCATTTGCTACCAAATAAACCTGTTGGACTTTAACCTGGTGTTGTTAAAACTCTTACTGCATTCTAAACATCAGGGAAAATGTGCTTCCAGGGCAACAATAGCACAAGGCAACATAAACTAACATCTACATTGCCCCAACAACACACATTGGTGCCCACTCTCAGGAAATATCCTTTACTCAAACTTGATGGGATTTCACGGCTTCACTCGAGCGAGGCCGGAAATTCCTGCCTGAGGTCATTGGAGATTTCCGTTGTTGGACTACTGGCCGTGCCGATTCCGAGGTGGGCGAGGTGGTAGAGTTCCGGTGTATTACATTTTAATTCTCACGAGATCTATTCTTAAAATCTCCGAATTGGGGCTCCAATTTGGAGTTGATTTCTATCGGATTGTGGCTAGGTTTGGCCTGGCTGATCATGTCCACTTGAAACTGAAATGCTGATGCCACTAAATAATTTTGCTAACAAGTTTTATAATTCTTACAGAGAGGTGAATTTTAACTGATTAGTCTGCCGAGGTTTTAGTTCGAGGTCCAAAGATGAATGTTCTAACTCACAGCACTAACCAGCTCTTTATTAACTTGATAAGAGTTTAAAAATTCTATCATATCCTTTTTTTTGTAATTTACATTAAAATTATGCAATCCACTTCACACTCAGGACAAGAGTGAAATTATTCACTCAGCTCCGTATCATTATAACCTTTACTCGCTCCTCAATTTAATGATCCAATCAGTGAACTCTCTGGACAAGGGATAACATCATTTTTTAGTCTTTTTGGGCTGCTACAGCATGTAATATTAAATCTCAGGGGTCACATACACAATTTAAATCCAGATTCCCAAAACGTTAGTTTTAATAATAGCATAAGTGCTAATAACCACCTTTTCAAATTCCAAACAAGACAATGCAAAGAACAGTAAATATAAGCATGAATAGGATCGAGCTGGACTCAGGGTCAGACTTACAGTTTAGAGGCTTTATGTGGCCCAATGGTTGTAGCATAGATAGTCCTGCCCTAAAAGGTGTTCTTACAGACACCTAATTCAGAAGGAATCTCCTCACAACAACTTGCATTCTTGATCAGTTCCAACAAGAGACAAGAGACAAGAGGCATTGTTGTTGATTAATAACAAAGCTACAAACTCTCCTGACTCTAAAAGCAAAGTAAGCTGTTGCCTGCAGACATCCTCTCTTTGTTACAGTCCTTGTAGGTTCCACCATCAATAATGTAGCTGACTGGTCATGTCATGTTAGGCCATTACATTGAAGTTAAATGCTCTGTAAAATGTTCCAAACTTTTTCCTATCTATTATAAAGCTTGTCTTTCTGGTAATATTGATTACTTGCTTTGACTAGCTACATATTGGTTAGATGCTACATACTTTTATCTGATTTATTATTGTCTCATGTATTGGTATACAGTGAAAAGTATTGTTTCTTGTGCATTATACAGGCAAAGCATACCATACAAAGGGAAGGATAGGAGAGGGTGCAGAACGTAGTGTTACAGTCATAGTTAGGGTGTAGAGAAAGATCAACTTTATATAAGGTAGGTCCATTCAAAAGTCTGATGGCAGCAGGGAAGAAGTTGTTCTTGAGTCGGTTGGTATGTGACCTCAGACTTTTGTATCTTTTTCTTGAGGGAAGAAGGTGGAAGAGAGTATGTCCACCAAACAACTGCAGGCTGCTGTTTGCCCAGCCTCACCCCTCACTCCACAACCTCCTGAACCCCTCCTCCCAGCCAATTGCTTCTTCCCATCCCCTCAGATGTTCTTCTGGCTCTCAGCGCTGCCCAATTGGTTTGGCCTCGAGAGAGGAGTTGCATGGAAGTGTTTAATTATTGCCTACATTTCACCTCCATGATGATGATGAGGCAAGGATGAATTTACGACAGTCCTTATTCCTTGCCCTTCTAGTTTGATGGCATATCACACCGCAGGAAACTAATTTCAGCCCCTTAGAGTGCCTAACAAGAGTTTTTCCTTTAAACCTTTCTTTAAAGATGAAGAATATTTTAAAGTGAGTGGAGGAGCTAAGAGACTTGTGGGTGTATGTACATAGGGCAGGATTTTTGGGCCTTGCTTGTCGCTGGGATCATCCTGTCCTGCCAAAAGTCAATGGGCCCTTGGCTGCCGCATCCCCCAGTGTGGGTCCTGCCATGGCAGCGTCAGAAAATCCCAGCCATAATGTTTGAAGGTGATAGGATGAGTTGAGAAGGCTGCGAAAAAGACATGTATGGGATCCTTGATCGTATAAATATAGGCAAGAGTATAAAGGCAAGAAAATGATGCTAAACTTTTATAGAATGCTGTTGAGGCTCACCTGCAGTATTGTAGCCACTTCTGAACACCACACTTTAGGAAGGATGTTATGAAAGAAAGATTTGGATTTATACAACACCCTTCACAAACTCAAGACATTGCAAAGCAGTTACAACTGATGAAGTACTTTTCAAGTGTTGTATATGGGAAAATTGGCAGCTAGTTTGCACATGGTATAATATCACAAACACTAATGTGATAATGACGAGATAATCATCTTAATGATTTGAGGGCCATTGGCCAAGGAATCAATGAGGACTCCTTTAATTTTCTTTGAAATAGAACCAAGGAATCTTTTATATCTATTTTGATTTAATTTCTCATCTGAATGGCAGCATCCCCAACAGTACAGCACTCCCTCTGTACTGGAATAGAATGTCAGCCTAGATTTTTGTGCTCAGGTCTCTAGAGTGAGGCTTGAATCTTCCACCTTCTGACTCAGACAAGAATACTACCCATTGAGCCACTGAGAGTGTGCCGAGAAAGTTTAATAGAATGGATATCAGGGATACATGAGTTCAGTTACATGGAGAGTATGGAGAAGCTGAATTGTTCTACTTAGAAAACATGGGAGATTTGATAGAGGTGTTCAAAATCATGACGTGTTTTGATACAGTAAATAAAGAAAAACTCTTCTCAGTGGCAGGAGGGATAGTAACTAAAGAATGCAGATTGAAAGTAAGTGGCAAAGGAACCAGAGTGACACAAGGAAAAAAATATGCATTGTGTTCTATTGAACTAGAAAACATTGCTTTAAAAAGGGTAGTGAAAGCAGATTCAATAGTAACTTTCAAAAGGGAATTCTGTAAATAAATGAATGGCAAGGTATTTGTAGGGCGATGGGGAAGGGTCAGAGGATTGGAGCCAATTGGATAGCTCTTTCAAAATGCCATCATAGGCACATTGAGCCAATTGCTTTCCTTCTGTGCTTAATTATTTTATAATTGATTCTATGAAAAGCTTTAAGGACTGCTTCCAATATAAATTTCTCCCCATATGTATGCTTCATGGACAAAAGTAAGAACACATTTGAGTGGGATCCAACAGTATTAACTTTACCCAGCTCTAGATTGGCTGACTCAGGCAAGTACAAAATGGCAACCTTTAGCCCGGTGGAGCCTTCCTGAAACATAAATAAGTCAACTGGGGAAAACCTGGCACAAAATACCACGTCACTAAAATGCACCAGGTGTAAATTGAGGAATAAATTATAGTCACACTGCAGAAAAGATGAATAGTTTGAGATTATCTCTAAAAAATGAGATATATTCATTAAAAAGGTAATTATATATATTATATACACATATATATATATAGATATGTAAACACAGATGTATGCATGCAAAACTTACTGGAACTATTCTCCACAGATTTCATTTCGCTTTTAACAATGTACTGGTTACTGAAGGCGGAGTTACAGAGTAAAATAACATTGAAGCATAAGTAATAACTGAAACCATGGCATCGGAGTTATGTGACTATTTTGAATATAATAATGATCATTGTTTAAAATTCTACTGGATTTTGATTGCATTAACTTTAAAATATCTGCCCTCTTCGATGTAACTTTATCCAGCTGCCTTAAAGAGATGCTGTCACCAGATTAAAGTGCTTTGAGAAAGTTGAGTAAAGATAGACAATATGAAACTATAATGGCCAAGCATATAGAAATGCTGCTCAGCAAGTCAGTGTTGAGCTGGATTGGCAATTCCATGGCAGCAGCAGTGGAGAGAGAAGTGCTGGAGTTTGGCACAGGAAGTCAGAGCAGCACAGAGAGGCACTGCAAGTATAGCATTAGATAATGGAGGGAAAGGCAATATAGAAAGTAGATACAAAGCTACTCAATGGGGTAATATGAGTTTAGGCAAACAGCTGCACATCAAACCATTGAATAAAAAGATACAGTTTGGACTATGGTAAGCAGTCAGGTGATAAATATTACAGAGAGAATATGTGAGATATGATAAATAGCTACAAAGTGATTTGGTGCTGGCCAACACTATAGCACTGGATAGTGGGGAGTTTTGCTTCGATCAAAACGTTAGTGAATGAGATAATATCCTTTTCTCCTCCAGAAATACTTCTCAAGAAGTATTTTATTCTTTCAATCTAACCTATTCTTAAAATATGCATTGTCAGGTGGCCCAAGTTAAGCATGCTTTGGAGTCAGCTTCCATGTCAATACTAGATTTACAATAGCATTGGTCTGAAAATGAAGCCAATTCACATCAATGTTCAACTTACTGTATCATAGAATTGCTACATGTAGTGTAAATGCACAAATCAGCCTCTGGGGTACTGAGTTCCAATTTAATCTTTACAGTGAAAGCTGGTATTGCTCTGCAACTTTGCACTGGTTATTTATAGCTCCAATTTACTAATTTGCTCTTTGGTCTTAATTTCTTATCCTTAGTATTTGTAAGTTATCCATATAAGATCGCACACAATCTTTTAACTTGTAAATAAATGTCAAAGGATGCAAATTGCTATTTATTTGAGAAGCAAAGTTTAGAGCAAAGTGGAATGTTCTAACTTTTATCATAAGTTTGGCACTGTAAAGGAATCTCACTGCAAGTCTTACAGTGCATTCACATTATAGCTACTGCGCCACTTTGATGTGCTTTGCTGTACATTGGTGCACGGTGGCACAGTGATTAGCATTGTTGCCTCACAGCGCCAGTTGATTTCTGGCTTGGGTCACAGTGTAGAGTCTGTACATTGTCCAGGTGTCTGTGTGGGTTTCCTCTGGGTGCTCCAGTTTCCTCCCACAAGTCCAAAAGACGTGCTGGTTAGGTGCACTGGCCATGCTAAATTCTCCCTCAGTGTACCCGAACAGGTGCTAGAGTGTGGCAACCAGGGGATTTTCATGGTAACTTCATTGCAGTGTTAATGTAAGCCTACTTGTGACACTGATAAATAAACTCACATTGATGATGAAATTAAAAGTGTAAGTTCAACCTGAATCCAGTCAAGATCTCACTGAACACTGGAGATAGGTGAAGTGTGATTTTCTTGCATTCTGCTTCATTTTGAAGTCAATCTGGTTCTTAAAATCTTATTTATTGTAAGCTTGGGAATCAGTTCGGATCTTGATACTGGATTAACATGTACTATGTTACATTGGTGTGAAGACAAACCTGTAGTGTGAATGCAACGGTTAGTCTGTTTTTAGTGCACTGAGTTCTGATTTCATTCTGTGATTAGATCTGAACTAGAGTTGAAATGAATTTAAGTGAGATAAGGAGGTCTGGACACTATTGTGTCATGTCCTCAAATTGTTCTACTCCTTTACTAGAATATCTTCTTGTCAGTTTTCATGTATCGAAGCAACTTGATGCATAACATTTTAACCATAATTTTGTGAGTGGAAGAGAGCTCTCCTGAGAATGTTTGATTGTTTCTATTGATGAGGAGGAATATAAGAGATTAATAAGTAACTACAAAATGAGAATGCCACAAAATTCATGACATTGTATATTAGATTGGTGAGATTGAGTTTTGGTTCTGTCAGTTTACATAGACTGACTGCATGATCTCAGCTGTGCCATTGTCTAACCAGCAAACATCCAGTGACTCTCTCATGCACAGCTCATGGCCAATTAGAAAGCATTGCAGATACAAAACATGGAGCAGATTACCTGCCTGCTTTTCCATCCAGGTAAATGTTTGTAATATACAAATATACAAATTAGGAACAGGAATAGGCCACTCATTCCGGCAAACCTGCTCTGCCATTCAATGAGCTTATGGCTGATCTGATTCAGATCACATTCAACTCCACATTCCCACCTCCCCTCAATAACCTTTTGCCCCTTGTTAATCAAGATTCTATCCAGCTCTGCCTTAAAAATATTCAAGGGCTCTGCTTCCACTTCCTTCTGAGGAAGAGAGTTCTAAAGACTTACAATCACCTTCTGAGAGAAAGAAATTCTCTTCTTCTCTGTCTTAAATGAGTGACCCTTTATTTTTAAACTGACCCTCTAGTTCTGTCTTTTCCCACAAGAGGAAACACCCTCTCCATATTCACCCTGTCAAGACACATCAGGATCTTAAAGTTTACAATCTCAGTGTCTCTTACACTTCTAAACTCCAGTGAATACAAACGTAACCTGTCCAACCTTTCCACAAAAAAATGCCCACCCATTCCAGGTATTAATCTAGTAAATCTTCTCTGAACTGCTTCTACGCATTTACATTTTCCCTTAAATAAGAAGACCAATACTGTACACAGTACTCCCGATGTTGTCTCACCAGTTTCCTTTCCACTGAAGCATAACCTCTTTACTTTTGTATCAATTCCCTTCGCAATAAATTATAATATTCTATTACCTTTCCTAATTACTCATGCATTCTATTCTTTTGTGATCCATGCACTAGGACATCCAGATTCCTCTAATGCAAAATATCTGTTCAATTCATCCACCATCTCCCTACTTTCCACTATCAATTCCCCACTATCAATTTCTACAAGACCAATATCCACATGTTACTCTTTTCTTATTTAAATATTGAAAGAAGTTCTTGATATCTGTCTTTATATTTCTAGTAAGAAGTTTAACAACACCAGGTTAAAGTCCAACAGGTTTATTTGGTAGCAAAAGCCACACAAGCTTTCGGAGCTGCAAGCCCCTTCTTCAGGTGAGTGGGAATTCTGTTCACAAACAGAGCATATAAAGACACAGACTTAATTTACATGAATAATGGTTGGAATGCGAATACTTACAACTAATCAAGTCTTTAAGAAACAAAACAATGTGAGTGGAGAGAGCATCAAGACAGGCTAAAAAGATGTGTATTGTCTCCAGACAAGACAGCCAGTGAAACTCTGTGGGGGTTACAAATAGTGTGCCATGAACCCAATATCCCAGTTGAGGCCGTCCTCGTGTGTGCGGAACTTGGCTATCAGTTTCTGCTCAGCGACTCTGCGCCTATATATTTATATTTCTAGCCATCTTTCTCTCGTACTCGAATTTATCCTCTATTAATCGTGTTGCCATTTCTTTGCTGCTCTTTTTGTTCTGTCCAACCTTCTGACCTACCATTGTCCTTGTGCAATTATAAGCTTTTTCTTTAAGTTTGATATTGTCTAGTTAAGCACGGATGGTGGAACCACCTCTTGAAATTTTTCTTTTTCATTAGAATGCAGACACAGAGGAAACATAGCAAGAGGAAGAAAGAAATTGAAAAACTAAGCTACTTCAGGAAGGTACCTGTCTATAGGGGCACTGGTAGATGCAGGAAAATGAAAAGGGTTGATTTAGCTTACACTGGCATCATGTATGAAACATGCATAAACCAATGGACAAACGTTAATGGAAAATGAAAATATGTTTGTTAAACGGATATATCACTAATTCAAACTAGTGCCCTATCCTGGTTGGGAGCCTAGCATTCCTGTTGAAGCTAATTGGCTGCCTCCAATTTACAATAAATCTGGTGATGTTGTGGGAAATAAATCTCCTTGAAGAGTGTGGTACAATGCTGGACATCAGAAAGCTTTTGCTATAACCATAGCTGCGGGGTTTAGGAATATGTGTTACAATGGGCACTAATAATAAGCAGTTCTTGCTCGTGTTTAAGATCCTTTTAAAAATACATAAATCAATTATGGAAAAGAACCTATACAGCATTTTTTAAATTACAAATGCATTTGTCAAGTGGAGGCTCTGTTTTTCAGGCTGTCGAATTCTGCTTACAGTGCTTAAAATAATCTTTATATTTCATTAAGCAGCCAAATAAGTTGCACTTGCCCAGTGGCTGTATTGATGGGTTTCAGTTGAGGCCAACAGGAAACATGACTCTCCTGTTCCTGTTCAGTTGCCACAGCATTATATCCAATACGGCAGTACTCTATGAGCCAGGGGATCAGAAGGGATTTAATTGGCTCAACTGGAAGCAGTGTAGCATCGATCCCACATACAAGAAGTTGGATTTGGGACCTTCTTCTTTGTATTAATGCTGGTCATTTTAAATTGATGGAAGTTTTTTTTTTCAGTTGGGTGCTGCTATATTTCCAATAATTTTATTTTTGCTCATTTCTATTGCAGTTTTGACATAAGTAAATGAAACGCAGATGGAAAAGAATTGGTATTAATCCTCACATTTCAAAACATCAGTGCTAAAATGTTAAGTAGTATTATGTTACAATCACAAGATAATAGATTACCAGTTTAGTGCCAACTGGCATTAAATTATGGACTGTTTGTGATATGGATTCCTGTCAGCTGGAAGCTGGGCTGCAACTGCTCTGTACTCAGTTTACTTAGGATTATTGTCATCAACAGGGAGAGGACATTTTCATCCCATCAGCGTGAAGTGGATTTACGCTCAAGTATTACAGAAATAAAAGGCAGTGTTTTAGTTGCTCACAACACAACAAGCATAAGTTGAGAAGGCTGTTATTAAGATACGACCATCCTTGGTTTTATAAATAGAGGAATAGAGTATTGAAGCAAAATTAAAAATTTATAAAACACTAGTTAGGCTGCAACGAAAATATTGTATCCAATTCTTGGCACCAGACCTTTTATTCATTCATGGGATGCAGGTGTCACTGGCTGGATCAGCATTTAGTGTCCATGCTGAATTGCAGAGGGCATTTAACAGTCAACCACTTTGCTGTAGGTCTGGAGTCACATGTAGGCCAAACCCAGATTTCATTCCCTAAAGGAAATTAGTGAACCAGATAGTCTTCTGACAAATGTTTTAAGATCATTATTAGACTTTTAATTCCAGATTTTTATTGAATTCATCAACTATTATGGTGGCATTTGAACCCCAGAGCATCAACCCTGAGTCTCTGGATTACTAGCCTAGTGACAATACCACTTCACCACTGCCTCCCCTCTAGGAAGGATATCAAGGCCTTGGAGAGCTACCAGAATTGTACCAGGGATGACAGACTTTGGTCACAAAGATAGACTAGAGGAACTAGATTTGCTGTCCTGAAAGCAGAGAAGGTTAAGGGGAGGTTTGAGGAAGGATTTTAATAGATTACACAAGGATAAACCATTTCCAGTGCAGAAGAGTTGGTAAAAAGAAAGAGGGTGCAAATCGAAGATGATTAGTGAAAGAGCCAGGTTTTCTAGTTATTTGGTGTGATCTGAAATAGACTGCCTGATTGTTTGCAGATTGAAGTGTTTACTGGAAGCATGAAGCTGATACAAATCAACTGCAAAGAAAATCCAGATGTGTAATTAGGTAGCAGAAGATGGTTTTGATCCATTGACCTCTGGGATATGGGCACAGCACATTTCCACTGCGCCCCTCTGCTCCATGGACTGCCTGAAAAGGTGGTGGTAGCAGATGCAATAATGGCCAGGGGGTTTCCAGACCTGTCCTGACAGGACCCTCCATGGGAGATTCAGCGGCCCAGTCAAAAATCCATGGACTTTTGGTGAGACCGGTTGATCCTGGTGGCAGGTAAACTTTCAAAAGGGAATTGGATAAATTCTTGAATTGGAAACATTTGCAAGGCTACAGGGAAAGAGTAGGGATGTGGGACTTAGTGGACTTTTTTTTCAAAGATCCCGCATGATGAACTGCGTTGTGTCATTCTATTGGCACCTCTGTACCAATGGGGGCAGGGCCATAAAATGTGCTGAAACAGTCAAAATATATCAACTTCGGCAGGACCAGAAAATCCTACAGGTGGGAGGGCCATAACGTTCCACCCAGTGATTCTATGGGCCGAACTTTAAGAGAATGATTCTACGTGTCTAGCTAGCATGAAAATGACAGAGTTCCTGATCCATTTTTGGGTGGGTTTTCATGCCCCAATCTTATGGATTTAGACATTGAAAATATGGGCTAGACCGTTTCCAGCTGTTGCAGGCAGCGGGCCCCTCTCCCTCTCCGTTCTGATGACCTGCAGAGCGGCAGCAAGCCTCCCCTCCCTCTCCAATCACCTGTAAATTGACAGCCGGCCACCCATCCCCCCCCACCCCCCGATCTGATTACAGGCAGAGTGTGCAGCAGTCCCCCTTCCCCCCCCGATCGGGCCATTCCACCCCTATAGACCCCACCCCAAAGGTCCCACCGCCATGAGCCCTGTCCCATTGGCCCCACCCTCTTAGGCCCCTCTCCCATAGGAACTGGCCCTGGTGCCCAGTGGACATTGCCAAGGTGCCAGGCTGGCACTGCCAAACTGGCACTGCCCAAGGGACAACCCCCTTGCCCTCAGCCTCCCCAGGGGCCTCAATAGCCTCCGATTCTACCGGCAAGGCCAACACCACCGTTCCCCATTCATGGGGAGCAATGTTTTCCTCACCGGAGAGAACCTCTCCCGGCGAGGCCACAAAGGCAAGCGAGCTCACTAATGCCATGGAAATTAACATTAAAATGTATATTATTTACTGACCCTCTCGTCCATTTCCGGCGAGAGTCTGACCTCGCTGGAAATCCAGCTCTCGTAAGCTCGCGAGAGCTGATAAATCGGCCGTGCTCCTGATTTTTCTGGCTCTCGCGTGATTTTACCGGTTTGCCCCACCCATCGATGGGCAGGCAAGCTGGTAAAATCCCGGTCTATGTATCCATATATCACATACTTTAAATAATTATGGAACAGTTTATGGTACAGGATGCTGCAACATTGTTTAACAATGTTTTGATAATAACTTGTTATAAAACAACAGGTCAAGCCCTGTGTTGCAATTTGCAGTAATGCATTATGTTAATCACACTCTAAGAGGTTGGGTAAACCTGGCACAAATAGTAAAATGTGGCCTGGAATCTCCTCAGGTCCATATCCAATTCACTTCCAAAACTTAACCGATAACATGATGGAAATTCCATGTACATGTGCATCATTCTTGCAACTAGGCAATAGTGAGAGAAGTTTTATGGAAATTTCAGGCCTTTAATATATAAAATAACATATCTAGGAGTATATAAAAAAAAACTTAATGTTGGATTCAGTAGTCATATTCTGGAGGTCTTATGGTGCAGTGGTAGTGTCAGAGGTACCGGAAGCTCTGGGTTCGAATCCCACTTCAGGGCTTGATGGCCACCTAAGGTCATAGAATCCCTACAGTGCAGAAGCAGGCCATTTGGCCCAAAAAGTCTGCACTGAGTCTCCAAAAGAGCAATTTTTTTGATTTGATTTGATTTATTATTGTCACATGTACCCGTACACAGAGAAGGAAAGTAAAGAGTGCAAAATGAAGTGTAACAGTCATAGCAAGGGGGTAGAGAAAGATCAACGTAATATAAGGTAGGTCTGTTCAAAAGTCTGATGACAGCAGGGAAGAAGCTGTTCTTGAGTTGAAATAAAATCCTGCATGAAGAGTCTTACCCAGACCTTATCCCAATGGTAATCCCACGTATTTACCCCACTAATCCCCCTAACCAACACATCTTGGGACAATAAGGGGCAATATACCATGGTCAATTCACCTAACCTGCACATCTTTAGACTGTGGGAGAAAACCGGAGCACCCGAAGGAAATCCACACAGATATGTGGAGGATGTGCAAACTCCACACAGTCACCCAAGGCTGGGATTGAACCCAGATCCCTGGCCCTATGAGGCAGCAGTGCTAACCACTGTGCCACCATGCCGCCTCATTCATAATATGGCCAAACAGGTTGATTATCAGCCTGTAAATCCTTTCACAATGCCTGATAACAGGCAGTAAGAGTGGGAGAGTTTTCTGGTTAGCCATACTGCAGAAGGCAATGGCAAACCACTGCAGTAAATCAGAATCATGGACCAATCCAATGGAAGTGCATCATTGTCAATGCTCCCTTAGGGCATGGTTCCTGAAGGAGGAGGAGTCATATTATCCTCATGATATATGTGATCTGAACTATTTGATGGATCACACTGAGTAACTCCTCCATCCAATTCAATATAAGTCACTCCTATATGTCCTATCTCTGTATAAAATACTAGTCAATCTGCGGTACAGTAGAATAATCAAAATTAAATACAGTCTTCAGAATGTTATCATGTGTTGCTAAATAGCAAGATCTGGAGCAATTTGGGAGCAGAGTTGAAGCATAAGAGTTTCTATTCAGAGATGTTGGGAAAATGTAAAACTGAAGCATCACAGCTCTACTAGTGGAGGGTGGAAATAATCACTGTGGGATGAGTTTACCTCAACAATTTTGATTATAAATGTGGACACAGGAATTTGTAACACAATAGTTAATGCAAATGTGTGACAAAAATATGACAACAGAAAGTAACTTTTTAAAGAGAGAACTTTGATTTGATTTGATTTATTATTGTCACATATATTAGTATACAATGAAAAGTATTGTTTCCTGCATGCTATACAGACAAAGCATACCATTCATAGAGAAGGAAAGGAGAGTGTGCAGAATGTAGTGTTACAGTCATAGCTAGCGTGTAGAGAAAGATCAACTTACTATAAGGTTGTCAAATCTGTAAGAGATTGAATTAAAGGCTTGTTACAGAGTTTAAGAGAGTTAGTATAGAGTTTTAAAAGCATAGAATGAGAGTATTGAATGAGAGGATATGCTGGACACAGCTTGCACGAAGCCGCTGCGCTCTGGTGCCATCTTGAATCTCTATGTGTAGTTATCAGATTTTATGTACGTATATATTATATATAAACATATTGTAACTATTGGACAATTTGCCAAATTCATTTTCTACCTTTTGTTTCCTACAACAGATGTAAAATGAATATCACAGTTGGTTTTCAAAATGTGAAGTGTTTTGACTGGTTCAAGAAAACTTTGATAGCAATATAATTGACTGCAAACAACCCCGTACATTTCGCAATTCCAATTCTGATCCAAATATGGTCAAATGCATGGAATACCTCCTGTTTATTTCCATTGTATAGAAGTTCATTGGAGAAATAATTTCTCATTCATGTCCATTATAAAGAGTTCTAATTCCATTTCATTATGGGATGTAGATGTTGTCAACCATCGTTTATTCCTAATCTCTAGTTACCCAGAGAAAGTAGTGGTCAGCCTTCTTGAATAGCTGTGGGCAGTTTGCTGAAAGTATCCCCACAATGTCATTTCAGTTCACTCCTATTCGGAATTCCAGCAGATCAGCTCATCTCCCATCCATTTCCAAGCAGCATTTCAGTGGGGCAATTAATTTTCCAATTGTTACAATTCCAGTGGACAAAACCATTCCCCAATTTCTGGTATTACTGTAGATCGCAGCGTATAAGTTGACTTAATGAATAAGCCATGTATAAGTTTTTCAGTCCCTAACATCATACTTTTTGATATATGTGCAAAAAAGTCACCCCCTTCCTTGGCATTAGTCGTCACAATCAACTTTTCATCCTCCAGATGGATGTTTTATTTCTAGGTACCTTAAAATTGGGTGCAAGGAGTCAAGCAGGCTTTATTCTTCGGTGAGTTGATGCAGACTTAATGGGGCAAATGATCTCCTTCTGCACTAGGAATTCTATGGTTCGAGGTGTATAATATATAAAATGATGGACACATAGGAGTTATTGTGTCTGCAATCTAATTGAGTAGGCTTATAAGGTTCACTATTAAAATAATAAGTAACTGCAATGATTATAAGACTGCAATGAGGTTGAAGTGTACGACATAGAAAATAATAAATACCTGCAATTGATCACATGATTAGTAATCACATTAAGGCACTTAACTGATATCATGGACAGCTTGAGTGATTGAAAATTGCCAGAAATATTAGAGCTTTGCAACAGCTGTGTTCTATCTTGTATTTTTGGTATTCGTCATACTGGTGGGTAAGTGAACTGGTTTACTTATTTCTTTTTAGTCTTTTTATGGAGGGGAGTAAGGGTTCTATGATGGTGATAATATGTCAACCTAATTGATTTATGAGGCACCCACATCAAACAATTATTGACTGTAATGTAATCAATGTGAGTTGATCCGATAGGTTTAGTTATGTATCTGGATATATCATAAAACAGACTAGATTATATAGTTAATGGGAATGATGATCTGATGGTTTATAATTATATCCAGTATTTTGAGATTAAATTGCAGGGAAGTGGATTTTTCTTTGCATAAAATATTGCAGATATATGTATTTATTCCAGTCCTATTCAGCTGCTGGTCTGGAGCTATAGTTTACAAAGCTTTACTAAGCACATTACTTTGAAGTTTGCGATTTCATTAGTGGCTCATTAATTATGGAGAATATCAGGCATTGTCCCATTTTATTGTTAAAAACGGATTTTCACCTCTGAGTTTGACATCATTAATTTCTAACAGCATACACCTTGTGTTAATTTTAAGGTAAGTCCTCATTCAAGTTTGCTCTACTTTGGTACTATTGTTACAAAGTCAACTGAAAGTATGTTCCACTCCTTGAGTCACAGCCTCTATGCAAGAAAATTCTTTGTTACACTGTCATTATTGAAAGTTCCTACAATTTAAAAGTACTTTTGTTTCTGTCTCTCTCTCTCTCCTCATGCAGCACCCTTGGTTTCCTGAGGATTGCTAATCATGGCTCTCCGCACACCTTTATCTTTTCCAAGCTGCCATGATTATTGTAACTGGTAAGTAGAAGGAACAGCCAGCCACAAGGATTACCTCAGCTGGAAAACTGACTGAACCCCTGCCATTGGCACCATTCGGCACCATACCCTAACATTCTGAGCTAACCAACTCTAAAAGTATTTAATTGGCCGTAAAGCTCTTGGGGGTCCACTGAGGTCATGATAGGCACTATGAGATTGGAAGTCTTTCTTTCTTTCACGCCAGTCCACAATGTTTGGTTAAATAAATGTGCCATGTGATGGACATTAAATTAAATAGCTAAGTTGTTACAGACAGGTTACAACATGATCAGGTTTGCAGAGATCTTTGCATTAAAGCACTATTGATCCTAAAGTTGGCAAACAATCTTCAAGGTGACAAGACATTTGAGTTCAACCAAGATTGTAATTCTGTTCTGTCCGCTGCTTGCAAGAATTATAACACTTACTGATCTTAGCTGAGTGAGGTGGAAAAAAAGGATTTGAAAGCTTGTTTTCATCACTAATTAGAATGTTTTAGCTCAGATTCAATGTTGTTTGAATCTAGACATTCACAAGTAATGGCACAAACAACTAATGCTGCAGAGATAAACTTCTTGAAACACATCCAATTGGAATGAAGTCAGAATGAGCAATAGATTTGACGATCATTATGATGTTTTATTTCTTCAAAATATAGGTTTCCATCAAGAGCCACTACAACCACTGTGAATACCATCTTTTTAGTTGGAGTTTTTTCAATGTAAGATAGTAAACATGTTAAACAAATCTGCCGGCCTTGAGTTGGGGAGAAGAGGGTAGGGCAGACTTGGCACTGGATACACCACAGTGATGCATGTTCCTGTACACTGGTACGGGCACTTGATTCAAGTACAGATTTCTGTACAGGAAACTGTAGCAGATGCTCCTTAAAATCACTTTATACCATTTCGTGTGCGGCACTTGTGGAAGGAGTTGTCTCTTAGCAAACTCCACCATTTGAAGCTGCACATCCCCAAAATATTTAATTTGCTGCATTTTAATTATTCATTTGTGGGACATGGGTGTTGCTGGCTGGCCAGCATTTATTGTCCATCCCTAGTTGCCCTTTGAGGGCAGTTGAGAGTCAATCACATTGCTGTGGCTCTGGAATCACAAGTAGGCTGGACCAGGTAACAATGGCAGATTTCCTTCCCTAAAGGTCCTTAGTGAACCAGATGAGTTTTTCCGACAATCAATAATAGTTTCAAGGTCATAAATAGATTTTTAATTCCAGATTTTTTTTATTGAATTCAAATTCCACCATCTGCTGTGACAGGATTCAAACTTGGTTCCCCAGAGAAATATCTGGGTTTCAGGATTAATAGTCTAGCAATAATACCATTAGGCCATCACCTCCCCAATGATGAAATACATCATATTAAATAAATGGAATGATGATGGTTTTCAATATCAGCAAACAATCACCAACCAACAACCTGAGGACCTATACACATGTAATATATATAATATAATATATGCCCCTATATTGTTGTGATCAAAGGGAAAATCCAAGATGGTGTATTTGTGTATATCAGACATTTCCTCCTTCTCATCTGAGGAAGAGAAAATAATGTTTTCTTGTTTTTGGCATCTTTTCTCTTTAATGGATTAGAAGTGCATGCATGGAATCTCCATTTGGCAGCTATTGCCCAGATTTTACCCTTTTGAAATGTTATCGTTTTACTTTATGGTAATCCAAGTGAACTTCAGAGAATGGTCGATATCTTTTCACAATCATTTACTCAAATTGTTTATTCCTCGTTGCATTCCTTTCTTAACAGCTTGGTTCTAAAACAATATGTCTAAAATGAAACTCTGATAAATCGGAAGCAGCCCAAAGTGATATGCTTCGAGCCAGGAGTCTCCAAAAGTTCTAGTTTAACTCAAACCAGATTTACGTTTTTGTTTAACTCTTTCATGTGGTGGGAGCATCGTTGGCAAGCCCAGCATTTGATATCCATCCCATTTGCTCTTGAACTGAATGGCCTTTTGGGCCTCTTCAAAGTGCTGTTAAGAATCAACCACATTGCTGTCACATTCTGGAGTCACATGTAGGCCAGACCAGGTAAGGATGGCAGAGTTCCTTCCTAGAGGACATTAATGAACTAGGTGAGTTTTTACAACAATTGATGATAGCTTCATGGTCACCACTATTGAAACTAAAGGGGAATAATACATGGAGGGGTTGGATGGCATGCCAAACAGCCTTGCAGGAATAAATCACAGTGGAGCTCATTAAACAGGGCTGAATGGGAATTCCTCCAGGGCTGGCAACTCTATCAGTCCCAGCAGCACTAGAAAGAGCTCAGTGGCAGCTGCTGGGATTGCAGCTGAAGAGAACGCCAGGCTTAGGACCCCGGTGAAGGTAAATCCAGGGTCTTGGGCCTAGAGGGTTTGGGGCCATTAGTGATAGGGGCCGTGTGGGGGAAGAGTGGGGAAGTGAGTTTAAGGTTGGAAAGAAGGGGGCGTTCAGTCTAAGGGATGGGGTTGATTAGCTTGCAATCAGCAAAGGGCTGCCCTTGAAGATCAACACCGCTCTTTCTTCCCACCCTTTAACCATTTGAGGTTAAAATATCAGACTTCCTGCTCCCGCCCTGCCACCTGTGCCAAACATATTATGGACCGATAGGCTTGGTAACAAGCTTAATTCACCCATAATTGGCTACTTCAATATGGCAGGTGACCTGCTCATTTTGGCAGCTGCCCATACCCTCAAGGCAGCAGGAAGTGTAGACGGAGTCAATGGATGGGAGGCTGGTTTGTGTGATGGAGTGCAATTCTAATAAATAGGAAGTAGCATATGATATGAAAGGAGGCAGTGGTGTAATGGTAACGTCACTGACTAATTGGGCCAAATATTATCTGTATTATCCATTCCAAGCAATAAAAAATACGTTGGTCAAGTTATACTTTGTTCATTATCTCAGTATATACCTTTATTAATTTTGCATTACATTTTGACTAGAAATTGATCTGAAGGAGGGACCATCACAAGAGCCTCATTTAACACGTGATTAAATATGTACAAGTAAGAGTTGTCTTTATCAGTTCAACAGTTATGAGAATTCTATGATTTGCTGTGAGACTCCATGATGTCCTGATGGATACATTTGTCATATTCTAATATAACATCGAACTGTGCATCAACAAAACATAAACATAAAACAGTGCAATACCCAATGTATAATGGTGTAACATGTTCATTCACATTCCAACACAGAACCAAATATAAACTTGTATGCTATAATGTAAAATGATACAATACTCCAACCACAATATCTTGATATACTGAAAGTATGTGTTCTAACACATTCCAGCACTGTACAATGACTGTCCCATTATGTTATACCAAATTCCAACATAAAGTTAGAACTTATAATTTCACAGAATCCTGATAAACTATTACACAAAACTACAAAACTATGTCCTGAAATGCAACTGCAATGATTTCCTATCAAAATCCTAGCACCATGTCCAAATATCCCACCACACACAACACAATATTCCATGTATAACATGACAATTCTTTAATCAATGTTACTATGGGCAGTGCTCCTCTGACCTTGTTTTGTTCCTTCTAAGCTATAAGTACACCATCAGTCCACTTGATTGTTACTCCATCCACAAACATTCAATCCCTCCACCATCGACAAACAGTGGCAGCGATGTGTACTATCTACAAGATGCACTGCAGGAACTCAGCAAGGTTCCTTTGACAGCACCTTCCAAACCCACGAACACTACCCTCTGGAAGGACATAGGCAGCAGATACCTGGGAACAGCACCACCTGGAGGTTCACCTCCAAATCACTCACCATCCTGACTTGGAAGTATATCACTGTTTCTTCACTGTTGCTGTGTCAAAATCCTAACAGCACTGTGGGTGTACCTATACCTCAGGGACTGCAGCGGTTCAAGAAGGCAGCTCACCACCACCTTGGGATGGGCAATAAATGCTGGCCTAACCAGCGATGCCCACAGTCCATAAATGAACTTTTAAAAATCTTATATATTTCTTTCTCATTACAACCTCACTGATTTGAAACTGTGTCTCATTCCACGGTCTTCGATTTTAGCCCGTTTCTTATTATAGTTCATTCAGGACCATAAAACAGTGGAACCCCTTACTTCTTATGGCTTCCAAACTCTTGTGATCTTTCAAACTCAAGCTTGGCATGTAATCTATTTCCAGCCTTTGCTTTATATTCCTTTGTGACATTAGTCTTGGTTTCTCTTGTCACTTGCCATAATTAGTGCACAATATCTGAATTTCTCGCTACACAACACTCCAAAACAATCAAATCTAGAAACATACATCATAACATAACATTCCAAGATATAATTGGAATGCTGGAATACTATACAATTGTCCATTAGGATATTATCGAGTCTCAAGATTGAATTTCCTTAGTTGAATCAATACAAACAACTCCTACATAAAAGTTCAATGTACAACTGCACTATAGCATTATATTGCTGTGTTAATCCCCATTTAGAACTGCATTTAATTTAGACCTGCAAATGCTCTCAAGACACTTGGCAATTTACGATCAGAGACAGGGTTTGCAACCAAATATTAACCAACCGATAGGGTTGGATAACAATAATGTCCCAAAGTACTTCATAGAAGTGTAATCATAGAGTCATAGAGGTTTACAGCATGGAAACAGGCCCTTCAGCCCAACTTGTCCATGCCGCCCTTTTTTACTTGTCCATGCCGCCCTTTTTTTTAAACCCCTAGGCTAGTCCCAATTGCCCGCATTTGGCCCATATCCCTCTATACCCACCTTACCCATGTAACTGTCTAAACGCTTTTTAAAAGACAAAATTGTACCCACCTCTACTACTACCTCTGGCAGCTTGTTCCAGACACTCATCACCCTCTGTGTGAAACAATTGCCTCTCTGGACACTTTTGTATCTCTCCCCTTTCACCTTAAACCTATGCCCTCTAGTTTTAGACTCCCATAGCTTTGAGGAAAGATATTGACTATCTCGCTGATCTATGCCCCTCATTGTTTTATAGACCTCTATAAGATCACTCCTCAGCCTCCTACGCTCAAGAGAAAAAAGTCCCAGTCTATCCAGCCTCTCCATCTCTAATCAGCCAAAAGAATTATAGGATACCTCTCCAACATACAAATTCTAGCTGGTCTCTGGCTGAAATGTAGCAATGAATTAGTTATATTTTTGCACCAAGAATTGTTTTATGATTGATCAGAATTTTATATTTAATTACTGCATTTTAAACATGATTTCTGTAATAGGAATAAAGAAAAGGGTGGGTTTGCCCATTGGAATTTTTTGCCTGCATTTGAATCATGGAAGAGAACTGGGTAATCAAGTGGATTGGACATTGAGATTTTATCACATCGAATGGGGCTGAGTCTAAATTAGACCGACGGCTGTAAAATCTCTTTTTTCTGGATGTCTGCAGTGTCCTTCAAATTTAAGGTAGTTTCACGTCAATTCCTAGTGCTTGCATACAAAGCTGTCCCTAAATCTGGCGATAATTGGTAAACTCACTTCAAGAGGGAATAGAGGCTATTGTGCAAAATTCAGAATGATCACCTTTGTCCATTAAAAACTGGTCGTTTAGAACTGAGACATGTTAGTAGGGTAGAGTAGATACCAATCTGTGCTGTTACAGACCTGGGAACACTTGATGCTGATACTGGAAGCCTGTAATAGGAACTTTAATTCCCCAGTCGCAAAAGGGGCGGCATAGTGGCACAATGGTTAGCACTACTGCCTCACAGTGCCAAGGACCTGAGTTCGATTTCTGGCTTAGGTCACTGTCTATGTGGAGTTTGCAGGTTGTCTGCGTGGGTTTCCTCCAGGTGTTCTGGTTTCCTCCCACAGTCCTAAAGACATGCTGATTAGGTGGATTAACCATGCTAAATTCTCCCTCAGTGTACCCGAACAGGCGACTACCCGAATGTAGCGATCAGGGGATTTTCACAGTAGCTTCACTGCAGTGTTAATGTAAGCCAACTTGTGACTAATAAATAATAACTTAAACTTAAACATGTCTCAACTTGAGTGCAAGAGAAAAACCAAATGAAGAATCATGCTTAGATCAAGTGGTCATTTATGTGGAACTTATGTGGAGCATGGCGACTACGGGATTTTCACAGTAATTTCATTGCAGTGTTAATGTAAGCCTACTTGTGACAAATAAACAAACTTTAACTAATTTTGTACTTCTGTACAAGGATCCTCCTGCAATGTATAAACAATGCTTTATACAAATTTTTGGTCAACAGATGATAGGTTGCATCCATCAATGTATATATGGACTTATTTTATTTCTGTAATGTTCGGTCTGTATATTGGAATTAGGATACATCGTTAGTTGAGAACTTCAACATATCTCACACAGAATTTGCCTCTTTTTACAAGGCTTTGAACAAAATCTACTATCAAAAGATGCTTACGATAAAATACAGGCGGTTATACAAAAGATGTGATTGATGAATGTACAAATGTCTTGATGAATATACAAATGTCAAACAGACTTGCATTTAAATAGTTAGAAATTTTTAATATTTTAATATTAGTGTGTAGGTTATCTAGAATATCATGCATATTGTTTTTAAGGAACATTTATGCTACTGATTTGACATCTGAGCAAAGGGATTTCAGCTTTGTATCAATAGAAAATTTGAAATTTAAGTTTGGCGCGAGGACCTGACCTGCCTCTGGAATAAAGCAGAGTGAGATTCCCTGCAGGGGCTGCCTCACATTGCTTAAGATTTGACACAGTGTGGAGTGTAAATCCAGTGCAGTGTCAAACCTGGTTTACAAAGTACTCGGTGGGTCTATCGTGCCCTATGGACTCTTTGTAAACCTAGTCAATCTTCACTTAATCACTTAAATGTTTACAGAGCTGGTATTACCCTTTCCCCATGCTCTCAGCATTTCAATGTCTAACTTTTGGGAGACAGCTCTGGTGCGGTTGCATTCAGGCATGTGCAGAGTTCTCTCCTAAGGACACTAAGTCCTCGCTGGGCTCAAGCTGATCAGATTAACAAGATTCTGCCTGGAACCTGCATTGCAGCCATCAGTTTGAGACTAGTAGCTGAAGTGAATACGTACAGCTCCTTTTCCGCATAATGTTTGCTAAAAACCCAATAAATGGCAGAAATATGACATGATTATTTTCTAATCCAACACTGGTTAAAATCATAAAATAAGTCCATATATACATTGATGGATGCAACCTATCACCTGTTGCCCCATTTTGAATTAGTGAAAAATTCACAGAATTAAAGTACCATCATTGACCATTGAATATTGTACAAAACTATGCTAAAAGTTATGTTACTTCATAAGGTATTTAAAAAAGCATCACACAAAAGACTGGCAGTTGACACTAACTTTCTGGTAACAGTGGTAATTCAATTCAATATTGACATTGTGAATCGTAAGGTCAGTAATAGACATGAAATTGCTGTTTAGAATAAAAATTCACTGTTTAAAATCGGCTTCTAAACACAATGGGGAGAGGAGTGTGGAACTGGGAAGGAAAAGGCTTGCTGTATGTTTTTTAAAGCGGTTTACACTTCATATTCCTTGCAATATTTTGCAAACCTGCAGTATAAACGTCAGCTGTGGACACAGCAATCAAAGTATCGGCAATCTTATTGATGACAATTTCTTTAGATGTGACATACTTAAGTTCCATTTGGTCACGTATACATCACCTTAAAAAGGTAAATTGCCCTGCAACCTGGTCCAACGGTGTGGCCACATACAAATACATATATTTGAATAAAGATCATTTATTTAAAATAATAGTCAACATTCAAAATGCAGAAATGATAAATCATATTGGCCAACTTTTAAGTTGAATTACCTCCTCTTGTGCTGTAGCTCTATTATTCTGTAGAAATTGCAAGTTACATTATTCAGAGAACTGTTCCCTTATATCATTAATACAGACTTTGCATCCCTGAGTTAATAAAAATGTCTGTTCCAAAAGCAGCGCGATTTATTGATCATATAACCATGCTGAACCTCACCTGGGATTCCCTGCTGTTGGTGTTGCTTAGCCAAGATGGAAACTGGTTAATTTTAAGGCACTGATAACTCATGAAATGAGCACAAAAAGCATTGAAAAGAAAACTGTCACAATCGGAAAAAATCCATTTCAAATGTATCCCGAGGATTTGGCGTTTTTCTCTGTATGTAAACAGGGCAATCATTTTACATTATTTCCAGCACAGCAAAGTGGTTGTAAACAAAAGGACACATTTTGTGAATGAGAAGCCCTGGCACAGACCCTCTCCAGCTGGGAGAGCATATTGGGAAATCACAGATGCATGTTTATGAATTCCCATTCATAAAATATACTATAAGCAGTATCACATCACTTTTGTTTCAATGTACTGCAGCCAATGCAAAAGCAGCTTTCTAAATTCAATTTTAAAGTTTAACAGGTGCTCTGCCAGTCCATTAGACCACCCTTGAGATCAGATTATTCGTATAGAATTAATAGGTTAGTTGCCTCTTTATGAGTTAGTTATATTTCACAGTTTGCATTCATACAAAACACTTTTAGTTTCACATTGATGTGAACTGTGCAGCATAATGAAATTCATCAGACTGAATTCTGATGAATTGGCTAAATTCACTTGGAGAGATGATCTTGCATTATTATGGAGAAGCACTTGAGAACTTTTGACCTTTTTTCATGCAGCTCAATATTCACAAAATGCTGGCTGTCCCTTCAATATAAAAATTTGAACTAATGTTTGAACACTGTTGTCTTGTGGAAGAATGGTGCAGACAGATAGAATAACTCAAAGTGATACCTGTACTATAATAGTGCCATTACTGACCATAAACATTTCACTGGCACTTAAGTAGAATGCATGTGTTGCTGTATATCTAAAACTGCTCTTTTCACCAATTGTAGGCTGGCTTTATTCTGCAACTGTAGTATTGAGGCTTTGGTTTTTTATCAATATGAACATCATTATGTAAATCTGGAGCCAGCCTCGTTTGACCTTAGAGCATGTGAAGAAAAGATTATTCCGTTTCATTCCATAGTCAGGTGGGACCTTGATTCTGATTTAGAAGAGTGTTTTTATAAACATAAGTATATATAGGTATAATCGCAAACTTACAGCAGTACAAATTGTAACTATTATCAATGGTTGTTTTTTCAATATCCATAAGATATATCCGAGGTCACTGAATGTGGGAAATAATAGACAAATGATATGCCACCAACAAAGGAACCAGATCACTTTATTGTCACATGCATAGGTAATAACATGCAACAGTTAACTTACCAAAATATCACGGCATAGACTATTTTTATTACCTACATGCTTCTTTATTAATACAGCCTCTGTATTAATTGTATGTGAAACAATAAAGTATAGACTAACATTAGACTGACCTATTTTACCTACATTTCTCTTCAAATGCAATTTGCTCTGAGTATTATTGAGATTTGACAGGAACAAATAAGAAATCAACTATTTCTATAATCTTTCTATCAAGTGCTTTTTTTTAGCCTCCTTGTCCTGTCACTGAATCTTTTTTTGGCCCTTTTTAAATGGAACGTGATAAAATCATAGCGCTGGTGTTGTTGATTCAATTTTGAAATTGAGTTCACATTGGTGGGCAGCACGGTGGCACAGTGGTTAGCAATGCTGCTTCACAGCAACAGGGACCCAGGTTTGATTCTGGCCTTGGGTGACTGTCAGTGTGGAGTTTGCACAGTCTCCCTGTTTCTGCGTGGGTTTCCTCCGGGTGCTCCAGTTTCTTCCCACAGTCCAAAGATGTGCAAGTTAGGTGAATTAGTCATGCTAAATTGCCCCTTAGTGTGCAAAGATGCATAGGTCAGGTGGATTATTAGCCATGGCAAATGTAAAGGATTATGGGGTTAGATAGGAGGGCCTGGGTGGGAGAGTCAGTGCGGACTGGATAGGCTGAATGACCTCTTCCTGCATTGTAGTGATTCAATGGTTCCATTAAGAGCCTTTTAACTCATTTTCCTTGTTGTTTTATTAGTGATCCCTGAAAAGTATGAATATTTTCCTAAGCAATCTCTGAACAGCACTCACCAGTCTTTTTGGACACTGCTCTTTCCACAATTGAGAGCAATAGCAGCTGCCATATCTCACTTACAGGATGAACTTCTTTCAAACGTTATAGGAACAGGATAAAGTGAGCCGCAATTTCAGAAAATACTATCCACAAAAAACACTTCAATAGTTTTCTAATGGAACAAATATACTGTACATTTTGAGTAGGGGTGAGTGGGTTTACATGTCCAACTGATGTAAAACAAATAGTTCAATTGTAACATAACTATGTCGGTTTGATGTTGTTGAGTGTTGTTCGAGAAGAATTGTTCCCTGACCATTTCAGTTGCTTGCAATTGAATTAAAATCAGTGCAGAATCAGATTTTGAAATCTTATTGGTGGTTCACTGAACTTTAAGGAATCAGTTCCATTATATTTATTAATTTTAAATCACTACAGGCTTGATAGCACACCCGTTAGAAAGATCAGAGTTATACTGCCACTCAACTCTGCTGCAATTTTTAATTGCAGTAGCTGCTATCCAAAATGGCCCTATCCATCATAACAATGCACACACGTGAAGATTTAGTCATTTATACATATATCCTGCAAAGGTAGATTGGCAGTCTGTCTGCATGAAGTACAGTGGACTCTGTTCTCAGCAACAGGACTCCATAAGGAGGGAACTATCTTTAATGTGTTTCTAGTATTTCTGGCACCATCCAACATTCTGCTGCATAGCTGAATTCATTCCAGCTGGAAATATATTGCTGTTGCATATTTTAAAGTAAATGTGAAACCCTGACAGGAAGGGGATTTGCCTTAATACACTCAAGAATCAGTGTGCCAAGTTAATGTCTATGTCCTATTATCATTTTTACACCTTTGTAAGCTAGCCTGCATCATTGGAAAGTGGCAGTATAATGGCAATACTTGTACTTTTAAGCATCTCATCGGTAGTTCCAGATCTGTTTACCGATCAGAGGATTCGCTAGTTAGAAGATGGTGTGATAAAGTAGAGCAATGTTGTGCTGTTTGCCATTTCCAAAAATGGTGCAGGTATGATTTTATATTTTTTGCTTATCTGTTTCTCTCATTTACTGGAGACACCAAATTGTGGATGGAAGGTATCAAGTTATGGATACCAGCTGTCCTCCCATACCTTATCTTTACAGTTACTTCTTATGAGTAGCTGTGGACAGTGAGAGCCTGCAACCTATTGAATTATGATGGGGATGGTAGGGGAAATAGAGGGTGAGTAAGAGGGCATAAGAGCTCAGCTTCATCCCAGCTCTGACAAAGAGTCATCCAGACTCGAAACATTTGCTCTGTTCTCTCTCCATGGATGCTAGGTTCAAATCCTTGGCAGCCAGTGGAATTTAAATTCAGTTAATAAATTCAGTTAATAAATAAAGATTGGTGGAGTTGCTGATAGTGCCAGGGATTGTCAGAGGATACAACAGGATATAGATAGATTGGAGACTTGGGCACAGAAATGGCAAATGGAGTTTAATCCGAACAAATGTGAGGTGATGCATTTTGGAGGATCAAAGTTAGGTGTGAATTATACTGCAAATGGCAGGACCCTTAGGAACATTAACATACAGAGGGATCTGGGCGTGCAGGCCCACAGTTCCCTAAAAGTGGCAACATAGGTGACCAAGGTGATTAAGAAGGCATATGGCATGCTTGCCTTCATCAGCCGGGGCATTGAGTACAAGAGTTGGGAAATCATGTTGCAGCTATATAAAACCTTGGTTAGGCCACATTTGGAGTATTGCATGCAGTTCTGGTCGCCACACTACCAGATGGATGTGGAAGCTTTGAAGAGAGTGCAAAGAGGGTTCACCAGGATGTTGCCTGGTCTTAAGGGTGTTGACAGTGAGGAGAGGTTGAATAAACTAGAATTGTTTTCACTGGAAAGATGGAGGCTGAGGGGAGACCTGATAGAGGTCTACAAAATTATGAGAGGCATAGACAGGGTGGATAGTCAGAAGCTTTTTCCTAGGGTGGATGTGTCAATTACAAGGGGGCACAGGTTCAAAGTGAGAGGGGGGAAAGTTTAAGAGAGATGTACGGGGGAAGTTTTTCACTCAGAGTGGTGGGCACCTGGAATGCGCTGCCGGAGGAGGTGGTGGAAGCATGCACATTAGCAACATTTAAGAGACATCTGGATGGGTACATGAATAGGGAGGGAATAGAGGGATACGGACCGAGTACAGGCAGAAGGTTTTTTTCAATTTAGTTCGGGCATCATGATCAGCATGAGCTTGGAGGGCCGATTGGCCGGTTCCTGTGCTGTACTTTTCTTTGTTCTAAATCTGGACTATAAACTATGACGCCTATCACCAGTTGTTATAAAAACCCATCTAGTTCACTTATACCCTTGTGACTCCAAATCCAAGGCCATGACTCTTACTGCCCTCTTCAATTGTGTAACAAGTCATTCAGTTCAAGGGCAATTAGGGATGGGCAACAAATTCTGGCCTTGCTCCTGATACCCACATTCCATAAAAGAATAAAGGAACAGTTAACTCATTACATTCAAGGTATATTTCCAGATTAACTCCAATGATTATCATGGTAATATGTCTGATTATAGATCATTAAAGGGTTTATATTCGGTCAGGATGTTTCACTTTATTAGGGATAGGTATCGAATCATATTATATAGCTACAAACTGACGCAAGTCCAATAGGTTTGATATATGTATCTAACCATAGGGGCATGTGTCCAATTATGAACTCAGTATAGTAGCAGGATCTAGTATAAACTGACATTATAGAATCAATTCACCAACAGCCAGCAGGGAGCCACATCTGAAAGGAATGCCGATCGCGGATTCCATGCTGTAAGCCTAGCTCTACTTTATATATAGAATTTACAGCACAAAGCAGACCTTCCGGCCCAAATTAGCAATGCCAGCCTTTATACTCCACACCAGCCTTCGCCCATTCTAACTTACCTGTTCCCACACTGTGCTTCCATCTCTCTATTCCCTTCTACCTCATGTATCCGCTAAGCTTCCCCTTAATGCCAGCTGCTTGAACCATTTCACGGAGCAGCGAGTTGCACATGTTTACCACTCCGTGTAAAGAGATTCTTCCCAAATTCCGCATTTGATCTGTAGCAGCTATTTGAGCTCTGGGGAAGGGTCATTTGGACTGGAAACGTTGGCTCTATTCTCTCTCCACAGATGCTGTCAGAGCGGCTGAGATTTTCCAGCATTTTCCGATTCCAGCATCCGCTTTTAGATTATGTTATGTCTACCCACTTGTTCTGGGTTCAAGCACAAGTAACCACAAAATAGTTTCCCCATGTTCATCCTTTTCTTTATTTTTGTTTTTTTTAAAAAAAAATACTTCTATCAGCGCCCTTCAACATTTTTACCCTCATCCTTTCAATTCTGGTCTTCCAAATCTTTTCTGCAATGTGCTTTGTGATATTTTTTTCTTATTTAGGAAACTGCACACACTCGTCTGGCTGGAATAAAGTTCTGTGTGAATTTAACATTAGCTCCTCGCTTTGATATTCCATCCCTGTAGAACGCTGGCATTGTTTACGTTATTTATGGCCTTGTCAACTTGCGTTTCTACTTTTAGCCATTTATGTCTCTGTGTTCTCAGGTCCCCTCTAACTTTACCCCATGTAGTCTGCACCGAATAAGTGGCCTAATTTACAGGCAGCGCCCACTGGGACCGCGTCATTGCTGGGTTTACCCTATCGCTGTTGTGTCAGGCTGTGTTAATACTGTCACATTAGCGTCACTGCAAAGAGCATCAAAATATCAGGAGACCAGCGAGTGTATTAATGCCCTGAGATGGCGAGCCCGTCCAATCCACAGACCTCCAAATAAAAAATGTGCGGGAGAACTCCAGCCTGGTCCCCCTATGGGCTCGATAAATGCGCCTGTTTAACAACCCGTCATTGTCTCCTGTCCCTTTGGTTGGAAAGAAGCAGGGACGCCACAGCGAACCCTGGTCTGAGGAGCAAAGGAAGATGAAGGGATCGCTAGGAATCTCGGTTCTTGCAGCTAATAGTTTCAGCTGATGCTCATGGACCCGGCAAAAACTTTCCCCGCGTGTCCTAATTCAGTCCCTTGTCCCTTTCCCCTTCTAAATGGAACGTGACCTGTAGGGTGAGAAAGTGCCTCAGCAACAGTGTTATGTATTATTATCAAACTATCTGTTGGGGAGGGGGAAAGCCATTAATTATGAACCAGGCGATTACAAAGAGGTAATTGGTATAATTATCTCCATCCTCTTTAATGTAGTGTGACTGATGCGTTTTTTGTCGAATTTAATCAGGCGATTTGTTTCGTGTTAAGAGACATAAATCCGGTTAAACTCAAACTTTAATTGCATAATTACTGAAGGATATCTCCATCTCCCCCATTGATATTGATTCATTCTACCCGTCCACCAGTAATCTCCTTCATGTATTCCTCATGCACAGACCCCATATATCAAGCTGCTTTTCTCTATATTTATTCCGTATCGATGCATGGATGTTCATGCCTTTATTTAATATGGAAATGCGTGTATCAATTCAGACGCTCAAATAAAACGCCCTTCGACATTATGTTGTGTCTCGTTGTGCCTTAAACTGCCGTTTATTGATTCAGTTAAATCTGCATATAAATGGACGCCTTCCATGTGTCTCTCCAGGGATTGGGGAAATGAGTAAATTTACTATCTAGGACACGGAAATGCCGAATATCAGTGATAACACTGATGGATTGTTACAGCGTCTCAAAACATGTCCCGCAGACTTTAGGTGCGAATAATATTAGAAATTGTTCACACTTTGTTCCAAATACAATTTTACGACAGATACTTAAAAAAATAATCAGTTCTCAAAAACAGATAGCGCGGAGTTAAGAGTTGTACGAAGTTAGCACACTTCAGAGTGTATATTATCAATGCACTTGTCTTTCGGTTGGGATAGAAGGAAATAGAAAGATAGAGAGTGATTGATAGAGACGGGACCGACTGTCGGGGGGTGGGGGGCGGGGGAGCGTGTGGGGGGAGAGAAATGATAAAAAAAGGCGATAAAGGTTTATACTAGTTAACGTGTATAGGTATTGTTCTGACAACTGCTGTCCCGGGAATTGACTGATACACAAATTGCCCGTGGAGAAAGTTTGGGGGGGGGATGGGGGGTGGTGGTGGCGGCGGGGGGAGTGGGCAGGCGCTGAGCGCCTTCAGTGCAAGAAGGGCACAATCTTAAAGTTCATTAATACTTATCAGCGTGGGAAGTAACCCAACACATGGGCAGATAATCTTCAAATACCCAGGATGAAATATGAAGTTCAGAACCGACATTAATAGAAAATAGTTAGACCCAGCACACTTATGAAATCAAATAATAAATGCTTGTTAAATACATTTTAAATTTTGATCACCCCCCCCCCCCCCAGTCTGCAAGATATATGTTTGCCCCCCCCCCCCCAGGTTTCAAAATGAGACACTTGGGATATGCAAGTGATATTGGCCTTCCTTTGTAATATTCGGGATCGCTTCATCTCCGCACAATTGTACCAAACAGTAGAATTATTGAACTGGGGTTGCATGTCTGTGCATTTCCAAGTGTTTTCATGACAGACTAGAAAAGAGAGAGAGAAGTTTCCATTTGCTGCCAAAGTCGATTATCTCCCTGGTTAGTACAGTGTTAAAAGTTTGGCGTGGCGGATCTGCCGTAAGGGCTCCTTGCTGCGGGACATGATTATATATTTATTACTGTCATCTACATCTGCAAAGGCAAATCTAACGACAGCGCCGATCTGGAACCAAATATACAGTACTCCTAATCGAACTGCATAAATCAGAGCAAGCTAGGGGGAAATGGCGAGTGAAGGGGTGAGAAAGGACAGTGAATATATGTTACTTCCTTTAGATAAAACATTCGACTTTTTTTTAGAAACCAAATGAACCATTACGATACCTTTAAATGTTTATTTCGCTTCACAATAGAATATATATAATCATTAGATAAAAATGTATTTTCCTTCACTGAAGTCCTGTGTGTAAACGATTAAAAGACATTTTGTTAACGTGTTTGTATTTACTTGAATTATTTGCATAAACAATATAAATTCCTTATATTATTAACAAATTAATTAGAGTGCTTATTAATAATTTACTACAGAACATAATGGAATAAAGGCATCTTATCCAAACCTGCAAATACATTTAAGCGGTTGGTATGCATTCCAGGGTCTTTGCACTTATAATTGGAACATTGGCAACTTTAGTTTAAATAATTACGTTGTGATAATTAAATCTTTTTAGGGCGTAGCTTTAGGGCAGACCATATTCAAATGTACTAATTATAGTTAATTGAGATGTTTTCTCGCTGTCAAAGTGCGCTAAAGAGTATAGGACGGTCGCTGCAAGTGAAACTGAAAGCAATTAGACTGAGTTGTAATATTAAAATGTCGTGCAAAAAAAATTATTTCTTAATTGTTGTTAATTATTAAACACAGCCAAATGGGCCTTGATTACATATCGGACGAGTGCAAGCCACACGCCTAAGATTTAAAATCATGATTTATAGAATTGCTCTTCCGTTCGATTGAATTTCCGAACGCTGGGATTTACCATTTACACGGGTTCATTTTTGTTCCTTAAGTCTCTGTACATTGAGACAGAGCTAATTATTTATGGACACTTGCTAAACAGTTTAAAAAATTCATTGAAATGAGATTTACAGCAGCGCCCAGGAATGTTGATTACTTCGACAGAGGCGATTTCTAAACATTTACTTTGCTACAAAGTAGGCCAGCATTCAGCAGTCACCTCTGCATCGGGATCATTGCCGTAGGGGCGAGTTTGGCAAGATTTATTAGATATTCCTTAAAATATGCATCCTGATCCCCATTTGGCTCGGGACCTAATAGAAGTGGAAATAGCTTTCGACTGCAGTGCGGTTCATTCATCATCCTCTCTGACACCAGGTTGATTCCCCCACCCCCCGCCCTTATTTGCTGATCATATATATATATATATATGGCCATGCTCAGAAGATACAGCACAGAGTTGATGTACTCCTTAGGAAATCTGTACCTTCCGTATCATTATTTCTCTTCCAATTACTCTTTTCAGACCCCGTGCACACTCGTCACCTTTACTTCGTGGCACGTCTTCATTTTGTTTGCTTTCTATCCAATGCCATATTTTGATAGCACACCTGTCCATTGCTTTATACCTCCAGCACTGTGATAAACATTCCTGATTTTGTGAATGTCTATTGGGTAGCGGTTTCCATTCTGAAGTCCCATACATCTATATAGTTATCCTGGATCCTTCAACATCCATCTACATACGTGCAGACATTATAAATATTTGCCATGGGCATACATCTGATACAATTAATATTTAATGTGTTTGTATCGATGTTTATTAAACACGTTCACAGTTTCTGCATGCATTAACACTACATTCTGCCCTCTCTCGTTTCATTCTCTGTGAACGGTATGCTCTGCCTGTATAGCGCGCAAGAAACAATATTTTCACTGTATACTAATACATGTGATAATAAATCAAATCAAATTATATATTTGCATCTTCTCTAGGTACCTCTTTCTCTCTCTCTCCCATATTATTAATTTCGCTAGATACTGGTTATTCAATCTCTTACTCTCTTAAACTGTTTATTTAACTTGTGTTTCATTTCAGTTTTGTTTTTAAACTTTTTCGGCAGTGCGCCATTCATGAACCGTTCACCTCTTTTTCCAATAAATATCTTTTCGCATTCTCTATTTCCTCTTGTCCCTTTCTTTCCCCTTGCTCACCTGCCTCACCTGTAACATATACTGTCTAAACATTTATCTCCGGTGCAATCGTGTCTCTCTTTCCCAATCTCTCCCGATTTCGCATTGTCGGGAGTGTGTGGCCGTTGAGGGGCATTTAGCGTGACTATATTGAATGGGAAGAGCTGGTCTCTCTGCCCAACCTGAGCAGATTTTTGATCAGATAATTAAAGACTAACTTGGCGACAAATCTGCTACTAATATATAGGGAAGGGCGAGTGGGCTTTGCACTGAGTCATTACAACTTTGCTATGCTTTCATTGTCGAATAATCTAACAAATCAGCATTTTTACACCAGTGTGCACATCTATCTATCTGTTCTTTCTATCTGTTTTTTTCTATCTATCTAACTATCTATCTATCTATCTATCTATCTACATTGTTATTTTTAATGAATAATTCACAAGGATAAAATAAAACAACTTTTTCTAAATTCTAGCAGAACCAGAAACCGACCCATAATTCGCAGAATAAGTACAGGAGCGGGAAGATCCTATCTCATGCCGTACCTGAACAATTATCGCAAAGGGAAGTGAATTGGAGAGAGCTTCAAAACTCCAGTCGGATTTACTGAAGGAACCTTCTGAAACTTTGCTGGGGAAATGTCTCCACATCAGTGGAGCGACGTTAATCCTCCACTATCCAGTATCCCCCCCCCCCCCCCCTCAAACGCTGGGAACTCAGTTGATGCCTTTACAAAAAAAACAAATATTTTAAAACTCTCCGCAGCATCGGAGTATTATTTGGGAGAAGTTAAGGAACTGAATCAGGATCCGAGCATCTTTTTTAATCAATCCCTTTCTGCTCCCACAAAGTGCTATCTGCAATACCGCGGATCCCCTTTTAACTGGCGCCTGTCAGAGAGGCGGTGGGAGTGTATCACTGATGTATCTGTCTAAAAAGCGAAGCGTTTTGCACTGTTAGAAAAGCTGGCGCTGTAAATGACACCAGGAAACTGCCGCGCAGTAAAACACAAGTGAAGCGCATCCAGAAGTTTTGCATCTTTAGATCTTGCTTGGCACGAGAACGGTTTGAGTGAATCCAATGCAAAGGTTTTCTTTTACCCTGAGTGCGAACATTTCTTTACTTACAAAGGCTCGCAGCGTTATCTTTGTGAGAAATAGCACTGATTTTGGGCACTCGGAGCTGAGGTTACAGGTCTGAGAGATGTTTTTGCCGGAGCTTTTCCGAGTCAGGGAATGAACGCTGACTTTTAACAGAGGTACACACCAAGGGAGCAATCAGAAAGATTGACATTCAGATCTTTGAAGACATCAGATTGTTCTGATACGCAGCCTTTTTAAAAAAATAAAAGCATCAATTTTCATTGCGGGCATACATTTTCTTTGATAAGATATAAAATAAACAAGGTGGGGGAGGATAAAAAAAGGAGGGGATCAGTTGGTGGGACCCACCAGCAAACCAACGTGTCATTATCAGACCAGCACAAATTAAACTTGGCAAGTCGGCAAACAAATCCGAGCAAGCAGTCTGTAAATATACCAAACACCGGGGGAAAGTCATTAATTTGCATACAATTACCGAGGTATACATGTAAACATATCGCTTCATCTATCTATGCATGTTCCAACGTTGAGAGAAAGGAGAACAGTTTGTTAAGTATACACCTTCAATTTAAAAGTCTATATTCTGCACTTACCTTTCCAAAGCTGAACCTTGGCCGTAGCCCACGGAGGATACACTCCTAGTTCAAGAGCTCGTCAATAATAAGGCAGAATATGTGACACTTAGCGAATTCGGAATTGTTCAGTAAGATAGTTCTGACGTTTTACTTCTGCCTACAGACACCTCTTGTCTCTCTTTTTGTATTAGTCTCTCTCTCTCTCTCTCTCACACACACACACACACAGTCTCTCTCACACTCCGTTCTTGCAGATTAGAAAGTTGTAGCCAATGACAGGGTATGTTGCCATCTGCTGGGAAGTCGGCTGATGCAGAATTTTAAAACAGAATCAGTGGCGTGCTTCGGGAGCCAAGAGCAAGTCTGCAGGATTTCAATGGCCCTTCAATATGTCAATCAAAACATGGCCTCTCCGCTCTCCCTCTCACTTCTCCACAAACTTCTTGTAAAACAACCTGCGTCACATTCCTATCTGGACAGATCAAATCAGCTTCAAACATTAAAACACAATAAGGAATTTATAATATGTTATCAACAAGAAGGACCCAACTTTACCCCCTCCCCACAGCACAAGAAAGTGCACAGTATTTAAGTGCCCTTTGTACATGGATATCAATTTTTTTTTCTGTTAGTGAGAACTGTACAGACATTTTTTTTGGTGCAGAGTTGACGAACTCAACCGTTGATTTTATTTGCTTTTCAGATTTGTCATGCTCCCTGCAGCAGAATGGACGTCTCTAACCCTCTGGATATTGCTAATAGAGTCCCGGGTCCTTCCCATACAATCTCTCCCAGCCCTGACGGCTTAAACTGGGATTGGGGGCAACACGACGCCATTCCACACACCAAAAAAACTGCCTTAAAATGACTACTGGTAAGAGGATTAAAACAATAATGCCCGTCTCTCCTTGATGTGTGTTAGATAGCGTCTCCTTCCCATAGTGCAGGATCAAACTTTGCTCTGATATAGGGATGGCGAGACATTTAAGGGGTAATATTTGGAACATTTCTCTTAAAGATTGCTGGAAGAGTTTTGTGTCCAGCTAGTTAAACAATTTCTGAAGCCGCTCCTTGTCAGTGCATGTTCTTATTTCACAATTTACCTCTGCTTTCCTGTTCGTGACTAACTGTAACCTTTTTTAAACATTTATTTTGCATATTTCTCCAATCCTTCTCTCAACTCTTTTTTCACACTTTTTTTTCCACAGTGTTCTGTTTCCACGCTCCTGTTGCTGCTGTTGTTTGGAAGTGTCCGCTAAAATACACTGGCTGCTTATATGTTTAAGTTCCTGTCTAGCAGGCTCCCTTGTCTCATGCCAACTGCGGGTCTGCAGAATGAAAGGGGATTAACTTGTGAACTGCTGAAAGTAGGGACTTAAATGGGCGCAAAATCTCTCAAATGAGTCATTGTGGGAGCCGTTCTAAAGCAATTAAAGCAAGAATAAATTCCTCCCAGCTTTTCCTTAAAGCCAGCTTTCAGTGCAGCTTAATGCAGACTAGCGTCCAGTCCCGTCAGAGGGGTTTAAGTAAAATATTAAGAAGGTTGGTTTCTTTACAGCATTCCCTCCTTGCCTTTGCCCCTACCTCTTCATATTTCATCTGGCGATCTCACAAAAAAAACTTACAAGTCTTGTTTTACAAACTTATCCCTTTTTTGTATTTATGGCCTCCTCTGTCCTGTACGATATGCACGTTGTTTTATATCCCCAGCAAAGCACAGAATAACAAGGGCGCGTTATCCATTAGAACTATAGTGCCATCAATCTTATTTTCTCTCTCTGTCTCTGAACGATATGTAATAATATTTGAGACGGGCAAAGAATAAAGACCGAGGAAATAAAAGAAAAGCTTCGGAATTGTCTCCGGGACTTCTTAAGAGTTACAGAGACGCCAGCACAACCCCTAAACCCTCTCCCACCCCCAACCCCCAAACAACTAAACATCTGAAACTAGAAAAGGGAGGCTATTGGCGGCTGTCAGCTAATTAATAGATCTAATCACTTTTACTTTATGAATACATTATATTTGCAGCCTCTTTTGCTCTTTTCTGTTTTTCCCCTTTGCATCCAACCCGTCCAAGGGTACCCAACAGCTGCTCATTTAAAGGCAATTAATCATTTTGATGTATCGTTTAAAATTGACTGGTTCCTAGGGACCTCCTCTGACAAGAATAACAAAGCAATTTGCCAGCAGCCATCTACACGACATGTTATTAGCGCCGGCTTCGTCTGAGCAGGGCTGTGGGAGAATTAGGCAGCAGGCTGGATGAATAGACCTACCTGTTAGCGAGGATCTCCTCTCCTACACCTGTACTTCACACACCGACCAAAAGAAAATCGTTTTATTGATGACAAGAGCCGCCAATTCTCCTTCTAATCTCGCTTAAGAAAGTTTTAGGTGACTGGAATGTCATTTTCTTTCATTTTTTTCTCTCTCCTTTTACAACTGCCCAAAGTAGGAGTTTAAGGTGATTTGAATGTCACAATGGCTTCTGCATTACCCAGCTCCTCCACTTCATCCATTCTGCTCATTAATTCTCCTTAACATTGTTTTATTCGTCAACTTCAAACGGATTAATTGCAAACCTAAATAATGATCTTAAGCAACAACACGACTCGATGTTATGAAACCCTTAGACATATATGAATAGCTCATTGGGTTCTAATTGAAGTCTGGCTTTGAAATTCCGGAAGTCTCAGTTGTTGCAGTTTGTCTGCCGGAGTCCAGCCAGCTCTGTCCCTATACTTTTCGCAACATTTGCAGGAAAATTATTTCCAGTCGAAAAGGTTACAAGTGACAAGGAGTTGACTCAGAGTGTTGAAGTCAACTTATTGAATGAATGTATTTTGTATAGTCTAAATAAATAATTTAATCAATAGCGTCGAACATCACAGTGTGTTTGCGGCAATGAACAAGGCATTCTGTGAAGATGGTTTTAACCCCCCATTAATATTTTGAATATCATATTATCAAATATGCCTGAACCCAAGATGGACGGTATTTACTTAGTCGCTAAACGAAAAGGGTTTCCTCGACTTTATATAGTTTATCAACAAAACTTTTCATTTATTCCCTCCCCTCCCCGCCTTTCCTATCAGGTCTTCACCTCGACTTGCCCCGATTTGTAATTCCTTCTGCGAGATAATTAGCATTTTAAACATCATAGCTGCAGTAAAGAAAAAGCTGGTTTCTACCCAATTTACCAACATCGATTACTTTTATCATTCTGACAACAAGTCTAACAATAATTAAACACCTTTCTCCACACCTCTGGTTGATGTCACTAAATTGCAGGCATTGTATCAGAATTAGCAATGGAAACTCTCCCTCCCACCTAAGGTTATCAATTCAAGTATGCAGGAGATCTCACTTTGATTATTTCTCCCCACTGCTTACAGAGATAAGCACACCTTTGGGAGGAGAACAAAGTTTCATCCACTCCACTCTACACCACTGTGCTGAGAGCAAGCTAAATCCGTACATCTGCACGCAGATGTTCATAAACTGCCCACTCTGAACGCCATTTTCTGTTCAGTGTGAAATTTAAGATTAAAGGTGCATTATTCTACATTTGGAAACGTCTCACTCGATACATAGACAACGATGCACAGAAATATAGATGGCCATACAACTATATATAGGACCAATCTTGCACATCAGTATCTCTGATAGACACGGATTTTTCCCAGGCCTTGGTTTAGCTCCAGTAAATCGGGTACACATCTCATCTTGCCGGGCTGGTGCAGATCTACTCGTGCACAACTCTTCTATTTTTCCCCTCTTCCTTTTGCTTCGACTTCTTGCACACCAAATTCCACAATATATCAATGCAATAGATGATTTAAATTAATTGCAATACACAGAAGCTACTGCCCATAGTAAACATCCAATCAATAGGCTCTTATCTGTAGAGGCTGCGGGGCAGAAAAGCACCGTCTGAATTCTTCAATAGAATAAAGCAAACCCTCTGGATTAACAGTTAGAGATAAATATTGCAGTTGGAAACCTCGTTAGAATTTTTTTGAAATAGTTTTTTTTAAAATTTGAGACCAGATGGAAAGAAAATAGGAACTTAGCACGTTGCAACTTCCTAAATTAACAGGTACACTTGGGACGCCAGGTACAATCCGAATGCAGCTTCTCCACAAACGTTAAGTACAAAAGTGCAAATTTGTGATTTAAAATTTAGTCTTCAAGAAAAGCGGGAATCAACTTTGCTTCAGTATTTGAAGAAACTCTCCTATATGTAGAAAATAGGGCACTTCCACTGAGAGTGGTCACTGAAGCCTGACATGGGAGCGTTCCTAGAGATGGGGATTCTGGCAACCTGATGCTCTGGGATCGAACTTTCTACCGACCCCTCTCTGGTTCCCGTTGCCATCGCAATTAGTGTTCAACTTTATGAAAAGGAGCTCTTCAAAACTAAATAAATCAGATCCATTTTGTCGATTTGAAGTAGAAGTTTTTTTTTAAAGATTCAGTCCTATTATTTAAAGCACGGTAGATAACTTAAACGGGGATAAAAGTGAACTTTTAAACACAGTCGGATGTAACTAAGACTTCTCTCTCTTCCACTTTCACTTCCCTCTCGGATCACTCAAAATCTCTGCCTGACTAAATAGCTGTAGGATTTTAATAGGGACCAGGACCGAAGCTAGAGTTTTAATATTCTCGACGAAAGATAAAAATGATTTCCTTGAAAGTTCTTTGGAACTCGGGTGTGTCCTGGCTTCCTCAAATCAAAACATATACCTTTTTCATGGGAACCGTCACACTTGAGTTGTTTAGTTCCTAGTAACTTTGAAAGGGAGCGATTATAACTTTACAAAATGATTCGCATAATATTCAAAATATGAAACGCACTCTGATTAGAGGTCAAAAGGACGCAGGTATCGGAGACACACGGTGAAACTCCAATGACACGATTCGATTGGTGGAATAGATTTCCAATTATGAAAAAAAGTCACTTTTAACACGAAGAATGTTTTACCTCGTGGATACGGGTACAAACAGCTTGCCAGCCTCATCAGTCTAAACAATTGAAGTGTTTCTTCGCGATTTTTGACAGTGGCCACCAGGTTGTCCAAGCCTATTGGCAGGTTCTCTGGACTTTTTTTTAAACCTGGGCTAATCACGGGGCATACTCTGGTTTAATCCTGGCAAACTGCTCGGGTATCCAGCATTCGGGGGCTCTGTCAGTCTGCATGGATTGGCGTGTTTGCATCTGTCAACGTGTGTCTCAGTGTATATGTGCATGTTTTGGTTGGTTCTGAGTGCGTGTCTCCAATATCCCACCGTCTCCATCTCCTTGTTTAATCACTTTTTTAGGACAGTGGGGAGTGTAATTTGAAACAAGTGTTCATTAGCAACCGTAAGAAGGATTTTTCTTTACCTGAGTAAGATATGTCCATGTCCCAGTAACATATAGCTACAGGACACTAGTAACCACAGTCAAATACGTAAGAGATATTCCAATGATATGCAATGCGAGCAAATAATTCATACAACTCCTAGGGAGGGAAAGACTCACTTACATCCGCTTTCATGATAGCTATCATATCCTTTCACACTTCCAATGCATTTAGAAAGCTGAACTTTAGAAAGGAGAGTTAAACTCTCACACATGATCGGAGAGGAGGATTGGTCTGACGTGACAAGTATATGATATGCTTAAAATTGAATATTTTGTTTTCATTTTCTATGTTATTATTTTACTGCGCGTCTGTACATAACATAATAGCCCCCGTGCTTTCGAAGTAGGCGACCTTATTTGGAGCCTCTTCGTAATACATACAGTCTGCTTTGAATGGATAACTTGATCTCCGAGAGTATGTGGATACAAATAAAGGCTCCCTTCCTTTGATAAAGTATTAGGGAGCTCGAACCTTGACTTATTTGATCCCGTTCAAAAAAAATCCTCAAAACCTGAGCGGTTTAAGGGTCCGTGTGAATGCTTCATCATATAACTTTTTTTTTCTAAACTTGACTATGGGAGAAGTGAAAAATCCATATTGCTAGCCACTGGATCTGGCGGCAGTAGAATTTACATGCGGATTTGTGGCCAACAGCAACCTAGGCAAGCCTCCCATATCCGTGGATTTGCACCTATCTGCCTCAGAGCAGCACAAGGAAGGTCTTTGTAAAACCTTAATCCCGAAGCAACACAGCTTTACCAACACGAAGGGATAAAAGGACGATAAAACCACAACGTTATGGTGGCAAATCTTCTCTAATCCTTCGATTTAGCAAAACAAAGCCCCTTGCTATAATCCGGTATTGCTTTAAAAAGCTCAGATTTTGTTTTGGTAAGAAGATGATCCAAACGACTAATTTTCTGAGAGGCTAACGTACTCTGACAGCCTTAAAAAGACAAAAGAGAGAGAGGAGGGGGGAAAATAAATGCAAACCTCATTCTTTTACTGGGGTTGAATCCAGCTTTTTTTTTGGAACTCTGCAATAGGAAAATATCAACTTGTCAGCAGTTTTGCGGCAAAGGAGTTTAAATGCCATCACTAAAAAAAAAGCTTCTTCTCTCTCCCCCTCCCCCCAACTCAGCACTGAGTGGCTCTAAACCCTTTTGATCATTTTTAAAGCATCTTAAAAACTGTAACAAATTACTCCCAAGAAACGCCAGGGAAAAAAAAATCAATTATCTAAATGAAAGGGGCTAAGACTGAGAATAAAGGCAAATGACATCATAAATAGTAATTTGATCTTTTCATTCCGAATGGAAAGTTTCACATTTATGACAATCCATATAATTCCACGTATTGTGGTGTTGATAATACCCAACACATGGGGTGAACTATCCCCGTGTATGTATGTCTCTTCTGCAGGAATGTGTTCCCCCGGTGTGTACAGTGCTACTGTGATCCGAATTGTATCTGTCTCGAATATCCACATATAAGCTTGCAGTTAATTTGTCTATGCGCTCGGTGTTCATGAATGCACACGTTCATAGTATTCACATGGGCATACTGTGTATTGGGGTATATTGTGTGCGTGTGTCTATATATATATATTGTATATATAGGTACCTGGCCACTGCATGTACGTGCAACTTGTATATCTGAGCTATTTCCATGCCGGTGAGCATGAGTATCTATTAATCAACCTAAGTACACCCGCATCTCCATATATTTGTGCATAGTGTGTATATATACACTGGATGCAGTGTCTAAGCGTCTATCTCTTTATGGGCTAAAAACATATTGGGAAATCAAATATCCAGTATCGCAGTTTGAATAATTCACTTTGTTGCTTTCTCTATCAGTTTAGGAAGGTTTGTCAAACTATTGCCAGCAGTGTGTGCGGCAAAGGGATTTAAATGCCATCACTAGGTAAAAGTTCCTTCTCTCCCTTAAAGCCAAACTGAGTGGTCCAAATCCCCTTTGATCATCTGTAAAGTATTTTAACAACGATTTGGAAAGTTAACCGGACTAAGTACTGTCATCGGAACGCAATCACCGTGTGTCTTAGCGTAATTCTTCAAACGTTTCCCAGAAAGACGAAGGGGCAACATACCAAAGACACGTATGCACATGTACCAGCACACTAACACACGCATCCCCAAACATCAGCACGAACATGTGCAATTGCAGCACATAAGTGCAACACGGAGTGACACATATAAGGACCCCAGCACACTCATTTAAGCAGGCAAAACCAGCGCACAAACAACAAAGCACGTAGAAATGTAGAGACCTCCAAAGGCACAGAAACAGAGGGCCACACATCTTACACAAGAGCAAGTGACCACGGAGGCTGGGAATCTGAAATCAGAAGTGAATATACTGGAAATACTCAACAGGTCTGGCGGCGTCTATAAAGAGGGAAACAGAGTTAGCGTTTCAGGTCGATGACCCTTGGGTCTACGATCAATCGAAGGTTCAAGAAGTCACCGGCCTGAAATATTCATTCTGTCTCCGCAGAGGCTGCCAGACCTGCTGAGTATTTTGGATATAAATCGTGTTTAACATATTGCAAAGCAGTGTCAGTGTAATCTATAACACGCCTGATACTAATCCAGGTTACCCGTAATCAACAAGAATGAATACACACGAATTTAAAGAGTGGTCAGCATCAGTTATTCAGTGACTAGAATGTAATTTTGAAATACCATTAAGTTGTTGGTACATTACTTTAACTTTTTTATTTTGGTGTTTTTTTTACACCTATGCACATTTCTTACCGAGCCTTTGCAGTTTGACCTATTTGCACTGCACGGTTTGAACGTGGGAACTTCGAAGCATTACTCTCTGGGTTGTTGGAAACTTGATACTGTGGAGATTAACAATTGCCGTGTGGTGCACTTTTATCCTCATTGTTGCGTAAATACAATTCAGAGAAATACAGAACGAATGTTCATCTGTGCAAAGTACGTCTTGTTGAGCACATTGCACAGGCCTCTTTTGTCTCAATGTCGGTTGCGCTTTTTGACGGTAGCACGGGTAATTCCTAAAGGGTTGTCTCCTTTGCTTAGGATGTGCTTTTTTTAATTGTTACATAAGGACACTGTCGAGCTATTTTGAAACTCTGTCAGAACCGGCCTGCTTCAAACTCCGAGCCGTCCTTTTTTTTTACCCCCAGTTACTTTCCCCCTTTTCTGTCTCTGTCACCTTTTCTTTGACCTTGTTTTCTAACTTGGCTGCGTACTTCTCCCTCGACTTTTGCCTCTCCTTCCTGTTTATTTTCTCTCTCCATTTCGTTCCCTATCAGATCCGCTCATTCTCTCTGCATTCGGAGAGATGTCTCTGCAATGCTGGCATTAATGTCTCATAGCTCTCATTCCTAAAGACCCAGGGACAACATCGCCTACAGGAATGCCGGACTCGCCGTGTTATCTCTCCGAATTTAAGCAACATTTTCAAGAATCCAACAAAAGAAAGTTAAAACCTTTTATTTCAGCACAACTTTAAGTTAACTTCATTTGCTTAACAAGGATTTAGCCCGTGCTATACTTATTTGGTTGTGTGGTATCTCATAAAACGCGTCTTCCCCTTCAAACTCGAATCCGTTAAAATGTTACTCATTGTGGCGATTTTTACTCTGATGCGTTTTAAACAATGAGCAACGGTGGGCTTTCCAAGACGGAAATAGTTCGAGTATAAATCAAGGGCATTCTAATAAGATGGAATGATATGACAGCGAGAGCTCCCGAGGTGACAAAAGAAAAAAATATTAAAGTAAAACATAAAGGAAGTTTAAGACAAATGCACCGAATCCAGTCGGAGAGTGAATTGAAAAGAAAGACACAGGAAGGGCAAAGAGGGAGTATGAACACAGGGTAGCATTGAAAGGAAATGCAGAAACATTTTTATAAACATGTAAAAAGTTAAATGATGTTCAAAAGGAATGGTGGGAAAATTGCAGAAATCTTCTTTTGGAGTCAAGTGTACGATGACTGCTGCACAAAATAAAAGGTTGGAGTTAATGTTGTGGTGGCGGATGGGGGGGGGGGTACAGGGTGGCGAGTAGCAATTTTGCTTGGTCAAGTATGTAGAGGGATGCTCAATAGATGAGTATCTATTAGAGTTAACAACTACCCCCATTCCTAGGTTGCTGAGGGAAGTGAGGGCGATGTTAGAAGAAGTTATGACCAAAACCTTTTCATCTTCTTTTGATTTTGCGGCGGGGGGGGGGGAGGGGGCGGGGGGCGAGGGTGGTCACCAGAGGAGTGGCCGATTGAAAATGTTACACACACCTGTTCAAAACCGGGGCGCGGAATAAACCGGGCAACACCAGACCAGTCTAATGTCAGTGATGGCAAAGTACTACAGATCATTGTCAAGGGAAAAACATAATTCTCATTTGAAGAATCATGGGCTAATGAGGGCAGATAGCAAAGGCATTAAAGATAAATTACGTCCATCTAATCGAATTGACTTCTTTAATGAAGTATCCAAAAGGTTTGATGGAGGTCGCAGAGTAGACATTGCATATATGGACTTCCAAAAGACATTTAATAAAGTGCCACATAACAGTCTTATTCAAAGTGCAAGCATGTGGTATTGAAGGGACCATGACAACTTCACGAGGGTGGTTAAAGACGGCCAATCAATATTAAGCTTGCCAGTGCCACCCACTTTCCATGAATAAAAATAAAGTACTTGGGTACTTAATTGGTTGAGGGATAGGAAGCAGAGAGTAAGGGGGAACAAATGCGTTTCCTGACCGGAATGAGGTAAGTAAGGGGATACCCAAGGAGTTGGTATGAGCACCATCCATATTCTTGTTATAAATAAATGACCTGGACTTGGATATAGGGAGTGTAGTTTTGTAGTTTAGGGAAGATACAAACTTGACAAAGTGGTAAGTTGCGAACCGGATAGTAGCACACTTCATGACACATAGGCAGATTAGTGGAATAAGCCGGTGCCTGGCAGACACAGTTTAAGGTGTTTAAGTGTGAAGTAATGCACTTTGGAATGAACAAGAGAGGCAGTATAATCTAAATTATACTATTTTGAGAGGGATGCAAGAATAAAGAGACCCGGGATGTGTATTGATACATTTTTGAAGGTGGTTGACCAAGTTGATAAAGTCGTTAAGAAAGTTATGAGATATTTGCGTTGTTAATGTCATTGAAAACACAAAGAAGACATGCTAAACCTAAACAAATCACCGTTCGGGCCTGAGCTGGTTGTACCTTGGACAGTTCGAGACGATGCCGGAATTGCCAGTACCTTAACGAGGGAAGGGCAGAGGTTTACTAGGATGATGCCCGGGATTCGATTCTTCAGCAATGTGGAGAGATAGGAGAAGCTAAAATTCTTCTCTTTAAGAAAGAAAAGGTTAAGGATAGACATAATAGAGGTATCCAAAATTATGGTATAGCCAGTGGGGAGAAACTGTTTACTTTGGAATGTGGGTCGATGATCAGAGGTCATGGGTATAAAATAATTGACAAAACAACTAGAGGGAAAACGAGAGGTTCTTTTTTACAATGCTGTTAAGATCTGGAAATCACTAATTGAAAGTTGGTGGAATAAAGTTTATTTATTAGTCACAAGTAGGCTTACATTAACACTGCAATGAAGCTACTGTGAAAATCCCCTAGATCAACGTCAACAGGAAGTTTCAAAAATAATTGGACATATATTTGAAGAGGACCAATTTGCAGGATTATGAGAAATAGATGGGATTTGGAAATACATTGGTCAGCTCTTTCGAAGAGTTAACACAGGGACAATTAGCCAAATGACCTCCTTCTGTATTGTAAGTTTCTATAATTCTAGAATGAGAAGGGCAAGTATTTCATTGGGGGGGGCGGTGGCATTAGCCCTTTCTCCCACCAATCATTTGCGGCTTCTCCGGTTCATAAGCTAGAACACCTGTACAGTGTGATTTACATAATCACATTCACGATTCTGTAGCTTGAGTGTTGCTGACATCAAAAGACGCAACGGACATAATTTCTAATCATTCTACCATATGCATTGCACATCTATATCTGTTTGTGTACAAACATGTAATTGTGCACACATAACAGGTGACAAAGATACATACACACAGATAAGCATTCGGATAAGGAAACTCTCCTAAAAATATTTAGATATACATACAACTGTTAGACGAGTAGGTATCACTGCTGAGGGCTCTTTTTCGGACCTATTTTAGAATAACCATGTTCACAAAGTAAGATGTATTGACAGAATCTTCTAACACCTGCACGTCATACTCGGAACTTGGTAACCGAAACTGTATAAATTGAGCAGGGACGATTAGAAGGAGCAGACATAGTCAAACTGCTGCAAGCCGATGTGATCTTCCTATGCAATAACAAACTTACCTGGAGTAACTCAAACTCAAGTAAAAAAGTAATAATTCTATTGGGGGGAAGGGGAGCAGGCGAGAACATGGGAAATAAAGTTGGAACAAAATATGGGCAGAATTACAAAGTCAAAATGATAAAGCATTCTTTCTCGATGCCTAGTTATTCATACATACATTTTCTATGGGTATGAAAGAAAAACAGAAAATGCTGGAAAATCTCAGCCGGGCTGACAGCACCTGTAGAGAGAGAATAGAGCCAATTGCACTGGCACATATATATAGAGAGATTTCTATATGCATTTATTGGCAAATATGTATGGAGATTTCTAGAGGTATGTATTGGCATGCATGTGTGGAGATTCCTCGTCCCGATCTATCTATTTATAGTACTTTTTCGGAGCTCTGAAGAATCATGCGGACTTGAAACGTTAACTCTATTTCTCTCTCCACAGATGCTGCCAGATCTGTTGAGTTTATCCAGCATTGTCAGTTCCATAATATGTTTAAGGCCTAAATAACGATAAAAAATATTGGGTTTCACTTCAGGAGAGGAAATGCTTGTTAAACAGTTCTCTCTGGCAAGTTGGTCAAATTTTAATTGCAGAAAATTAGTTTTTCAAGTATCATTACTCAATGTGAAACGTTGCAAAAGGGAACCGTTAACAACGTCCAACAATCAGGGGCGGAATTGAAGGATTCTTGTCTTCAAGGTGTTGCTGCGATCTTCAAATGATAAAATGTTTTGAAAAATCGTGCCTGATATATAAAAATATAGGTCAACAAATTATCTCGTCCTTCTACCGGTCTATAACCAACAATTATTTTCGGCAGTCTCGACAGAAACGCTATTCGGTGCAGTGTTCTTGAACAAAGACAAATCCAGCAGGTGTCATCTTTAGTGCACCTGGGAATGTTAACTCCCAGTGGGCTTCGGCAAATAAACAACACTTTTAGTGCCTTACATCAGAAGTCCATGTTTCCGGCCCCAAACATGGACTACTTGGCCTTCTGAAAGTGACCCTGGATAACGTGGGTGCTACATTAAATCAAACCATCATGTTAACTGACATTCGGAATTGCATGCCACGGGAATTAATTGTAACTTTTAATGAAACTTTTAATTAAGATACGTACCTATGGAAATGTCCATGTATATGCCAATACATGCCTATAGAAATCTCTATACATATATGTCAATACATGCCTATGAAAATCTCCATACATATACGCCAATACATGCCTATAGAAATCTCTATACATATATGTCAATACATGCCTATGAAAATCTCCATACATATACGCCAATGCATGCCTATAGAAATCTCTATACATTTATGCCAATAATTAATTAAAAGAAAATGAAACTGGGAGTATTGGGCCAGAGACACATTGAACTATATTGAAAGAAACACAACATAAAATGAATGGAACACACCCAAACTTTAGAAGTTGATGCACCAGCTGATGATCCAGATGTGCTTTCCCATAAAAATTAAACCCTGGCATAATTAATGATATAACGCAACAGTTTGAGCCAAGCAAGCTGTTTCCGAAGTACCTTTTAACTTGGTCATCCTTAATTACAGAGCATTTGCAAACTGCAGGCTTGAGCTCTGGACAGTCGTGGGAGACATGTTTCTGGTTCAAAGAGGCTACTGCAGATGGACTCTTCTGACCTCAATGCAGAATAGGTTAGGAAAATATATAAAAAATGTTAAACCTGTTTTGGAAACGTATTGAAACACATATTGCAAAGTTGTCAAATAACTGTTTTAACTAATTGTCTCCCAAAGGCCTTGTTTAGAATTTCAAATAGATATCATTTTGGACTTCAATTAGTCATGCAGTTTGGTGCATGGATCTTCTTGTCTGGGATTTTCAATTTCAAGTACTTAGACCAGATTTGAAAAAAAAATCATAAGAAACGGGACCAGGAATAGGCCATCTGTATCTTTGACACTTCTTCACAATTCAATAACTCAATGGCTGATATTCTACCTCAACTCCACCTTCCTGCACGATCTCCGTTTAGGCCACAGATCAGTCACAATGAATTCTTAAGGGGTTTGACAGAGTAGATGCAGAGAAAGTGTTTTGCTTAGCTAGAGAATCTGGAACACAGAGCCAAAATCTCAGAATTAAGGGTCATCCTTATAGGATTAGATGAGGAGACATTTCTTCACATCAAGGGTTGTGAAACTTTGGAATTCTCCAGTCCAAAGAGCTGTGGATGGTCAGTCATTGAGTATATTCATGAGAAAGGTTGATAGATTGTTAGGTGCTATGGAAATTAGTAAGACTCCATATGCTTTGATTCCCTTAGTATCCAAAGTCTATCTCTGTGTTGACTGTACTCAATGACTGGACATCCATAGCCCTCTGGGGCAAAAGTTTCAAACACTCACAGCACCTTGAGTGAATATATTCTCCTTCAGACCCATTATTCTGAGACTGTAATCCTAGTTCAAGATTCTTCTGCCTGGGAAACATCAACATTTACATTATCAAAAATGTTATATGTTCCAGTGAGATCCCCTGTCATTCTTCTAAACTTGATAGTTTATAGCCCTGGTCTACTTTAATCACTTCTCATAGGACAATCAGGTCCTCCCAAGATTCAGTCTAGTGAACCTTCAATGAGCTCCTGCTGAGGCATGTATATCCTTCATTTTGCTAAGCAGATCAAAACTATACACGGTATTTCAGGTGTGGTCTCACCAAAGCCAATTGTAATAGCATTGCTTACTCTATCACGCCAATCACTTTGTAATAAAAACTAATATGCTGATTAATTTTCTAATTGTTTGCTGTACCTGAATGTTAACTTTTAGTGATTTATGTACAAGATATCCAGGACTCTCTGAATAACCCATGTTTCCTCATCTCAATCCTAAAAGTTAGTTCTGAGACATGGCTCAATGATCTAGATTCTCTAGCCAAGGAAAAGATTTTCTCAGCATCTATTCTACCAAACCCTTTAAGAATTCATTGTGAATTCACAATGCATTGTGTGACCTAAAGTCATGGTCCAAACTTTGGAATCAGTGGAAAAGCAACAGTGCTTGCCAATGACCTCAAACAAAGACCTTTCAATTCTTGAGGCACACACTCCCTTTCCATGATGGCAGTTTAAAACTGGCACTGAATCACTGTAGGCAGTGAACAAGTCAGGTAAGCAGCCAATCACATTGAAGTACTTTCATAGCAAACCAACAACTTAAAAACACCTAATCACTTCACTTTTAATTAAAAAATTGAGCTAGTGAAATAAATTATTGTGATTAAATTAAAATGGAAACCAATATAGAGATAAATAACCTTTGAAAATTATTTTCATCATAATGGAGAAATTTGATAGTCCAAATATATAGAATTGGTTTTTCAGGGCCCATGAGGGTATTTGATAGCATTTATGATGTTTAGTATTTATGAAAAAAGAGACACATCAAAGATTTTCATCTTGCATTTGTCATCTTGCACTCATTAGGACACTGCACAAGAATATCGATATAAAGGGGAAAAGAACAATTTACACTGTATGAGAAGAAAGTTCTGAATGATCGGCAAGTAGAGGCGTTGCCAATGCAAATGCACCAGGTGGCTAACAGTTAACTGCCAAGCATTGTTTGAAATTTAAACCAGGCAGTTTGATTCTGATTGGTCAAAGTATTGCCCTGAGAAATGATTCAGCAAATGGCTGTTTTATTTAGCTGAAACAATCACAATATGTGTACACATTCTGTCTGGAAAGAACTGGTCCCTGTGTATATAGCGTCCAGTACATGCAAATGCACCACACTACGAGTCCAACTGTAAATCTTAAATTGCTTGTCAGCATAATTCTTAGTGCACTGAGGATTACTTAGCAAATGTTTTCCAATTGCTGAATCACATCTCATGTTGGACATTGTATTGAGTTTTACATCCATGGGCTGGTTGGGTATGGTGTGGTACAGTTGCAAACAAAGGTTAGGACATGCTGTTTCGCACAGTCTGCAAGTCTTTGGGGCATAAGGCCTATACAGCTAGCATCACACTGACACTGAAATTCATATACCACATTATCATGTTATCATTCTATTAAAAGCCCAGCTAAACAAGGTGTAATTTTCCAGGGTCATTGCAGCAAGTCTAATAATGTAACAGTGGAAGTTTAGGCCAGTTCTAAGATTTACCTGTTGGCTGAAGTCTGGGGGACCTCTAAGCCCATTCACTGGAGAGGCATAGGTCACTGACAGGAACTTCTAATTTTCACCTTATTCTAGGCAAGTGTGGACTCTTAAAGCTGTTGTCAGTTTCAGTAGCATAATGATAGCAAACCTGAACAATTTCAGCACCATTACCATTGCAAACTCAGGGAAACAGTGGCATGGTGGCAATGTCACTGAACTAGTAATGCAGAGGCCTAGGCTAATGTCCTAGGACCGCAGGTTCAATCTGGCAGCTGGTGGGACTTATCTGGAATATAAAGCTACTCTCAGTAATGGTGACCATGGCAGCAATCATTAATTGTTCATCTTGTTCTCTAATGTCCTTTATGGAAGGAAATCTGCTGTCCTTATCTTTGATTTGATTTGATTTATTATTGTCACATGTATTGGTATACAATGAAAAGTATTGTTTCTTGCGCGCTATACAGACAAAGCATGCTGTTCATAGAGAAGGAAATGAGAGGGTGCAGATTGTAGTTTTACAGTCATAATTAGGTTGTCGAGAAAGACCAACTTAATATAAGGTAGGTCCGTTCAAAGGTCTGATGGCAGCAGGGAAGAAACTGTTCTTGAGTCGGTTAGCCGGTGATCTCAGACTTTTGTATCTTTTTCTCGATGGAAGAACATGGCAGAGAGTGGCTGGAATTCTCTTATCTCACCCGCTACTGGAATTCCACCGGGTGGGGTGGGGGTGGGGGGTGAGGGGGGGGGGGGGTGGGTGACCATGTAAAGGTCCATTGAAGTCAGGTGGAAATCTCCGGTTTTCAGGTGAGCACGGCTGGAGAATCCCACCAGTATGTCCGGGCTGCATGAAGTCCTTCAATGGCTTATCTGAGTCTCGACATATGACTCCAAACCCACCAAAACTGCACTCTGAAATGGTCCAGCAAGCCACCCAGTTCAGTTTAAGGGATAGGCAACAAATACAAGTATTGGTGCAGCAATGTCCACATCTCAGGAAAGAAAAAAGACCAATCTGCCCATATACCCGACTTTGCCGCATAATATAAAAAAAATCAAAATACTGCAGATGCTGGAATCTGAAACAAAAACAGAAAATGCTGGAAAATCTCAGCGGGTCTGACAGCATCTGTGGAGGGAGAATAGAGCCAATGTTTTGAGTCTGGATGACCCTTCTTCAGAACCCCTTTGGTTAACAAAAATCTGCTTGGTTTTCACACTAGGTAACTAGAGTGTAACTCTAGTTCTGTACGAAGTATTTTTGATCTCCTTGCCACATTATCCCTTCTGCTATCTAATCCTTAATATTACAGGAAACGGGTACTCCTGTCAACACTCTCCCAAAGTTAAAATAAAACACCAGCGGGGACAGAGTTCTGCGCATGTGTACAAGGTTTCTTGATGACCAGTACGGGGGGCAAGATGGTTGTCGTTACAGACAAGCACAGCGCACAGTATAACTTTGGTCCAAGCGCCTGCATTTCAGACTCTGCAGTTGTCAAGGTCGGATTCTTAATGTAATAAGCTGGTTTCTGGATTTTCCACAGCATAGAGAGAGAGAGATATTAAGTACACTGAAGACGTTGTGAAATAAATGAGGAAATTGGATCTTATTCCTCCTTTCAGAGCGGTGCAGAACTTCATGCGGAAGTTTCCGCTCAATCCTACCCCCCACCCCTCCAACCTGATACTCAGATTCCCATTCAATAGCCGAAATAGTGGAAAATCATTGAATCGCTCTGCAATTTGACTTTAACACACTCTGACCCAATTAACTCCCAACTTTTTTTAGCTTCCTGTGTGTGATATAGATGGAAGGTGTGATAGATACATTAAATCGGCTATAATGACGTGGTGAAAATGCCATTGGGCTAGAGTAATTCAGAGATCAGCTAATGATCCAGAGGACCTGAATTCAAATCCCCCCCAGAGCCTCCTGTGAACTTGAACTTGATTTCAACAAATCTGGAAACTTAAAATCTGGTGCAGATTTTTTTAACAAAGTTTGACATTAAGCACACAACTACTCCCCCCCCCCCCCCCGCCCCCCAGGAAATAAATCCGTTACCGTACAGCTGACCCCAGCTTCTCACTAAATGCTTGACTCTTGATGCCAGGGATACATAGTGCTAAGCGTTTCCCACAAAGCACAACACTAGAAACAAAATGTGAATGTCAGATGGAGTTGACTCTACAGTAAAATTCCCCTACGGATTGCCAGCGTAGTACTGAAGTGCACAGCGGACCGCCAACACTCACTGTCCAACCTCACAAGGAAGGATGCATATCTGGACAAAGTTCTGCACAGACAGACCACTGCTGCCAGGGCATAGAGGGGATGAAGGTATTTTTTGGCGGAAGAGTGGAACATTTTAAACTATTATCACGTTAAGAATTACAAAGTTTTCCAATAGATGTAAGACTGTAATCAAATCATATACCAATGGAACACTCAATTGAATTAGTGCTTGAAATTCATGGCCAGCCAACCAGTATCCTCTGGTCAATTTTAATTGGCATCTTAAGTGATACATTCATTTGAATGAATGTTCATTTTTATGGTGTTACCGGTAGTTAAGTGTTTTAAAATCCTAATTTGAAAATTATATTTTATTGTGTCTTCAGGTTTAGGACTCCCCAAAACACGTGTAACTCATTGTGTCAGGAAGGGTTGGTGAGCAATCGCCACCCTGATCACTGCTCATGGCGTTAATGAGCCGAAAGATGCGTAACAGCACCTTGTACAGCACGTGTATGACATTTCCAATTTCAGGCCCATTCTTTCGCGCCATTTTTCGAGTCAGATTGTCTATTAAGGCGATCAGTGTGACATTGTGGAAAATTGTGCTCGTTCGACTTATTCCTACTAGGAAATGTCAAATAACAAGCCTTCCAGCCCAGTAAACCAAACAACTTTCATACCATGTGCCGAATTCGATCGCCCATTGGTGGTTACAGATAGTCTCAAGCACATAAACTCGGTAATGTTAGGTGATTGCGGAATTTGGAAAGTGCAAGGAGACCTTGGAGCTTAAAGAAAGCAGAAATAAAGCCCTCGTATTTAACTTGAAGACGGAAAAGGTGAAAGGAATGAATCAGATCAGGAGAGAAGGACGGTTTTATTATCAGGCTGGGATGCAAGAGGACTAGCTACATAAGTCTAGAAATGGTATAGAAACTGTGTGATTCCTCTATAGGGCAAACACACCTTTCAGATTTTATTGGCGGAAACATTCCATCATTACCACTTCCAAAAGTAAAAAGTTCCTTTAAATTACACCTATAACAGGCGAGCTGTTACTTATGGCGGCCTCCAATACACGCAGTTTATTATCACCGCGCCTTGTATATTTGGTCTATTCGTACATTCAAGGCCTGTGAGAGGTATCATTGGTGCTGAAAGAACAGAACCTCATAACCTGACGAGCAGATTCTGTCTGAAAACATATATACAATAATAATTATGCTGTTAGCGATTCCCTGAATGCTTGAATTGTGCTAGCGTTGCCACATAGAATGGTTTGCGCTTGTGATTTATTGCCAAGTTGCAGAACACAATAATAGAGGTAGGTTGCATTTTTATTGGCTATTTAAAAATCTGTTCCTATTTGCTACTCGGTTTTATATAAGTGCTACATTAGAACTTTTACACTTGGAAAGCACTGGGAAAAAAATCACTCTGCTGTTTGACAACCCAACTCAGTTCTCGACTGAAGCCAAAGAATTGATATGTCATGGATTACTGCCTTCTGTTTCGGCTCAGACCCAAACGAGCCACCAGGGTGAAACTCTTCTAACCAGAGTCCCTTAAATCTGGTGGCTGGGGACAGGGACATTTCATTCGCAGTTGATAACAAGTGCCTTCCAGCACTTATTTTCCACAAGTAATCTGCCCGCGCAGTCTGCAGATTGCTGAGGCCGTGTTCTTTCTCCGGCCATTGCAACCAACGGTCACCAGTGACCATACATCACTTTCCCTTTTTGTCAGGGCGGCCTCCCGGAGGTCTTTTTTACTAGCTCCAGTGTCACTAAGGAGCACCAAATGCACATGTACGTGTCAATAATCTAGCCCCCAAGTCAAGTCAAATAGCTCCGTGAAAAGAGAGAAAAAAAATGAATAATGCCCCTGGCCCATCAATAGCTGCATGTCAGGAGGCGTGATAAGGTATCGATCAAAAGGCAATGGCATTTGTTGCAATTTCAGCCCCTTAATGTATGACCATCAAGGCAGAATAAGACCTCAGTATCATTACAACATTAGTATCATTTGTGACAGGAGGCTCTCTTGAACCTCGTAGACGGCTGAGTATTAGGAGGGGAAATCGCATCAGAAGGTGGGCAGGTGCCTCCAGGCTCTGCCTCTCTAAGACCTGTCTCCCTGTAGCACATTCATTCACCCAGCCCCTGCTCAGGTCCAGCCGGCCCTGATACTATTATTAAACCCTTTCACCTCCTTCGAATTTCAGCATTGTACTAAATATTTCATGCACTTGTTTGATGCTAACTAGTGACTTCGTCAAGTGGCGAAGAACTTCCACGCCATTCCCCCCCTACCCCCCAATTTTTCTTTCGTTTGGGATCAGCACTTAGTCAAATGGGACAGCAAAACAGATGAGAATCAATTATTAAAACACGGACGATGTAAAATCGGGCAATTTTCTATGCTTACAAGAACGTTGGCACGAAAATATAAATAGATGTGTTTAATCAATAATATTCCGCTGGCAGCCACAAACGCGGTGCATACCGCCTTCAACACCAGTGGAATCAATCATAGCAGTGTTCTTTCCATTGTGTGTTCGCTATTTTTTCAGGTTATCATTAACAACCCTCAGTGTCTAATTGGGATAACGCTTAGTGAACACCCATTCAAATAGGAGCTGGGACGGCGATGCAGATGCAGATGGACAAAACAGATTATTTAAACCTGTGGTTTTAAGTTATGCAAAGTTGCCTGTTGGGTATTTAATTTAAAAAATGTCTATTTCAATAGCCGTATAGCCTATATGGGGAGGCGAGATTAATCTTGTATGCATCTGGTATAATGGTTGATAGTTTACAACCTTCATTTTATATTTTCCGTTTCATTTTAGTGAGAGGGGGGGCATGTTTTATCTATGTGTAATTTCACCTTACAGCTTTAAATACCTTCCTGAGTAACAATGCAGATTTATTCTCACAGCCAATTCCTGAATGTGGTATTATTATAACAGATGCCTGTTATAAAGTCATATTGAATCTTTTTAATTAAACTGCGTATCTGCTATTCCTGTCTTAAATATAGGTCTATGTGTATATATATATATATATATATATATTAGTGTCACTTTATCTGGAAGAATGTTTATCATAACTAAAAATCAAGTTCTTGGTCTGTCTTCTGAGGATGGCCTCTAATAGACTTAATTTTCAATCATTCATGGTAAGATGTATTAGTACAATTGTACTGTTGTCTTTTTCCGAACTAAACTTTTTTTTGTTTTTTGTTAAAGAAACCACGCCAGTTTTCTGAAGGGGCCATCAGTAAGCCTGTTGGGTGCACTCATTTTAAATGCTATCGTTTAATAGCTCGTCCCGAAGATCTGCGTAAATATAACAAAAAAAATCCACTCACCAGCAAAAGCACTTCATCATCCTAATGAGCTCACTGTTGTGTGAATCTGAATAAGCTCGCTGTTGTTGAATATTAATTGTAGGAAGAGGTTTGGGATGCTGGTTACAAATGGCCTGTCCTTACACGGGGAGCGCTTGGCCCGAGGGGAAGGGAAGCTGGACAAACCTTCATTTAGCAGGGTGGTGGAGAGCCTGGCTGATTCCCCTCTGTTTTTTTTCTCTCTCTCGCCCCTCGGTAGACCCAAAGACAACAGGCACAATAGAGGGGAGTGAAATTACAGCAAGCAGGAGCTGTCGTGGTGGGCCCTAATAGAATGGAAACAGGTTGAGATGGGTTAATTAACAGGATAATCACCCAACAAGGCCTAATTTCTTTTCAATGTTTCAATGAGGATCTCATTACGAAGCTTAATGTAACTTTACAATTGCGGGCCGGCTGAATGTGAATTGATCGCTCGCTGAGTTAGTCTTTAGCCACCGACCTGTATACTTCAACCGGTTAATGGATGCTGGCGGGGGAATGGCTTGGGCCGTGTAGAAAATTGAGAGACAAAATTAAGACAAACACAAACACGGCTCCTCTCCAGACAAGAAAAGGTCAATAAGAATTGGATTCTATTTCTTCCAATAAGGTGCTTCATTTCTCAAGGCGAGGAGGAGGGCAATGCTTTGCACACACATTGTCAGCGATATTCGAGATTGTTGCAATGTATGTGTGACTATCCGCCGCATTGTCTTTATGTGTGAATTCTCTGAATATTCTACTCCTGTTTCAGCCGTTAAAGGGCTACATACCTTTCTTTCTAAAAAAAAATATTATTCTAACTATTAGAAGGTACTTTGAAACCCCATCTTCATTTACGATGTCTCCCACATAAAAATGATGTGGAGATGCCGGCGTTGGACTGGGGTGGGCACAGGAAGAAGTGTCACAACACCAGGTTAAAGTCCAACCGGTTTATTTGGTATAACGAGCTTTCGGAGCGCTGCTCCTTTATCAGGTATACACATTTAAAAAAAATTAACCCGATTCTCTTATTTTTGGACAACTCAGCGATGGAGTAGCATCAGGCACAAGAGTATTTTCACCCGGCGGTGCATGGAGTCACCTGGTTATCATACTGATATCAAAGAGGCTATGACGAGTTTCAATGTCAATTGCCCGCCTTTATTAATGTTTAAGCGGGATAAGGAAATCACTGTGGCCTGATCCACAAACCGATGATTCATTATTAATAACCTGTTTACCACCATGTCAATCAATTAGGCCGGTTCTGTCCCGCTGTTGAGGAACAAACGTTAATCATAAAATGAAGTTTCATCTAGATAACTAAAAGCTTAATAAAGTTGCTGGGGGAGGGGGGGGGGAGTGGGGAAGGGGTCATTAGAGAATGTGAGCCAACAGGAGAGAGCTTCTCAGTCCAGGTGGCGATAGGCACCGCCGCCAATAACAGCAACAACCCAGGCTGTGGAATTGTTGGGATTGGGTCTGAATTCTCCCCACACTCTCAGCTTTACCGCTTATGAAACTATAAATCTTACAGTTTATAGAATTATCGACGGGCGCAGGCAGATTGTTTAATTTTTGCTTTAATCCGGCGTTAACCCCCTGCATTACAAATTGCACTTTTTAGAAAGACGTGTTCTCAGTTAAATATCATCCCCTATTAACCCGCTGCCCTGACCGTTTATCATGTCCTGCCCCGGGGGTCCTCGGCTGATCCGAGCGAGGGTAGTGTCATTCCTGATCTGAACAGGTTGGGAGTCATTTACCCTCATCCCACACGCAGACCTTTCTCTCTCTCTCCTCCCCCTCCCCCCAAAGTAGGAACATTCTGGAAGGGGCAGATTTTTAAAAGCCGCAGCTGTAAGCTTGCTCTATCTCCGATAAAGAGCCTCTTGCTGGGCTTAAGTGGGCATGTAAAGAGCTGGGCTGATCTCGCAGCAGTGGCTCGATAGCCCAGGGCCTGTCTGTCTCCCAAAGGCTCTTATCAACTCCCCGATGCTCCTCCGTGCCCCTTTCTCTAAGGAGAGATGGTGCAAAGTGGGAGAGGAGGAGGGGGTGGGGAGGGTGGAGTGAGAGGTGAATGTACCCAAAGCAGCATCTGTCTCACTGGTGTGACCACCTGGCTCAGCTCACTGGTACCAAATGGCACCGAGCTCTGAGTGATTTGGGGGGGGGGGGGGGAACGGGGGAGGGGGGGGGGGCGGAGACGACGATGTGTTCTTTCTTAATGAGTGCGGGGCAAATGTATTAATTGGGGAAGCGAACTCAAACTCTGGGTGGGATGGAGGTGGCGTTGTGTGTGTGTGTGTGTGGGGGGGATAGAGAGGAGGCGGATAACAAGCTCTTGTCTCACTCTATGGACAACAGGGCCCAGAATAAAACGCTAAAGTGAAGCATGCTTGAAGTTCGGGAGTGTCATTGCATCCAGGGAGAAAGGCAGTACATAGCTGATTAAGGCAGAGAGCAGATTCACATTCAGCCTCGGTGCTTGACATCTTTATTTTGCCCTTTTAAATTCTCATTAATATAAAATGCCCACAACAATCTACCCGGACTGAACTCCTCCGCTTAGTTGCATTTCTACACCCCTTATCCATTCAAAAACAACGCCACAAATCAGTTCAACAACTTGATCTGTTTGTTATTTGGCAATCTTTCATTTCCCACAGACTACTAAACACGACCACAGCCTATAAAGTTAGACATGCTGAGATCTTGTTACATTCTTGTTCGGAACTGCAATGACACAGCCCGAGCAGTACAATTCGTTATTTAATGGCATAAATGACTGGCATTGATTAAAAAATAAATTCTAACCCTAACATTAGATGATGCACAGTCGGGGTGAACGAGGCTGCGAGGCAAACCCTAGCTGTTTAAAGGGTCCCGCAGTCAGACATGCTGGGAGACGGGGGGGGGGGGGGGATACTCTCCGGAGAAATACTTTTCTTCAGGGGTATTCTATGGTTATGTGTGTGTGTGTTTCTCTCTCTCCCTGTTTGGTGTGACTTGCGCTGCTTAGAAGCTATTGCTCCTTCTCGCACTTAGGTATTCCAATATCAGATATGCAAGATTTCACCACGACGCAGCATTTGCTTTTATGACAAGTCCAACATATCAGTGATGGATCTGGACAGCCCCTCGTTGGACTCAGCATTGGAAAAGTCAAGGACATTTGACACATTTGTCAAAGTCCTCATTGACCCCTGACCCATGTGGTTCCCAAAGTATCGATTCCTGGCGTCTGCACTCAACTGGCCTCAAGACATCTGAAGGCAAATGCAGAACTGCTGGACTGGCAGGACTTTATAAAAAGGACTGGATCGATGAGAAATGATTTGGCTTCGGCGAAAAAAAACAGAACCGTAAGCGCTACGTGAAACTTAAGCAATAATAAGGGTCTGAGGAAGGATTTCTTAAAAGGGCAATGACCGTTTTCGTATTAATGTCGGGCGGAGGTGGGATCATCAAGATTAGAAATAGCCAGGTGAGGCAGATGGGAAATGAAATTACTGCTCCATCATTGACATGCAGTTTAAAATACTTCCCGTTTACCAAACATCTTAAAAAGTAGATTTTGTGATCTTTAAGAAAACAGAAACAAAGTCGTTCCAAATAAATTTTCATTTTAATTTACACTCCACATGCTCTTAAAAATGACAATTGCAGTGGAAAATATTCATCGAACCACCCCTTTTGCTGTATTTTATTAACATTTCAATCGCAAAAATAATTCTTAGCAGGCTAGGTAGTAAATAAGCTATCCTTGCTGGAACATTGTGTTTTGAGTGCCGACCCGGTGTTAATGTTAACATGTTGATTCTCAGAAAGATGGGTTGTACTGACCTCTCTTCTCGTCATGAGGTCTGGTTCTATAGGTGGTTAAATCCAAAAGGACATGAGTAACTCATTAAATAACTTGTTGTGAATACGTGAGTGCGTTTAGAATGGACACATATAAACTAAATATAGTATAGATAAATATATTTCCAACGAAAATTTACAAAAAAAGTGAATAGGAGACGCACTTGCTTTATTTGTTAATGTACTTGTTTGAACTTGTTTAGTTAACCATTTCCACCTTGATATATATTTTATTTTCTCTTTAGATCTTCCTTCAGCACATATCACATAATGGGTGGAGTTTTATTAGCCCCACAGATCTGGATTCCAAGACGAGGGCGGAAACATTTTAAAAGTTGCATTTTGGGTGAGCTCTCTGGCCCTTTCCAACAAGTAGCTGGAAAGTACATTACTGTACAAGTCATTGGCATCTCAGTTCCAGGACATCACTGCAGGAGCTCCTCAGGGTAGTGTCCGAGGCTCAACCATCTTCAGCTGCTTCATCAATGACGTTGCTTCCATCATAAGGACAGAAGTGGGGGTGTTTGCTGATGATTGCATAACGTTCAGCACCATTCACAACTCCTCAGATACTGAAGCAGTTCATGCCCATATGCAGCAAGACTTGGACAACATTCATGCTTGGGTTGATAAGTGGCAAGCAACATTCATGTCACATACATGCCAGGCAATGCCCATACCCGACAAGAAATAATCCAGCCATCTTCACTTGACATTCAATGGCATTAATACCACTGAATTCCCCATAATCAGCATGCTGGGAATTGCCATTGGCCAGAAACTGAACTGGACTAGCCATATAACCATACAAGGGTAGGTCAGAGGCTAGGAATCCTGCAGTGCGTAACATACCTCCCGACTCCTTTTATCCTGTCCACCTTCTGCAATGTTGTGGAGATGCCGGCTGTCCACCTTCTGCAAGGCAGGAGACAGGAGTGTGATAGAATACTCTCCACTTGCCTGGATAAGTGCAGCTCCAACAGCACTCAAGAAGCTTGACACCATCCACAACAAAAAAGCCCTTGAGATTGGCATCCCATTCATCACCTTCAACATTCCCTCTCTCCACCACCGACAAACATTAGAAGCAGTGTGTACAATCTACAAGATGCATTGCAGCAACTCACCAACGCTCCTTTACACCGTCTTCCAAACCCACAAACCTTACCACCTAGAAGGACAAGTAAGAAGTCTCACAACATCAGGTTAAAGTCCAACAGATTTATTTGGAATCACGAGCTTTCGGAGTGCCGCTCCTTCATCAGGTGACTGATGAAGGCACAGCGCTCTGAAAGTTCATGATTCCAAATAAACCTATTGGACTTTAACCTAGTGTTGTGAGACTTCTTACTGTGCTCACCCCAGTCCAACGCCAGCATCTTCACATCATAGAAGGACAAGGGCACCAGATGCATGGGAACACCGCCATCTTCAAGTCCCCCTCCAAGCTACGCACCATCCTGACTTGGAATTATATCACTGTTCATTCACTGTCACTGGCTTAAAATCCTGGAACTGCCTCCATAACAGCACTGTGAGTGTTCCTACAACATAGGGGCTGCAACAGTTCAAGGAGGCAGCTTACCACCACTTTCTCAAGGGAAATTAGGGATGGGCAATAAAAGCCCATCTAACCAGCAATGCACACCGATGAATGAATAAATAAAACAAAAAAATTAATCAGATCACAGCTTAAGACCCCACTTAGTGGCAAGTTTCAGAGATTAAACAACTCTTACTGTTGTCAGACTGGCCCCTACTCAGTCCGGAGACCAGGGCTGCACCTTGGAAGTGGCTGTGTAGAAGCAGGCCAAAGGGCCATTAATGCCTCCTTCCACTTGTCGAATGAATGAACAACATGAATAAAATAGCTGCAGTCTTGGACACAACCTTCCCTGTGGATGGGTTTGCTCTCCACAATGATCACCCTAAGAACTGCGGGGCTTTCTTATTTTTTGTATTTAAGCAGGCATCCAAGAGCACCTTCATTTTGAGATGGCCTTAAGCTGTCCTACCTCCCTGAGCAGTGCCCACCTCTCCCAATGAAGCTACTGTTTGTCCAGTACCACAGGCTCTCCAGCTGGACCACCTGCCTCAGGAACCAACATGTTCTCCTTAGTTAGATAGAAAACACAGAGATGTCTCTTAATTAGCCGTCTACTGTAAGATCCTTCCGTTGGTACACCTAGACCCAGGTGGGGCTGAGATCTGGAAATGGTCCCAACCTGTAATTATAAACAATGTCAGTAAGATTTTGCACAAAGTCTTTCAAACTGTTGCCAATGTCACTAAGTATAACACGGGGGTATGGTAGCACAGTGATCATGTAACTGAATTAGTAATTCAGAGGCCTAGGTCAATAACACAGACATTGGTAAATTCATAATCCCACCATAGCAGTTTGAGAATTTGAATGAAATTTAAGAAGAAACCTGTAAATAAATCTGGAATCAGTAGGAGTTCATTTACTTCAGTAATGTCCGGTGAAGAACAAAACCCATTGACTTTACCCAGACTGAGTTTCATTTCACTTCTGCACCATACCGATGTGATTGACTGCCACATGTAAAGGCAAAGCAAGCTATTCAGTAGTATCAAATGTCTATAGAAGAATGACTACCACCATTAGGGATAAGGATATCCTGAGCACATATCAGACCAATGGGAAATTGCTCAGCAATGATTTGTCTTCTGATCTCCCCTTCCCCTTCTATTCCCTCTGTGGAAAGCATTGGCAAAGAGCAACATTTTTCAAGCAGCCTAGTTGTCTCTCTGTGCTATCGTTGATGTCAAAGCCATCATTTAGGTTACTGTCATGTACTATATTTGCACTTGAGAAGACTGAAATGATGTGTAGCGAAATCAAATTCTGATAAGCCATTACCTGTGGTTATGTAGTCATGGTTAGCATGTTATTAACATGATGGATGTAATTTGCTAATATTTAAGTTATCTTAATGGCATTATTATATTTTCCAAATAATAATATTCAAATTGAAACCATAAAAAAGAATACATGTCAGCTACGACTCTCACCAACTTTTACAGATGCACCATAGAAAGCATTCTTTCTGGTTGTATCACAGCTTGGTGTGGCTCCTGCACTGCCCAAGACTGCAAGAAACTACAAAAGGTCGCGAATGTAGCCCAACTGATCACATAAACCAGCCTCCCATTCATTGACTGTTTACAATTCCCGCTGCCTGCAAAGCAGCCAGCATAATTACGGACCCCACGCACCTCGGACATTCTCTCTTCCACCTTCTTCTGCTGGGAAAAAGATACAAAAGTCTGAGGTCACGTACCAACCCACTCAAGAACAGCTTCTTCCCTGCTGCTGTCAGACTTTTGAATGGACCTACCTTGCATTAAGTTGATCTTTCTCTACACCCTGTAACACTACATTCTGCACTCTCTCGTTTTCTTCTCTATGAACGGTATGCTTTGTGTAGCGCGCAAGAAACAATACTTTTCATTGTACATTAATACATGTGACAATAATAAATCAAATCAAATCAAATCAAATCTGAGGATCGGATGCATTAATCTCTTGTGGAAATGCCCAGGACTTGACCATTGGTGCTGCTAATTCATGCATTATTGGCCACTTTTGTTAACTTACTATCTTGAATTCTCAAAATCATATCTTGCCTGAGTCTTACTGTTAACATTGGAATTTTACCGACAACTATGATTGGTCATGGGAACAACCAAATAATTTAACAATTGCACTTCCTTGAATAACACCATAACGGAGCTTCAACTCAACTGGCTTTCCAGCTACATGAAGAGCCAGTAGCACTGCAGGTTCAGGTTTTCTGCTTTTTATTTTTGCTAAGCACTTGTGTAACTTAAACTGAGAATTATAAGGTGCATCTGTTCCCGGATCAACTCAGATAGGCAGAATTAGAAATTCTATTGAATAACAGAATTATTACAGTGCAGAAGGAGAGGCCATTTGGCCCATCATGTCAGCACCAACTCTCTGTAGAGCAATTTACCCAACGCCGATCCCCCACCTTCTCCCTCTAACCCTTCACATTCTTCTTTTTTAGATAACAGTCGAATTCCCTTTGAACGTTTTGATTTGCCTGCCTCCACCACAATCTCAGGCAATGCATTTCAGACCTTAACAACTTGCTGCGTGAAAAATTTCTTCTCATATGTTTCTGCCAATGACTTTAAGTTTGTGCCCTCTCATTCTTAATCCTTTCACCAATGGGAATGGTTTCTCCCTATCTACTCTGTTTAGACCCCTCATGATTTTGAATAGCAAATCTCCTCTGAACCTTCCTTTCTTTAAAGAAACAGTCCTAACTTATACAATCTACCACATATACAATCTACATTCTTATCTGAAGTTCATTGTCCCTGGAACCATTCTCATTTACTGCATTCTCTCCAATTCCTTCACATTCTTTTTAAAGTGTGGTAGCTGGAACACAATGCTTTAGCTGAGGCTGAACTGGTGCCTCAGACAAGTTCAACTTAACCTTTTTGCTCTTGCACTCAACATCCCTATTAATAAAGCCAAGAATACTGTATGCTTTATTAACCACATTCTCAGCCTTCCTGCCATCTTCAATGATTTATGCACATTTACACTGACGGTGAATTTGGGATTAAGTTGCAGCATTCTCCCCTTTAAGGCAGGAGGTTTTGGGTTCAAATTCCAGAACAGGGGCTTGAGCATAAACTGCAAGTTCACTCTTCAGTGTAGTACTTTGGGAATGCTGTATTGCCAGAGGTGCTGTCTTTCAGACACTAATGTTAAAGAATGGCTTTGCCTGCCCTTGTAGTTCATGGAAAAGATCCCACAGCACTACTCAAAGAAGAGAAAGGGTGTCCTGACCCATATCTATTCTTCGATGTTGTGGTCATCTCGGAGACTTGGATAGAGCAGGGACAGGAATGGTTGTTGCAGGTTCCAGGGTTTAGATGTTTCAGTAAGAGCAGGGAAGGTGGTAAAAGAGGTGGAGGTGTGGCATTGTTCGTCAAGGACAGTATTATGGTGGCAGAAAGGACGTATGATGAGGACTCGTCTACTGAGGGAGTATGGGCTGAGGTTAGAAATAGGAAAGGAGAGGTCACCTTGTTGGGAATTTTCTATAGGCCTCAGAAAAGTTCCAGAGATATAGAGGAAAGGATTGCAAAGATGATTCTGGATAAGAGCGAAAGTAACAGGGTAGCTGTTATGGGGGACTTTAACTTTGCAAATATTGACTGGAAAAGCTATAGTTCGAGTACTTTAAATGGGTCAGTTTTTGTCCAATGTGTGCAGGAGGGTTTCCTGACACAGTATGTAGATAGGCCAACAAGAGGCGAGGCCATATTGGATTTGGTACTGGGTAATGAACCAGACCAGGTGTTAGATTTGGAGGTAGGGGAGCACTTTGGTGATAGTGACCACAATTCAGTTACATTTACTTTAGCGATGGAAAGGAATAGGTATATACTGAAGGGCAAGAGTTATAGCTGGGGGAAAGGAAATGATGATGCGATTAGGCGAGATTTAGGATGCATAGGTTGGGGAAGGAAACTGCAGGGGATGGGCACAATTGAAATATGGAGCTTGTTCAAGGAATAGCTGCTGGTTGTCCTTGATAAGTATGTACCTGTCAGGCAGGGAGGAAGTGGTCGAGTGAGGGAACCATGGTTTACTAAAGAAGTTGAATCTCTTGTGAAGAGGGAGAAGGAGACTTATGTAAAGATGAGAAGTGAAGGCTCAGTTAGGGCGCTTGAGAGTTACAAATTAGCCAGGAAGGACCTAAAGAGAGAGTTAAGAAGAGCCAGGAGGGGACATGAGAAGTCTTTGGCAGGTAGGATCAAGGAAAACCCTAAAGCCTTCTATAGGTGTGTCAGGAATAAAAGAATGACTAGGGTAAGATTAGGGCCAGTCAAGGACAGTAGTGGGAAGTTGTGCGTGGAGCCTGAAGAGACAGGAGAGGCACTAAATGAATATTTTTCGTCAGTATTCATGCAGGAAAAAAACAATGTTGTCAAGGAGAATACTGAGATTCAGGCTGTTGGACTAGACGTGATTGAGGTTAATAAGGAGGAGGTGTTAGCAATTCTGGAAACTGTGAAAATAGATAAGTCCCCTGGGCCAGATGGGATTTATCCCAGGATTCTCTGGGAGGCTAGGGAGGAGATTGTAGAGCCTTTGGCTTTGATCTTTATGTCGTCATTGTCTACAGGAATAGTGCCAGAAGACTGGAGGATAGCAAATGTCTTGTTCAAGAAGGGGAGTAGAGACAACCCTGCTAATTATAGACCAGTGAGCCTTACTTCTGTTGTGGGCAAAGTTTTGGAAAGGATTATAAGAGATAGGATTTACAAGCATCTAGAAAGGAATAATTTGATTAGGGATAGTCAACACGGTTTTGTAAAGGGTAGGTCGTGCCTCACAAACCTTATTGAGTTCTTTGAGAAGGTGACCAAAGAGGTGGATGAGGGTAAAGCAGTTGATGTGGTGTACATGGATTTCAGTAAAGCGTTTGATAAGGTTCCCCACAGTAGGCTATTGCAGAAGCTACGGAGGCATGGGATTGAGGGTGATTTAGTGGTTTGGATCAGGAATTGGCTAGCTGTAAGAAGACAGAGGGTGGTGGTTGATGGGAAATGTTCATCCTGGAGTTCAGTTACTAGTGGTGTACCGCAAAGATCTGTTTTGGAGCCACTGCTGTTTGTCATTTTTATAAATGACCTGGATGAGGGCGTAGAAGGATGGGTTAGTAAATTTGCGGATGACTCTAAAGTCGGTGGAGTTGTGGACAGTGCGGAAGGTTGTTGCAGGTTACAGAGGGACATAGATAAGCTGCAGTGCTGGGCTGAGAGGTGGCAAATGGAGTTCAATGTGGAAAAGTGTGAGGTGATTCACTTTGGAAGGAGTAACAGGATTACAGAGTACTGGGCTAATGGTAAGGTACTTGGTAGTGTGGATGAACAGAGAGATCTCAGTGTCCAAGTGCATAGATCCCTGAAAGTTAGCACCCAGGTTGATAGGGTTGTTAAGAAGGCGTATAGAGTGTTAGCTTTTATTGGTAGAGGGATTGAGTTTCGGAGCCAGGAGGTCATGTTGCAGCTGTTCAAAACTCTGGTGCCGCCGCACTTGGAGTATTGTGTACAGTTTTGGTCACCGCATTATAGGAACGATGTGGAAGCATTGGAAAGGGTGCAGAGGAGATTTACTAGGATGTTGCCTGGTATGGTGGGAAGGTCTTATGAGGAAAGACTGAGGGACTTGAGGTTGTTTTTCATTAGAGAGAAGAAGGTTAAGAGGTGACTTAATAGAGGCATACAAGATGATCAGAGGATTAGATAGGGTGGATAGTGAGAGCCTTTTTGCTCGGAAGCTGATGGCTAGCACGAGGGGACATAGCTTTAAATTGAGGGGTGATAGATATAGGACAGATGTCAGAGGTAGGTTCTTCACTCAGAAAGTAGTAAGGGCATGGAATGCTCTGCCTGCAACAATAGTGGACTCGCCAACATTAAGGGCATTTAAATGGTCATTGGATAAACATATGGATGATATTGGAATAGTGTAGGTGAGATGGGCTTTAGATTGGTTTCACTGGTCGGCGCAACATCGAGGGCCGAAGGGCCTGTACTGCGCTGTAATGTTCTATGTTCTATGTTCTATTCCTCAACCTACATTGCTAAAACCGATATGCTCATGATCACAGTGCTGTTTGTGGGACCCTGTTGCACTTAAGTTGGCTGTGGTATTTCCAACATTGCAACTGTGACTAAAGTAGCAGCACAGGTGGCCAAGGTGATTAAGAAGGCATATGTTATGCTTGCCAGAAGCCATACCAAGCTGTGATACAACCAGAAAGAACCCTTTCTATGATGCATCTGTAAAAGTTGGTGAGAGTCATAGTGGACATGCCAAATTTCCTTAGCCTCCAGAGAAAGTAAAAGTGGGCTTTACTGATCTATCCTTACTGATTGTGGTCTGTGGGTTAGGAAGTCTAGGATCCAGTCGCAGAGGGAGGAGCCAAGCCCTAGGCCACGGGGTTTGGAGATGAGTTTTGTCGGAATAATGGTGTCGAAGGCTGAGCTGTAGTTAATAAATAGGAGTCTGACATAAGTGTCTTTGTTATCCAGGTGTTCCAGGGTTGAGTGTAGGGCCAGGGAGATGGCTCTGCTGTGGACTTGTTGCAGCGAAAGGCAAACTGTAGTGGGAGGCTGGAATTGATTTGTGCCATGCCTAACCTTTTGAAGCACTTCATAATGATGGATGTCAGAGCCACCGGACGATAATCATTAAGGAACACTGCCTTGCTTTTCTTTGGTACAGGGGTGATGTCATCTTCTTGAAGAAGATAGGGACCTCAGATTGGTGTAAAGAGAGGTTAAAGATGTCTGCAAATACTCCCGCCAGCTGATCCACGCAGGATCTGAGTGCTCGTCTGGTACCCCATCTGGGCCAGTCGCTTTCTGTGGGTTGACTTTCGAGAAGGCTGATCTGACGTCTGTGATGGTGACCTCAGATATCGGTTCGGCTGAGGCTTCCGGGGTGGAAGTCGTGCTCTCGCTGACCTCTTGCTCAAAATAGGCATAGAATGCATTGAGCTCATCAGGGAGGGGTGCATTTGGTTCGGCGATTTTACTTGCCTTCATCTTGAAGCCTGTTATGTCTTGCAGACCTTGCAGTAATCGATGAGAATCCATGTGGCTAGCTTGGGACTTTAGCTTGGTCCGTTACTGTCTTTTGGCATCTTTGATGGATCTCCGTTGATCATGTTTGGATTTCTTGTATAGGTCATGGTTGCCTGATTTGAACGCCTCAGACCTGGACTTCAGCGAGCAGCAGATATCCCTGTTCATCCATGGTTTCTGGATGGGAAACACACAGATTTGCTTCTTTGGCACACAGTCTTCTACACACTTACTAATGAAGTCAGCTACTGTAGTGGTGTACTTGTTCAGGTTGGTCGCTGAGTTTTTAAATATTGATCCGTCCACTGACTCGAAGCAGTCCCGTAGGAGGTCATCCGATTCCTCAGACCAACATTGCACAACTTTCTTTATTGGGTTCTCCCATTTCAGTTTCTCTTGTAAGCCGGGTGCAGAAGTACAGTTTTGTGATCTGATTTGCCAAAATGTGGGCGGGCGATAGAGCGGTAGGCATGTTTGATATTTGTGTCGCAGTGATCTAGAATGTTTGGGCCTCTGGTGGAACAGGAGATGTGTTGGTGATATCTTGGTAGGACGCTCTTGAGCTTGACCTGAATAGGTTCCTGGCCACAATGAACAGGCCTTGGGATGTTTCATCACAAAGCTATTTGTGGTGGTGTATATTTCATCCAGCACAGTCTTCACGGGGTGGGATGTAAATTTCTGTCAGGATAACAGAAATTAACTCACACGGAAGGTAGTAGGGGCGGCATTTTAGTGTCAGGTATTCCAGATCTGTGTAGCAGAAAGCCGCCAGTACTGCTAGGTCTAGGCACCAAGAGGTGTTGATTAGAAGGCAGACCCCACCTTCCCTAGCCTTGCCTGAGGCTGCTGTACAGTCCATTTGGTGAATTGAGAAGCCCTCTGGTCATAGGGCACAGTCCAGTGAAGCTGGAGTGAGCCATGTCTCTGTGGTAGACACATGAATAGAGGGATAGAGGGATACAGGCGGTTGGTCTAGATAGGACTAGGTGATCTGTTCAGGCTTGGTGGGTGAAAGGGCCTGTTCCTGTGCCATACTGTTCTTTGTTCTTTTGTTCTCCTCATAGCTAATGCCCTCCATACCAGGCAACATCCTGGTAAATCTTTTCTGTCCCCTCTCCAAAACCTCCACATCCTTCTGGTAGTGTGGTGACCAGAATTGGACACTATATTCCAAGTGCAGCCTAACCAAGGTTCAAGAAAGCTGCAACATGACTTGCCAATTTTAAAACTCAATGCTCTGGCTGATGAAGGCAAGCACGCCGTATGCCTTCTTGACTACCTTCTCCATCTGCATTGCCACTTTCAGTGACCTGTGTACCTGTACACCCAGATCCCTCTGCCTATCAATACTCTTAAGGGTTCTGCCATTTACTGTATATTTTCTATCGGTATTAGACCTTCCAAAATGCATTACCTCACATTTGTCCATGCATTACCTCAAATCTGTCATCCTTATCCGGTCTGGCCCACAGCAATGTGGTTGACTCTTAAATGCCCCCTCTGAAATAGCTTAGCAAACCACTCAGTTCAAGAGCAATTCAGGATGGGCAATGAGTGTTCGCCCAGCCAGTGACATCCACATCCAGTGACAGCCACATCTCTGCATGAAAAAGAAAACTGTTATCCCCAAATATTTACCCAATTCCCTTCAAACGTTATTATTCAATTTGCTTCCATCAACCCCTTTCAGTCTTTGCACTCATGGCCCAAAATTATTCTCCTCATCTTTCCACTGGTTCCTTTGCCAGTTGATGGATTATTTTATGCAAAGGTTATTAAGGTTATTAAAACCAAGACGGGTAGATGGAAATAAGATAGCGATCAGCCATGATCTAGTTGAATGGTATTACAGGTTTGAGGGACTGAATGGACTTTTCTATTTGACCCAATGATAAGGAATGGCAATTTTTGTCCAAATTGGGATGATGCACGAATCTTAGAATCCCTGCAGCTCAGAAAGAGGCCATTCGGCCCATCGCGTCTGCACCGACCACAATCCCACCCAGGCCCTACCCCCATATCCTAAGATATTTTTACCCACTAATCCCTCTAACCTACGCATCCCAGGACACTAAGGGCAATTTTAGCTTGGCCAATCAACCTAACCCGCACATCTTTGGACTGTGGGAGGAAACCGGAGCACCCGGAGGAAACCCACGCAGACACGAGGAGAACGTGCAAACTCCACACAGACAGTGACCCGAGCCGGGAATCGAACCCAGGTCTCTGGAGCTGTGAAGCAGCAGTGCTAACCACTGTGCTACCGTGAGGCGAAACTGATCCCACCACACTGCTGTTTTTGTACTCAGTGGTACAGATTGCTGGTGAGGGAAGGATCGGTTGAAGTAACTTTCTGCATAGCATCCCATATATCGTGCATTCTGCAGCCAGAGTGATACTGATGGAATGGATGTTGTTTATGCCACCTGGGATACAGAAACAGATGGACAGTGTTTATCTTTACACCAAGAATTTCCTCAGTGCTGTTCCCACTTTTTCATCCTAATCCAGCTGTGGTAGAAATCCCTATTAATACTGATGCTGCGGCCTTCTGCAATGAGAGCCCTTCATGCATTGAAGTGACCACGTATAGTCCATTATTGATTGCCAAGCATGATTACTCATGCGAGCTGATAGTGAACATTTCTCAATTTTCTGACGTTGCAGAAATGCATTGAGCAGACTCCTATCTAGAGCACAGCATTCAGTTTTGAGCACCACACCTTAAGAAGTTTATATTGGCCATGCAAGGGGCGCAATGCAGATCCACCATAATAATGCAGGGGTTTAGAGGATTAAAGAGTCAAGCCATGTTCCATAAACTTGATTTGTCTTTCTCTGTATTTAGAAGAATTAGGGTTGATTTGATTTGCGGTTTAAAATAATAAAGAGGTCCAATATGGTGGATAAAGAGAAACCATTTCCTCTGGTAGGGAGAGAATGAGAAGAAAAAAGTTGGAGTGTTATGGTAAGGTTATATAAGGCATTGGTGAGGCCGAATTTAGAGTATTGTGTACAGTTTTGGTCACCTAGTTACAGGAAGGATGTAAATAAGGTTGAAAGAGTGCAGAGAAGGTTCACAAGGATGTTGCCGGGACTTGAGAAGCTGAGTTACAGAGAGAGATTGAATAGGTTGGGACTTTATTCCCTGGAGCATAGAAGAATGAAGGGAGATTTGATAGAGGTGTATAAGATTTTGATGGGTATAGGTAGAGTGAATGCAAGCAGGCTTTTTCCACTGAGGCTAGGGGAGAGAAAAACCAGGGGGCATGGGTTAAGGGTGAAAGGAGAAAAGTTTAAAGGGAATATTAGGGGGGGGCTTCTTCACGCAGAGAGTGGTGGGAGTGTGGAATGAGCTGCCGGATAAAGTGGTAAATGCGGGGTCACTTTTAACATTTAAGAAAAACTTGGACGGGTTCATGGATGAGAGGGGTGTGGAGGGATACGGTCCAAGTGCAGGTCAGTGGGACGAGGGAAAACATGGTTCGGCACAGACAAGAAGGGCCAAAAGGCCTGTTTCTGTGGTTCTATGGTTCTAGGGGAGAATTCACCCAAGCCCCCACCAGCAGATTCAATGGCGGGTGGGGGGAAGATTTTAGCGAGAGGCTCAAAAATTGGTTTTGTATGGCCTGAATTTCATTGGAGATCTTCTGCTGGTGCTCACAAGGAAAGCCACCGGAAGCTGGCTTGAAAATCATTTGCATCCCTTCATCCCAGTGAAGGCCTGACCATCCAAGCCTGATTCCCCACGGTGCCAGTGGGAAAACACTCTGGTGCAGAACTTGTTTGGAAATGTGGTGAGCAGATGTTGGGACTCACCTGAACAATGCTTGGGGCTGCCTCTGGAGTTCAGGGTGGAGGCCACCTGAAATCCTGAATGCTGGAACACCACAACAGGGTGAGTATCTTCAAGTGGACCTTCCAGATTTGTTGTCCTGGAATGGAGTGGTGGCGGGGTGGTCCATCTTCTCGACTCAACATGTTCCTGGAGATCCTTCCTCTTTCTCAGGAGGTTCATCTTCTTTCTTCAGTAGTGATATTGGGCATCTTTACAATATGGCACCTGGATAAGATGGAGAACTTTGTGTCATCAAGTCTGCCCAACATGGGGAATGCTGTGCAAAACCAACGGGTGCATGATTAATAAGGTCGGGGCCGGAAGGTTTGGTGTGTTTTTCTGCTGGCCTCTGAAGCTGGAAACGCTCCACCTTCCCACCCTGTCACGGGGCTTAGTCCCAGGATGGGATAATTCCACCCATATTGTCTTAGAGCTAGGTCATTTGGGAGGACTCAATTTTCCACCTAAAAATGGCAGAAATATTGCATGGTTTCAATTTTTGTGCTGGTGCTTGGATGGATGAGAGTAAGTGATGCATTCTAAAGATTTCTTTCCCCCCTCAGTCTATGTGCATACAGGCCCCAAGATTTCTCAGAGGACTCAGAAAAAGCTAGGAAATGGGTAAGCAATAGGAAATGAGTATCAGAACAAAGCTGCACAAGGTGGCGAGTTGAGTATAGGGAGTTCTTTGGTGTCTTCACCAACATTTATTCCTCAACAAACATTACTGGTATAGATTATCTTCTTATCTATTTCATGTTGATCTCGAACTTCACAGTAGCTTCACTGCAGTGTTAATGTAAGCATTACTTGTGACACTAATAAAAAAATAAACTTTAAAAAACTTTATAAACTTTAATGGCTGCATTTCCCTATATTGCCGAGTAATTACTGTTTCATTAGAAGTAACTCTTCAAATGCAGACAATAAAAATAGAAGAAAACCTGAATGACTCAAAGTCATCCTGCACGATTTCAAAGTCAGCCTGCACCTTTTAAAGAGGTGGTACATTATAGCTGAAGCAAGTGCTGGGAATTGTTTTGCAATTGAATCTGACCTAGGACAGAGTGAAGAATGACTAACCGTGAGTGCTCAGGTTTCCAGGTGTCATGCTGGAGGAAATGGAAAGGAGAATAGATGCCCTGGATCCTCGGGGGAGGCAGGCACACAATGAGAAGGCAGTGGGAACAGATCGTCCAGGTGATCAATGTAAGTAGTATATGCTCAAGAGCCTGTATGCAGTGCTACAAGGAACTCACAGGAGTGCCCATGATCATTGACATCATCTTCATGTGCCATTCCATCCCAGTTGTATCACTAGCCTCACACACTTCTCAATTCACCACACCCGGACACTCACCCGTGAACATATCTCTATCATTGAGGACTCAGACCTAATATGCATATACTTCTCTTTACTCTCATATATACCTCTTATCCACAGCTCACAGCTTACTCACTCCACCCATACATATTCCATGTCACTCAATGACACACCTCTCTCTCTCCTGCAGGAGAAGGTGGTTCACAACCCCAAGCAGCAGGAAATAACTGGAGTGTAAGGCTTTGGGGGGGTTGGGGTGGGGTGAGGCATGGCAACATGTTCTAACTCCCATGATTGGCCATTATGGGAAGGACCATTACTGAAGCAGGGCCAGTAGAGGGGCTGAAGCCATTGAAAATGACAATGTCCTCCAGCATAATCTTCCTTTTCATATCCCACATCACCCTCATCTCTTACTCTCTTATGATTTACTTCTTACTGTCTCCTCTCAGCTCACCACATCCAAACCTTGTCCCTTTTTCATTTCACACCCAAGCTTTGTTCCCTGCAACCTATCCAGGCAGTGGTGAAGGAACAGGAAGGTAATAATGATGAAGACAAACCACCGCTTGACTTCACACTTGCAGCTTCCAGTTGGGATATAGAAACTGGGCATACTTTAGAGGATAGCATAGAGGTGGAATTTGTTGATGTGTAGACACCGGCTACACGTACATTGCATCAAAAGTAGGGGACAATGATAACACGGGTGCCAGCTGACCAGAGGGTGAAGTCATGCACAATTGTAGAGGACACAGGTGTGGACACTGATGGGAAAGATTGAAGGAAAAGGTTGTTGTGTGTATAGATCAAAATGGTTGATAAAATTGAAGCTGACCAGAACACGTACATTCAAAATAAGAGCACAGAGGAGTCCAGTGACACAGGGCTTTGCGCAAAGCCTGGAGTCCATGCTTTCCACATGGAACTGATAGTCAACTCCATCAGCACTTGTCGAACCAACCTTGCTGCAGGATTTGATGACCAATGCCTTGTCTTCCATTACAAATATCAGCCACTCAATGTCAGAATGCTGCATTGGAAGCTCAGGCTAATGCTGAAATTGTTCTTAATACCAGTGCCTGAAGGGGTTTCCAGGGTGCCACAGCAGTCCCCAATAGGATGAGCAACGAAACCTTGGAAGAAATAAGCAGAGAGGTTTTGGTCCTCTGCCAAGAGTGCTTGTCATGTGATATTTCCTGCAGACATCATCACCATTTCCCTCTGCACCTCACCAAGTGGAGGTGTTGATGGCAGGAACACTTGTCAATGCCTGGAAACACGATGTTCAATGTATTGAACCCAGCAAGTAAGCTAGGGTCAGGGGCGAAACCACACGGAAGCCAAGAGGTGAATCTGTCCAGGAGGTTACACAGCGATTGAACTGGAAGAGGAGAATGGTCAGAAAATTCTCCTCCCACATCCTGGTCCGAGATTTATTGTGAACCAGTCACTTTTCCCAGGAGCAGGAGTACAAAATTAAAAGATTTTGGGGCAGTCTCAGCCCAGATTTTAATGGATGTAAACTACATCAAGTAAGTAATTTTTCCCCAATTGCCATTCAGCTGTCAGTTTCACTCACAAAAATAAAACACAATAATGAATAATATGAGAAAATGAAAAGCCACATTGATGCAATATGGGGAGCTCTAATGAGGGTCATATTAAGGTACATGAGGCGAAGAATTGCACTGGCTTGCTACTTATATTAACGTTATATATTATAACATTTGCTGATGATATTGCTGAAGTTAAGAGATTGGTAACATCCAAATGGATCTGGAGCAACTTAAGATTGATGTGTGATGATTCTTAATGCCCTCTGGAATGGGTTAGCTGTGTATAACAGCTGCTACAAAATGAACCCATCACCACAATGACTACAACGGTTCAAAATGAAAAAGACCCATATAACTTTCAGGGCAACTGGGAACGGGCAATAAATGCTGCCTTTCCAGCATCACCCACTCCTGAGAACAATTAGTGAAACAGTGAATGGATTAAGCAACAAAACATGGATTTTAGTAAAGATAAAAGTGAAGTTATGCATGTAAATTCTGTGTATACGTAATGAACAGCTATCCATTTACAAAGACATAAAAGGAAAATAATTTGGTCGTGAACACTGGCCACCTACTGAAAGCATCGTATTAATATGAAGCTGTTATTTTTGAATATGTTCATTACATCACTGGAAAATCAACAATAACATCCATTTATATCATTCCTTGAATGTAGTAAATCATCAAAAGATGCTTCACAGGAGTCTTATCAGATACATTTTAATTTCATGCCACTTAAGGAGATAACAGAACAAGATGTCAAAAAGCTTGGTCAAAGAGACAAGTTTAGTCAACATTATCAACAAAATTTAACACTGAGCCATATGAGGTAATAATGGAACAGGTCACCAAAAGTTTGAATAAAGTGGTAGGTTTTCAGAAGCATATTAAAAAGAAAGAGTTAGAGAGATGATGCAGTTTGAAGAAGGAATTCCAGAGTTTAAGATTTATATAGCTGAAGATACGTTTTCAAAGGGAATTGTGAGTACACAAAAGGTAGAATGGGAGAACCATTGATCTTTCTGAACATTATAAGGCTGGAGGAAATTACAGAGATAGGGAACAGTGAGGCCTTAGAGGGATTTGAACATAAAGATGAGAATTTTTAGTTTGACACATTGCCAGACCGATAGGCAATACAGGTGATGGATGATACAGACTTGCTCCAAGTTAGAATAGGGGGCAACAGAGTTTTGGATGAGTTGAAATTTCCAGAGGATGCAAGGATGAGTTTATGACTAGAAGAGCATTAGAATAGTCTGATCTGGAGATGACAAAGATATTGATGGGAGTTACACCAGCATTTAATCTGTGGTAGGGTAGGAGATAGTTGATTATCATACTGACAGAATTAGATGGTCTTGGTGATGGTGAGGATATGGGGTTGGAGTTTAACTAGGCTTGGGGTTAAATAGGATGATGAAGCTGTAAACTGTCTGGTTTTAGGGAGGGAGGCAGAATCCATGACAATGAAACAACATTTGTGAATGGAACTGGAGATAATGGCCTTTGGCTTTCCAATATTTAATCAAATACTGGGTGTTGGAGAAGCAGTGTGATTACTCAGATGCAGTGGAGGGTTTGGAAAAGGTAGTGGTGCATTAGAGTTGGACATCATCAGTTTATATTTGGAATCTGACTAGACCAAATTCTTCCACATATTTTTGGAGCAGAATACAGGCTATATAACACGTGTCGCATCTGAGCTGAGTGTGTGTCAGGCTAACAGTGAGTATAAAAATTGGGGAAAAATATGTATTGCAAGTTTTGTCTGGCTTGCCATACTTTGCAAGCCAGTGCATTGTGGGATCAAAGTAATCCATGTTTTTCATTGGTTGGACCGACAGCAATAAAGTTGCAATGTTAATCAGCTCAGGCGTGTACCTGTGTACTTGATCCTGTAAGCTACCAGGACCGAAAACACAACCAAACAAATTTCCATTGTCAAACTTCCCAGATGGCCCATGTCTCCTGATGGCTATAACATTCCCCCTTTTTCAAAAAAAAAGTTGTCATCTTCTTTCTTATGGAACTGAGTTTTGAAAACAAACGCATTGGGCAAGAACCGAAAACAAAGGCTCAGGTATAAAACTTGTGTCAAGTAATATTAAATTTGAAGCGAAACATTGACAGCAAGCTTTTCTGAATGACTGGAAGCACTCTGAAGTCTAAACAGCTGCACACAGCCCATGCTGCCACCCCCCCCCCCTCTCCCCAATACATACACCCTGCCCCCACCTTTACTACCCACTAATCACATCAAACCATGTCAAATGCCGACAGGAATTACTCTCTCTTCTTCATTGGCTCGGTTTCCCATGTTATTGATGAATTTAATGAGAGATCAAATTTAATCTCTTTCCACAGTATGATGGATCAGTCAGGCATTTCTCAAAACGCTTCCAGTGACACTAATCTGCATAATCTTTTTTCCAAATTTGCTTCATTTCATTTGATTATTCACTTTCTATCACTTTAAGAGAGTCTCAAACTGATTTTCTTCCTGTTAAATGACCAATATTTTAAACATGTAGCAAGGAGACATTGATTCATTAATATTTAAAGAGGATTATCATTGTCCATTAATTGATTGAATATGTTTATCATGTGGGACATTTATTCTTCTTCAGAGCTGGAGCCCCTTAATCTGTTTACGCCCTCTCATGCTGAGAGATTGATATTTCCACATATTTGTTATTTATCATTATTGCATGGTATAAAAATAACTACATTATTGGACACAAAAACTCCAAATTTGGCAGCTAACAGCATCTGGCTAAACCACTGATGCATAATAGGTTTGGAGCGTGTATCTTTTTTATTTATTTACCAAAGACCCATTTCATCTCTTTCTTTTGACTTCCTGCAAGTGATTTGACTTGGAATTAAATATTCTAATTGGCACTTCCTGTTTTAGACTTCATGCTCCTCATTCATAAATCTTCAATTTGATTGGATAAGGAGATATGCAGCCACTTGCCCTGCTCTCACAGGTCCCTACACGGGGCAGTGGCCCAATATGACTCTCCAATCACACACAGTAAGCTCCAGCGACAAATCCCAGACACAGTCCATGGGCCAGTGCCAGCGTGGTGGATAGTCATTCATTCACCGCTGAATGTCAGTGATTCTAGAATGTGGCTGGAATTCTCTGTTTACGAGACTAAGCGCAATGGAGGGTGGCTCCAGCGACGCCTTTCCTGCAGACCTGAATGCTGGGATCCTGTGCCAGATTCTGCGCTTGGAACCTCATTAATTATGCACAAATGAGTCACTGGTTGCCTGGCAGCCGATTCGTCTGCCCACTGTTAGCTGGTGTTCCTGTGCTGTATTGTTCTTTGTTCTTTGTTCTTTGGGGGGTTTGAAGGTTCTGGCGCCATATTTAAATACCAGTCCAGCACACTCATATCACTCTCTCCAACCCACTTGTCTTCACCAGACTGCGTAGGATGTCAGCAACCCAGAAGCAAAAGGTGAGTAACCTCAAGAAGCAGGCAACATCAGCTTTCACCGCCAAGGCCCTTATTTGAGGAATCCAGACCCACTGGCATGTGCTCTGCCCAAAGGATGGCTCGGGAAAGCACACAAACCTCAATTCTCTGCCCTGGCAACTGCCATCCACCCACAAAGTGCCATCCAGTGCAGGAAACGGATGAATGATTTTATCCGCTTTGCTAGGCTAAGTCCTCTCTCAGCTCCGAGAATCACAGAATAGAATCCTTACAGTGTAGAAGGAGGCCATTTGGTCTATCAAGCCTGCACTGACAACAATCCCACCCAGGTCTTATCCCTGTAACCCCATGTATTTACCCTGCAAGTCCACCTGACACTGAGGGGCAATTTAACACGGCTAATCAACCTAACCCGCACATCTCCCTCCACGATAAAACTCTCAGCATGGCATCATATACTCAAACAGCTGCTCACTTCATGGAACTCACACATTCAGTCACTGAGGACACATTTCAACACTCACTCTCTCAACAAGACTTTCACAACACCATCATCCTGTCTGTCTTATTGCTCACATTCCATTCTCTGCCCCTTCTGGGTAATCATGATGTGGGTAAGACAGGGGACATGCATATCCGCCAACCTCTGCTCCATCCCCTCTCATCACATTTCTTTACTTTGTCTCCATACAAATCAAATGTGCACACAAGAGAGATGGCCTAGTGGTATTCTCGCTAGACTATTAATCTAGAAACTCAGCCAATGTTCCTGGGATCCGGATTCAAATCCTGTCACGGCAGATGGTGGAATTTGAATTCAATAAAAAATATCTGGAATTAAGAATCTACCGATGACCATGAAATCATTGTTGATTGTCAGAAAAACCCATCTGGTTCATTAATGTCCTTTAGGGAAGGAAGTCTGCCGTCCTTACCTGGTCTGGCCTACACATTACTCCAGAGCCACAGCAATGTGGTTGACTCTCAACTGTCCTCCAAGGGCAAGTAGGGATGGGCAATAAATGCTGGCCAGCCAGCGAGGCCCATATCCCACGAATGAATAAAAAACATTGAGAGTGAGTCCAGACATGGGAAGGGATGGCAGAATCATCACCCACACCGAATTCAAGGAGGCTGCTGCAGTGTTCACCAGCGAGGAAAGAGATCGTTCCTGTGGTGATCCCGAGCTTGGCCTCTGGCAGCAGCCTAATGTCAGCTCCATCACTTCACAGATTCCTCCAATTCACGCTGAGTGCCACGTACACAGAAATAGCTTCAGCTCACCCCACTAAAACTGTCCTTTAGTATTCTTCGGGTCACAGCCAGCTAGCCAGCCCAGCAGTGCTCTGAGCCCCTGGAGCACATCTGAGGATAAGCGAGCTCAGGAAGAGCAGTCACAGCTCAAATCCGCACCCTCCACCAGCATAGAGACACACACTTCAGTGGGGCACAGCTCTAGATTAGACTCTGCCTCACTTTTTGGAGAACACGTCACAGACACTTCCCCGCAGCAGTCAGAGGCAGAGACAGGCCAGGTCTCTGGCACTCAGAGGGCTACTGGAGATCAGCCACCTCAGTGTCAGTCAGACCATGAGCATCTGGAAGCAGTTGCCAGCTCACTGGTGGAATGCAAACGGGGACAGCGGAACATCGGGAGAGCTTTGAGAGTTTCTCAACAGTCTCGAGCACACAATGGAGGAGTCTGTCCGCATTCTGTCTGTTTGGCTCCAACAAGTGCGTGTCTTGAGGAAACTACGAGAAGGTTGGCGAACATCATGGAGACTTTGGTCCAGTAGGTTTTGCGGGATCTGCGCTCGACTCTGCACTCCATGGCCACATTCTCTAGTGGGCACCAATAGGGCGTAGGTTTCAACACATGGTGATGAAACACCTTCACCTCTGAAAGGGTTCACAATAACATAAGTTCAAAAATCACAGCAGCTGCTATGTGAAAAATCGCAAGTCTTTATTACAGCAGACTCAGATAAGTGTCAAGGCCGAGGTACAAGGGAGGCAACCCCAGAATATAGAACATAGAACAGTACAGCACAGAACAGGCCCTTCGGCCCACGATGTTGTGCGGAGCTTTATCTGAAACCAAGATCAAGCTATCCCACTCCCTATCATCCTGGTGTGCTCCATGTGCCTATCCAATAACCGCTTAAATGTTCCTAAAGTGTCTGACTCCACTATCACTGCAGGCAATCCATTCCACACCCCAACCACTCTCTGCATAAAGAACCTACCTCTGATATGTTTCCTATATCTCCCACCATGAACCCTATAGTTATGCCCCCTTGTAGTAGCTCCATCCACCCGAGGAAATAGTCTTTGAACGTTCACTCTATCTATCCCCTTCATCATTTTATAAACCTCTATTAAGTCTCCCCTCAGCCTCCTCCGCTCCAGAGAGAACAGCCCTAGCTCCCTCAACCTTTCCTCATAAGACCTACCCTCCAAACCAGGCAGCATCCTGGTAAATCTCCTCTGCACTCTTCCCAGCGCTTCCACATCCTTCTTATAGTGAGGTGACCAGAACTGCACACAATATTCCAAATGTGGTCTCACCAAGGTCCTGTACAGTTGCAGCATAACCCCACGGCTCTTAAACTCCAACCCTCTGTTAATAAAAGCTAACACACTATTGGCCTTCTTCACAGCTCTATCCACTTGAGTGGCAACCTTTAGAGACCTGTGGATATAGACCCCAAGATCTCTCTGTTCCTCCACAGTCTTCAGAACCCTACCTTTGACCCTGTAATCCACATTTAAATTAGTCCTACCAAAATGAATCACCTCACATTTATCAGGGTTAAACTCCATTTGCCACTTTTCAGCCCAGCTTTGCATCCTATCTATGTCTCTTTGCAGCCTACAACAGCCCTCCACCTCATCCACTACTCCACCAATCTTGGTGTCATCAGCAAATTTACTGATCCACCCTTCAGCCCCCTCCTCTAAGTCATTAATAAAAATCACATAGAGCAGAGGACCAAGCACTGATCCCTGTGGCACTCCGCTAGCAACCTGCCTCCAATCCGAAAATTTTCCATCCACCACCACCCTCTGTCTTCGATCAGACAGCCAGTTACCTATCCAATCGGCCAACTTTCCCTCTATCCCACACCTCCTCACTTTCATCATAAGCCGACCATGGGGGACCTTATCAAATGCCTTACTAAAATCCATGTATATGACATCAACTGCCCTACCTTCATCAACACACTTAGTTACCTCCTCAAAAAATTCAATCAAATTAGTGAGGCATGACTTGCCCTTCACGAATCCGTGCTGACTATCCCGGATTAATCCGCATCTTTCTAAATGGTCGTAAATCCCATCCCTAAGGACCTTTTCCATCAATTTACCAACCACCGAAGTAAGACTAACCGGTCTATAATTACCAGGGTCATTTCTATTCCCTTTCTTAAACAGAGGAACAACATTCGCCACTCTCCAGTCCTCTGGCACATTCACCGTGGACAGCGAGGACCCAAAGATCAAAGCCAAAGGCTCTGCAATCTCATCCCTTGCCTCCCAAAGAATCCTAGGATATATTTCATCAGGCCCAGGGGACTTATCGATCTTCAGTTTATTCAAAACTGCCAGTACATCCTCCCTCCGAACATCTATTTCCTCCAGCCTATTAGCCTGTAACACCTTCTCTTCCTCAAAAACATGGCCCCTCTCTTTGGCGAATACTGAAGAAAAGTATTCATTCATCTCTACTGACTCCATACACAAGTTCCCACTACTGTCCTTGACCGGCCCTAACCTCACCCTGGTCATTCTTTTATTCCTCACATAAGAGTAAAAAGCCTTGGGGTTTTCCTTGATCCGACCCGCCAAGGACTTTTCATGTCCCCTCCTAGCTCTCCTAAGCCCCTTTTTCAGCTCATTCCTTGCTAACTTGTAACCCTCAATCAAGCCATCTGAACCTTGTTTCCTCATCCCTACATAAGCTTTCCTCTTCCTTTTCACAAGACATTCCACCTCTTTCGTGAACCATGGTTGCCTCACTCGGCATTTCCTCCCTGCCTGACAGGGACATACCTATTAAGGACACCCAGTATTTGTTCCTTGAAAAAGTTCCACTTTTCATTAGTGCCTTTCCCTGACAGTTTCTGTTCCCAACTTATGCCCCCTAATTCTTGCCTAATCGCATCATAATTGTAAACCTTGCCCTGCCGTACGGCCCTATCCCTCTCCATTGCAATAACAAAGATTCTTAGGGTCAGATTTTACGGCCTTGCTTGTCTCAAAACCGTAAAATCCCACCCGAGGTCAACGGACCTTCCCATTGTCCGCCCCTTGCCCACTCCAATTTCCGTGGCGGGGGGGTGGTAAAATTCCAGTCTTAGTCTGAGAGAATTTATTAAGTCAGACATTTGGACATGGGAGGGATAATTGATATCTACAAACCTAGGCCGCAGCTAGGATGTTAAGGACAACTTGCAATGATAATAAATTAGGTCAGCGAGCATGTTCAAACCTTTACACTGATTGGATATTATAATTAAGAAAACATGTATGTACTGTGATTGATTTTTAACATTTGTATTTTATGCATAATGTAACCTTAATCAACATTTGTGATTTGTTAGTGATAACTTCTATACAAATTCAACCCTTTGATTGGTATACATGAATTACTTATAATTGAATCTGGGAGTGTATCTGTTTGTGTAAACCTGTATTTGGGACTTTGGCTTGTCACCAGCTGACATTCTAGGGTCCCCACTATAGCACGCATAATAAACAGCTGATTTAAAAATCAGTACCTTGGTCTGGCTATTTGAAGGGACTAAAGTTTGAACAAGATAAAACACCTATATCCCCGCAACAACCTACTTCCATGTGTCCCATCTCCTGCAGAAGTTAAGCCAGGACCCTCTCGCACCAACAGGAAGGATACCCATCAGCCATACACCCCAGGGGCCTCCACTCAGGACAGTCCAAGGGTGTGCAGCCTCTCAGAGTCCTCTTTGACTGTACCTCACCAACTCCAGCAGCGCAAACCGCCAAGAATGCCTCTGCCCCTGAGCAAGAGACCCTTTGAGGCTGCGGTACACCAGGGCTTGGGCCACCAGCGGATGTCCATCAAGGTCATCACAGGCATCAGGACATAGCTCATGCTATGGATATCAGGGCATAGTGGTAGTGTTAGGAAAGTTAAAAAGTTTTAATGTCACCTCAGGGTCACGGGCGCTCTATCACTATAAATAAATGGCCAGTTTTGAAAACCATTCCATGGCTATGTTAAAATTATGGTCAGATAAAAGCATTTTGGTTTGGATCTTTGCAATCCTCTTATTCTGAGATTCAGCTTTGCTCACACTCAGAGTGCCCCTTCTAAAATTAATATTCATGTGATATTACCCTCGGTGTAACTTGGTACTGGACCCTTGCGTGTTGTCAGGGAGATGTGTGTAATTCTTTATTTGGAGTGTGTGATGGGTGAATTCTCAATCCTTAGTCCTCAATGACTGAGGGGGGCTCATCAGATATGTGACTCTCTGTGTATCTGGATTCCCCAACTGTTAGTTTTCCAAACCAAAACATGCACTTCAGAATGAGAATTCAATGCTGGTCTGCATTTCCTTCACAGCAGTGTTTGCCCCTTTACTTGGCAGAGGAAGTGTCTAGCCTCGACTCACATCGCTATTCTTCCTTGCTGGACTTTGAGTTGACAGAGTGAGCGCATTAGCAGGACACAGATGACCACAGCTAAGATCCAATCCTATTGTATCATGAGTCTTAAGGCCCAAGTGTGAATGAGGGACCCGTCCTCTCAGCGATGGTTTGGCTATTGCCTTAGAAATCACAAAGTGTTGGAGGGCTAGGGAAGATGTATCCTCATGATCGGACTTGGTTTTACTCATTTTGAAATGTTACAGCTATTAGAGTATCATAGGCACGCCTCCCATGTCTCCCCTCCTCTGTGATAGCATTAATATGCTCATATTGTCCCTCAGCATCCCCCTGGGCTTCCTGCACCTTCTCATTTTCATCTTCTGAGGAGGGCTCCTCCATCTGCAGTTCACCCTCTGGCAGGGCCTCACCACTCTGCATAGCCAGATTGTGAGGGGCACAGCAAACTGCGACCATGCAGCAATCTCTCTCTGCAGTGTATTGCAGAAAGGCACCTGAGTCATCCAAGCATCTGAATGGCATCTTTAGTAGTCCTATGGTCTGCTCTATGAGGGACTGTGTGGTGGTGTGAGTAGCGTTGTATTTTTCCTTGGCTTGAGTCTAAGGTGGCACATCGGACTCATTAACCATGTTGAAGTGGGTAGCCGTTATCCTCCAGTAACCAACCTTGCAGATGTCTGGCCCCTCACATAACTTAGGTAGCTGGGAGTGACGGAGAATGTAGGAGTCATGGCAAGGCTCAAGGAATCAAGCACAAACATGCAAAATTTGCTTTCGATGGTCACACACCAATTGCATGTTGATGAAATGGGAGTGCTTGTGGTTGATGAACATTAAGGGCTGCTGCAAGGGAGCATCTTGCTGATGCTCACGCTCCCCCTGACCTTGTTCCACATGCAGTATCTCCTGCTGGAGCTGCACACACCAATACCTTTCTCTTTTTCATCTCCGGCATCGAATGAGGAATCGTAGAAAAGCTCTCCAGACGACTGAACCCATTCTCACTTTTGCCTCCTCTCTGAAAAGATATATTAAAGATGAGAATGGTTAAAGGTGACAAAAAGAGTGATGAGAACTTGTGAACCAATGTGACTCTGAACTCTACTGATTGACTTGACAAACTATGAGCTTTCGGTTGCTCATGGTCAGTGCATGGATTCTGCTTGATCATGGATGAATGGCGTTAATTATGAACTCATGACTCTCTTTCATTGTTGGAATGGCAGAGTTGATGTAGTTGTGTCCCCTTTACTATAGCCGTCACTCTCCATGGCTGCATTCCAATGTTCCACCATGTAGCTTTCCAAACTTTGACATGAGGCCAGGAGTGTAAATTTAAAAATCTGTCTTGCTCTTGCTTCCTGGGTGACTGGCTCGGAGTCCTGTGTGATTGACCTGGGTCCTGTCCACTGTAGTGGCACCAACAAGTGAGCATGCATTCCAAGAAGGAGCCCAGAGTCCAGCTTAGTGGTCTTCCCACACTTCACCATTCTGCTCCCAGACAGTACGGATCTTACTTATGATTTTGGAAGACACCATTATCTGAGCATCAAAATAGTGGCGCAGCACAGGTATTACTGGACAGAGTTTGACACTCCCTCTCTCACTTCCTGCGTGCCTTCAATTTATCTGGAGCCTCACGATGTGCAGGTAGAGATTCACCCGCTATTCTTTGATTTGATTTGAGTTATTATTTTTACATATTATAATATAGTGAAAAGTATTGTTTCTTGCGCGTTATACAGACAAAGCATACTATACATACAGAAGGAAAGGAGAGGGTGCAGAATGTAGTGTTACAGTCATAGTTAGGGTGTAGAGAAAGATCAACTTAATATGAGATAGCTCCATTCAAAAGTCTGGCAGCAGCAGGGAAGAAGCTGTTCTTGAGTCGGTTGGTACGTGTTCTCAGACTTTTATGTCTTTTTCCTAACGGAAGAAGGTGGAAGAGAGTATGTCTGGGGTGTGTGGGGCCCTTGATTATTCTGGCTGCTTTTCTGAGGCAGTGGGAAGTGTAGACGGAGGGCAGCGGGAAGTGTAGCTAGATTCTCCAGCCTTTCCCACTAATACTAGATCCTGTTGTTGTGGTGGTGATCATTGACACACTCCCTTCCCGAGCCCATGTCTCACATGGACCTGTTGCCTTTCCACCTGGAAGCTGGATGCACTGTCATTCACAGGGGATCCCTCCACCATGTGCGCTTCACACACCACACTCTGTATTAGGTGTTCCATATCTACAAGCCGCAGATGCCCCCGTGACCATCGCCATGCTCCCTGCAGCCAAGGACAGAACCCGCCAAGCCCAGGAATGTTGACTGTCGGACATTTCTGCACACAAATCTACACATGTTCCTTTGAAGCTCCCAGCTCTCGCCCATTCAAACAAACTTAATATCATACAAGCATGACACAAGTTTGGAAGGCCTGATGGGGATGTTGTTTTAATGACCGTTCATGAGATGCAAATGAATGTGAATTGCCTTCATGCCACCTGCCAGCTGGAAGGGCAACCCGCCATTAACCCACCATTGGGAGAATTGCAATGTGATTTTTATGCCAGCCGGTTTCCAAATCTTTGGCTCCCACCAGATTCTCCGTTCCTGTTACGGGTTGGGTGGGAGTTTCCTGCCCTCTATGTTAATACAATGTCAGTGCTTCAGACTGTACATTAGTACAATCACTGCCAATGATTCAGACTACATCTCACTATCAGTGATTGACACTGTACCCTAACAGAGTCAAAGATTTATGCCGTACAATAACAAGATGACTGACTACTGCATACTTTAGAAGCAACAAGAATAGCATGCTTTTCACATGGAAAAATGGCCCAAGGTGTTTCACAGAAGAGTAAGGAAAAAGTGGACACCTCATAGCTCAAACAGTTATTAGGATTTGTGACCAATAGTTCAGCCAATAAAGTAGATTTTAAAGGGTGGAGAGGTTTGGTGAAGGAATTCCAGAGCTTGGGGCATAGAAATCAGTCAATTGCCCCTCCAATACTGGCTGAATTGAGGAGGGATAAAACAAGAGAGCAGAGTTGTAGGAACAGGAAGTTCAGGAAGTTGTGGAGTTGGTGAATCTGACAGAAAGCGGGCGGATTGAGGCTCTCACTCTATTGACATGTATTTGGTAATGGATCTGTGAAGCAGCTTTGGACATTTTACCATTTTAAAGGTGCAATATAAATGGATGATGTTGTTGCTGCATGTTAGTGCAGTCAGTGATTCGTACAGTACGTTAAAACTGTGTCAGTAGTCCACAATAAACATTACTATAATAACTTAAGTTTAAGTTTTTTTATTAGTGTCACAAGTAGGCTTACATTAACACTGCAATGAAGTTACTGTGAAAGTCCACTAGTCACCACACTCTGGCGCCTGTCCAGGTACACTCAGGGAGAATTTAGCATGGCCAATGCACCTAAGCAGTACATCGTTCAGACTGTGGGAGGAAACCGGAGCACCCGGAGGAAACTCACGGAGACACGGGGGGAGAACGTGCAGATTCCACACAGACGGTGACTCAAGCCAAGAATTGAACCAGGATCCCTGGTGCTGTGAAGCAGCAGTGCTGACCACTGTGCGACCGTGCTGCAGTGATTCAGATTGTATATTAATGTAACATATTGCCAGAGATTCATACCCTATTTTAATACAGCAAATTACCAGCGGTTCACGTTGTTCATATAACACTGTGAGTTATACATGGTGTCATTATAGTCCAAACCCATGACCACTTCCATCTAGAAGGACAAGGGAAGCAGATACAGGGGAACACCACCACCTGCAATTTCCCCTCCAAGCCACTCACACTTCTGACCTGGAAAGATATCGCCGTTCCTTCACAGTCGCTGGGTCAAAATCCTGGAATTCTCTCCGTAACAGCATTGAGGGTCAACCCACAGCACATGGACTGCAGCGATTCAAGAAAATGGCTCACTGCCACCTTCTAAAGGACAACTAGGGATGGGCAATAAATGCTGGCCAGCCAGTAATGCCCATGTCCCATGAATGAATAAAAAAAAGATGGGCCATATGGTTTTCTTATGTACTGTAAACCTCCATGCTTCTAAACATTGTAAGATACTTCAAAAGTTGGGGATTGATCCAACAGGATTAAAGAAAAAGGCAAACCTTACGGTTGCAGGGCTAAATTTAGGGGAAGAGTTGAAAGTGAGGCAGAAAGAGGGATTCGGGAAGATAATTTCAGAGTGAAAGGGAAAGAGCTTTGCCCAATTGGTTTGGCAGAGGTGGCACACTCGATTAGAGCCAGTAAATCAGCAAGCAAGCAGAAACAGATAATGAAAGGTCATCATCGATCGGAAACCTTAACCCCGTATCTGTCCACAGATACTACTTGAACTTCCCAGTATTTCCAGCCTTTTCTGATTTTATTTCAGATTTCCAGAATCTGCTCGTGTTTCAGGAGTGAATAGCTGGAGAAGGTGGCAGAGGTCCTGGGTGGACAATGCTTTTGAAAAATATCTACTCAGGGGCTTGGGAGCCAATGAAAGTCCAAAGATGTGCAGGTTAGGTGGATTGACCTTGCTAAATTGCCCCTTAGTGTCACAAGTTTGTGTAGATTAGGAGTTATGGGGATCGGGTGGGCAGTGGTTACATGCTGAGTCGTTGCAGTCTCGATGGGCTGAGTGGCCTCCTTCTGCACTGTAGGGATCCCATGATACGATGATTTTATGATTCTGTGAAAGTGAAGAAGGCCAGTGGATGTGCAATAAGTCACTGGAGCTTAGAGTGGAACAAAATGCAAGTGGTAACAATCCGAACAAGTTGGAGTTTTTTTGTTGAAGACTGGAAGGTGAATGGTGACAGCAGGGGCAAAATTAATCTTGGAGGTTATGAAGCAACAGATGTAGGTTCAGCGGTGGGAACATAAGAACTTAAGAACTAGTAGCAGGAGTAAACAATGTAGCTCCTCGAGCCTGCTCCGCCATTGAATAGGATCATGGCTTATCTCATAGAATCCCTACAGTGCAGTAAGCCGACCCATCGAGCCTGCACTGACTCTCTGACAGAGCATCTTCCCCAGGCCCTATCCCCACAAACCTCAAGTATCTACCCCCCTAATTCACCTAACCTACACATCTTTGGACTGTGGGAGGAAACCGGAGCACCTGGAGGAAACCCACGCAGACACGGGGAGAACGTGCAAACTCCACACTCAAGGCTGGAATCAAATCTGGGCCCCTGATGCTGTGAGGCTAGAAAAGAAGGAGGTTTGGACCTGGAGTAGGCACCCTCACTCTGTAAAAACATATCACTGCTGCGGAAACAGCAAGAAGTCATCATTCTGGCAAAAGCCCGCTGAAGGACGGCGCATTTTAGAGGATGATGGGATTGGAAGCCTGATTGTTGACAAGTCCAATCTCCAATGACATCACCAGCTGGAGAAAGAAGGTGGACCTGGAAAAGAGGGTGAACCTTTGCTGCACTCCCTCTATGGCACAATGGTGACTGACAGAAAATGCTGCAGGTAGTCAGCAGGTCAGGCAGCATCTCTGGATATGGAAATAGAGTTAACTTTTCAGGTTAATGACCTTTCATCAGAACTGTACACAGGGCACAGGCTGGTAAATGAATGGCAGGTTTCTCTTAAAAATGATTCAAATGGAAAGATGGTAAACTACATTAGATTTACAAATTTAAGTACTTTAACAAACTGCAATTCAGTCACTGATGTCACCACAGTCTTCAGAAATGAGGTTGTCAGTAAATTGTTAGAGCTGTCAAACAACCCAATGGAACTAAGCTGATCAATTGTGTTTGGCGACAGTTGGTGCTAGTTAGAGTCTGTCAAAGGCAGTCATTCTTGCATTAAATTAGCATCTGTTTCTGGAACGGGTCTCTGCGGTCTGATGTCATTCAGTTGCCTTTTGGGCCCAGGGAGCTCCAACAAGTACAGGTTTCACGAAAGCAAACCTCCCGGGGTAGGGGGCGTGTGTGTGTGTGTGTGTGGGAGGGGGGGGAGGAGGGGGTGGGCAGATTAACTCCTATTCCCAGGATGATCATAAATTATTTCTTTATTATGTAAGCACAGGGATTTTCACATCTTTCTGTGAGGTTTAGCGCAACCAGCAGCGCTCTGAAGGCATTTATGGAAAGAATTTGACAAATCACTGTCTAAATAAAGAAACAGATTTTTGCGTTCATTGACAGTAGCTGCACAGCTGTTCAGGAAGCAGGAAAGATATGGAAACGGACTCTGCATAAACACATTGAAGAAAGGATAGCAGTGGGACAGAAAGAGTTCATTTATTTATTGAAATGAAATTTCCTTCACATGCTATGTGCACTTTTGTTTCTGTGAGCCATCAGGTCAGTACCTCTGTTTTTCAGAAACAATACGGCACTTTATTTCTAAGCCCAACCTCTTTCTTCAATTTCTCTCCTATTTCTTGCCTTCATTCATAGAAGATCATAGAATCCCTACAGTGCAGAAGGAGGCCATTCAGCCCATTGAGTCTGCACCGACCACAATCCCATCCGGACCCTATTCCCACAACCCCACATATTTACCCTGCTAATCCCCCTGACACTAAGGGGCAATTTAGCATGGGCAATCAACTTGGGCGGCACGGTAGCACAGTGGTTAGCACTGCTGCTTCACAGCTCCAGGGACCTGGGTTCGATTCCTGGCTCGGGTCACTGTCTGTGTGGAGTTTGCACATTCTCCTCATGTCTGCGTGGGTTTCCTCCGGGTGCTCCGGTTTCCTCCCACAGTCCAAAGATGTGCGGGTTAGGTTGATTAGCCATGATAAAATTGCCCCCTAGTTTCCTGAGATGCGTAGGTTTGAGGGATTAGTGGATAAAATATGTAGGGATTTGGGGGTAGGGCCTGGGTGGGATTGTGGTCGGTGCAGACTCGATGGGCCGAATGGCCTCTTTCTGTACTGTAGGGTTCTATGATTCTATGATTCATATGATTAACCCGCACATCTTTGGACTGTGGGGGGAAATCGGAGCATCTGGAGGAAACCACACGCAGACACGGGGAGAACATGCAAACTCCACACAGACAGGTGCCCATGGCCAAAATCGAACCTGGATCCCTGGCGCTATGAGGCAGCAGTGCTAACCACTGTGTCACCGTGCCACCCTAATAAGAGATTGTAGCGATTCCTATCTGTCAATTGCCATTGTTATTGTCATTCCTCCAGCACCATCCCTGGAGATGTCCTGTCCCAACGGCAGGACGGACCCACTAGAGGTAGCAATGCAGTGATATGTAGTTTGGAGGGAGAGGTCTTGAGAGTAATAAACATTGACCTCAGAGTACTATTGTCATTGTAGAGATCCCTGTCCTGATCACGAACCACAAAATAGCCTCCTTCAAGAGTTGCAAAAATTTCTTAAGAAAACAGGTAAGAGAATGCAGAAAAACAGAATACATAGTTTATGATTTATTCAGTTAATTTTCTTGACAACTGCACCCCCAGCATCATTATGATATTAATGTAACAATAGTTTTTAAACAACAGTGATAATTTTCTGGGCTGTTGTGAGAGAAACATTCAGCAATCCTTTTAAAGACAGTCTTTTCGGCTCCTCAATGGCTGGTGTAACATGTCGGGTGCAGTTTGTTACATTCGTTATGTTACTGGACTAGCAATCCAGAGACCTGGACTAACGATCCTGAGACAAGGGATAGGATTTTACGGCTGCATTCGTCCCAAAACTGGAAAACCCTGCCAGAGGTCAACAGACCTTTGCATGGTCCGCTCCCCATCTGCTATGATTCCCGTGGCGGACAGGATAGGAAAACAACCCCCCCAAGAGTTCAAATCCCACCAGGGCATCTAGGTAATTTAAATTCAGTATGCTAAATAAATCAGGAATATAAACAGAAGCTAAAGCATCAATAAAGGTACTCATGAAGCCACTGGATTGTCATAAAACCATCTGGTTCGGTAACATCTTCCAGACCAACAGCACTGTGGTTGAAACTTAACTGTCCTCAGAAATGGCCTAATAAGACATTCAGTTCTATCAAATCACCAAGCAAAACCACAACGAGATAAAAACCGATGGACGACTCTGCAATGACATGGGCACTGGACATGACAAAAGCACATTCAGCCTAGTCAACCTTTCAAGGTCCTTTTCGTAACCTGTGAGAATTGTGTCAAAATGGGAGAGCTGTCCCACAGACTGGTAAAGCAACAATCTGACATGGCTCACAGAATTATACCTTTCAGCTAATATCACAAATTCCTCCAGCACAATCCCTGGATATGTCCTGTCCCAACGGCAGGACAGTCCCACTTGAGGTAGCCAATGCAGTGATATGCAATTTGGAAGGAGTGGCCCTGAGAGGAATAAACTGACCCCAGAGTTCATTCAGTCTCATATGAATCTGGTCAAATATGGGCAAGGATCCCGCTTACTAATTACCACCTCTGCCCTCCCTCAGTACTCCTCCATGTTGAGAACCACTTGGGAGATGGTAACATGAAGACTGAATGTACTCTGGGTGTGGAGCTTCAATACCCATCACCAATAGATCATTCTAGCTTGGTAACAGCACTAATGATGAATCTGGCTGTGTCTGCCAGACTGGGCCTGTGGCAGTTGGTGAGAAAACAAACATGAGAAAAAAGCCGACTGGACCTCACTCTCACCAATCTTTCAGTTGAAGATGCATCTACCCATGACAGTACTGATAAGATTGGCCATTGTACAGTCCTTGTGAAGACAAGGTTGCATGTTCATCTGAAGACATCCTTCAGAAGTGAGGTTGCTCACTGATGTTTGTACGGTGTACAGTTCAATATACAACTGCTCAGGTAATGAAGCAGTCTGTGCCCACATGCAGCGAAACCTGGACAACATTCAGGTTGATAAGTGGCAAGTAATATTAAAGGCAGACAATTGCTTGGCTGTTCTGAGGTTCTGAGTAATCTGAAACATTGGCTGGGATTTTCTGGCCCAGTTGCGGTGGAACTCGCCTTGATAGATGCAGTGGGTCAGCCAAAAATCCATTGATTTTTGGTGAGTCTGGAAGATCCCAGCCAATAACTCGACTTCTCTCTCCACTGATGCTGCCTGACTCGGTGAGTATTTCTTCCATTTTCTATTATCATTTCAGATCCCTGTCTACCATTTCTTTAAGTATCCTTGTATATAGGTGGTCTAGCCTCAAGGTCGAATCCACTTGCATGGCATTCAATATTTTTTAATCAATAATTTCTACCATCCTTAAATTTGACCCCTTTTTTCTCAGAAAATGAAGCTCTCCTTCTTTGAGAGAATCAGTGATACCTTTTGCGAACATTGATGGAGAGGAAATGTTTGGACTTCCTGCTTGCTTTATACCATCTCCCTTCATTGCCTTCAACAGATTCGTCTATGTCTATAATTATTCTCGGTGTACTTGGGGTGGCACAGTGGCACAGTGGTTAGCACTGCTGCCTCACAGTGCCAGGGACCCGGGTTCGATTCCCGCCTTGAGTCACTGTCTGTGTGGAGTTTGCACATTCTCCCCGTGTCTGTGTGGGTCCCCTTTGGGTACTCCGGTTTCCTCCCGCAGTCCAAAGATGTGCGGGTTAAGTTGATTGGCTGTGGTAAATTGCCCTTGGTGTCAGGGGGACTAGTGGGGTGAATATGTGGGGCTACGGGGATAGGGATTGGGTGGGGTTGTAGCCAGTGCAGACTCGATGGGCCAAATGACCACCTTCTGCACTGTAGGGATTCCATGATTCTACTTAGAGGAGTCTTTTGTTTTTACATTCCTTCCAATTCCAATCACTCGTGCCTATCCAATCAATTTTCTAACAGTCTTCATCTCACCTTATTCTCAGTCTGCCACTGGACCAGAAGATCTGTACTTGACAACAGCACTGTTAGTGCCCTTACTTACACAGTGACTCGTTATAATTATGGTATGGAATGTTCTATTAGAATGTGCGAGGGAAGTGGATTCAATAGTAATTTTCAAAAGGGAATTGAATACCTGAAACTCAAAAATTTGTAGGCCTATGGGAAAGAGCAGGGCAGTGGGTCTAAGTGGATAACTCTTTCAAATAGCCTACACAATCTCGATGGGCCAAATGGCCTCCCTTCATGATTCAATGATTTCTTCACTACCTTATTTAGTGATGCACCTGAATTTCCTCCTGAGACATTACTTGATCTCCTTCCACGGTGATAAGGTTTAAATCAGGAACTTACTTTGCAAGCAATTTCCCTGGATTTTTGAAAATATCCCACTTCTTAAAATGACTCTATCCACAAAGATGGGATGCAGGGCTTTCAGTGACTATTAACAAAGTATATTCTGTATGGAGGTCAACCTGCAAGTGGTATATTTCACGAACCAATGGAAAGAAGCAACCACAATTTATTTTCTTCTGTGTTATAATCCCAAAAGAACCAAATTTACCGAAATCCCAGGAAGAAAAACAATGGACATGATTTCAATTTGACAATCAAACAAAAATCAACACAAATTCATCATGAATTACGATTAATATAAACCTTAATCAGCAGATACGACAAAGATTAATCTCACAGATTTATTAGGCAACCCACTCAGCATTCATGGCACCAAATTCAGCCACAAACCACTGATCTTCCTCAGATAGAATTCTCCTTTTCGTCAAGGACTTAACCACCGACAGTAGCTTCCTTTCAACCTAAATTCTATGAGCATGCTCTTCACCAAAATTGTGCCGTTCTCTAGAACCTCCTCAGCTCCACTTGCAACAGTCTTGACAGTGTGGATCCACCAGGGTTACCTTTATCTGAATCCTCAGTGATAGCCCTGTGCCTATTATGGCCAGTTCTGATCAGTCAATTACTTTAAGTAACAAATGCAGCTTTAACCACTTGCATTTGTTTATTGTCAGCTTCCTGATCCAGCATTAGTTGCCTGTTCTGCTGGCTGATGTGAGCTGAGATGGCTCCGCGTCTTTTATCTGGTTTCAACCAATTTTGGTTTCTCTAGAAAAATTGCCCGGAATTCTCTGGCCATTGACGCCAATGGGATTCTCCGGTCCCACCGGCAGCGCACACCTGTCCGTGGATTTCCCTCCAGTGTGGGGTGACATCAATGGGAATTCCCATTGACAGCGGCGGGACCAAGGAATCCCGCCAATAGCAAACAACGCGCCACCTCCCGATGGCAGGTAACACGTAGCTGGGAGGCCGGAGAATCTCGTCCATCAAGTTTTATTTTCAGTTTCCCCAGACACTTGAAATTGCAGCTTTCCTTTCCATTAAGGTGCGACTCAAAAATCATTACAAACTTTCAATCCCAGATCAATGCACTCAATAGAACATTTGACAAGCTATCTGTTCAGACAACAGTACGAATGACATGCTCCCCCACTTCTCCCACCAACTGCAGATTCCATCGCATCTGTTCCAGTTCTCTGCTCTGTGCTGCCTCATTTAAGGGAAGGTGCTGACGCATGATAGCGTTCCACATGAAAAAAGATAAAGGCCAGAATTCTCCAGCCGTTCACACCCCGCTGCCACCGCCAGTGAGAACGGAGAATTTGGTGCTCAGCCAAATCTCCGTTCACTGCAGCGGGACTGGAGAATCCCAGCTGTGGGTGAGGTCAAGAGAATCTGGCCCAAAGACTTGCATTTGTACGGTGACTTTCTCAACCTCAGGATGTCGCAAAGTGCACCGTCATTGTTGGAAAGACGGCAGACAGAAATACCAACAGTGAGATCCCACTAACAGCAAAATGGTTCTGAGTGGATACGATAGAGAGAGCCATTGGCTAAGCTGCAAGCACATCGAGAGGACTCCTGCGGAGCAGCCAATCTTTGCACAGTATGATCCCACATTTTTCAGGAACAGATCATCCATTTTTAGTAATGGTGGTTGAAGAATAAATATTATTTAGCACATCAGGAAGAACCCACCCTTCTCTTCTTCAGAATAGTGTTTAGTATCCTCAATTTAATCAAAGAATCATAGAATCTACGGCACGGAGACAGGCCCTTCGGCCCAAACTGATACATGCCGACCAAAAAGCCCATCTAAGATAACCCCATTTGCCTGCATTTGGCCCATATCCCTCTAAACCTTTCCTATCCATGCATCTGTCCAAAAGCCATTTAAATGTTGTCAATGTCCCTGCCTCAACCACTTCCTCTGGCAGCTCATTCCACATACGTACCACCCTCTGTGTAAAAAAGTCGCTCCTCAGGTTCACATGAATTCTTTCCCCTCTTAACTTAAACCCATGCCCTCTAGTTCTCGATTCCCCAACCCTGGGAAAAAGACTGAGTGCATTCACCCAATCCATGCCTTTCATGATCTTATACACCTCTATAAGATCACCCCTCAGTCTCCTATGCTGCAAAGATAAAAGTCCAAGCCTGTCCAATCTCTCTCTATAACTCAGTCCCTTGAACAAACAAAGAACAAAGAACAGTACAGCACAGGAAACAGGCCCTTCGGCCCTCCAAGCCTGTGCCGCTCCTTGGTCCAACTAGACCAATCGTTTGTATCCCTCCATTCCCAGGCTGCTCATGTGACTATCCAGGTAAGTCTTAAACGATGTCAGCGTGCCTGCCTCCACCACCCTACTTGGCAGCGCATTCCAGGCCCCCACCACCCTCTGTGTAAAAAACATCCCTCTGATGTCTGAGTTATACTTCGCCCCTCTCAGCTTGAGCCCGTGACCCCTCGTGATCGTCACCTCCGACCTGGGAAAAAGCTTCCCACTGTTCACCCTATCTATACCCTTCATAATCTTGTATACCTCTATTAGATCTCCCCTCATTCTCCGTCTTTCCAAGGAGAACAACCCCAGTCTACCCAATCTCTCCTCATAGCTAAGACCCTCCATACCAGGCAACATCCTGGTAAACCTTCTCTGCACTCTCTCCAATGCCTCCACGTCCTTCTGGTAGTGCGGCGACCAGAACTGGACGCAGTACTCCAAATGCGGCCTAACCAGCGTTCTATACAGCTGCATCATCAGACTCCAGCTTTTATACTCTATACCCCGTCCTATAAAGGCAAGCATACCATATGCCTTCTTCACCACCTTCTCCACCTGTGTTGCCACCTTCAAGGATTTGTGGACTTGCACACCTGTGTTTCTATACTCCTGATGACTCTGCCATTTATTGTATAACTCCTCCCTACATTATTTCTTCCAAAATGCATCACTTCGCATTTATCCGGATTAAATTCCATCTGCCACCTCTCCGCCCAATTTTCCAGCCTATCTATATCCTGCTGTATTGCCCGACAATGCTCTTCGCTATCCGCAATTCCAGCCATCTTTGTGTCATCCGCAAACTTGCTGATTACACCAGTTACACCTTCTTCCAAATCATTTATATATATTGAGTCCTGGCAACATCCTTGTAAATCTCTTCTGCACTCTCTCCAGTTTAATAACATCTTTCCTATAGCAAGGCGACCAGAACTGAACACAATACTCCAGGTGCGGCCTCACCAACGTCCTGTACAACTGCAACACAACCTCCCGACTTCTATACCCAATTCCCTGACTCATGAAGGCCAGCATGAAACTGAAACCTGAGGGACTGTAGTTACAAAGATAGATTGGAAAAGTTAATGTTGTTTCCCTTAGGTTTGTGGGGAGATTTTATCGTGATATTCAAAATCATGAGGGGTCTTATCAAGGTAGGCGGAGCAAAACTGTCTCCATTGATGAACTGCCGGGAACTAGAGGACAGAAACTGTATGTGATTGGCAAAAGAGCCTAAAGTGACATGAGGAGAAACTTTTTTTTCAATGCAGACAGTGGTTTTGATCTGGAATGCACAAACTGAAAGGCAGGTGGAAGCAAATTCAATCATGACTTTGAAAAGAGAATTAGATAAACACCTTCAGGGAAAAGAATTGCAGGACTACAGGGAAAGGGTGGGGACTGGGACAAGCTAATATGCTCTTGCTGGCATGGGCTCAATGGGCTGAATAGCCTCTCTCTGTGTTACAACCAATGATTCTATGATTTCTCGATAAGTAACCAGACGATTAGTTTGACATGCTGTGATTATCATTGTATAAATCCCGCAGCATAGAAACATAGACATAGAAATATAGAAGATAGGAGCAGAAGGAGGCCATTCAGCCCTTCGAGCCTGTTCTGCCATTCTTTAAAGTAAAGTAAAGTTTATTTATTGGGGTCACAAGTAAGGCTTACATTAACACTGCAATGAAGTTACTGTGAAATTCCCCTAGTTGCCACACTCTGGCGCCTGTTCGGGTCAATGCACCTAACCGGCATGTCTTTTAGATTGTGGCAGGAAACTGGAGCACCTGGAGGAAACTCACGCAGACACGAGAAGAACGTGCAAACTCCACACAGAGAGTCACCCAAGCCGGGAATCGAACCCAGGTTCCTGGTGCTGTGAGGCAGCAGTGCCAACCACCGTGTCGCCATTCATCCCGATCATGGGTGATCATCCAACTCAATAGCCTAATCCTGCTTTCTCCCCATAACCTTTGATCCCGTTCACCCCAAGTGCTATGTCTCACCGCCTCTTGAATACATTCAATGTTTCCTGTGGTAATGAATTCCACAGACTCACCACTCTTTGGGTGAAGAAATGTCTCCTCATTTCCATCCTAAATGGTCTACCCTGTATCCTCAGACTGTGACCCCTGGTTCTGGACAGCCCCACCATCAGGAACATCCTGCCTACATCTACCCTGTCTGGCCCTGTTAGAATTTTATAAGTCTCTATGAGATCCCCCCCTCATTCATCTGAACTCCAGCGAAAACAGTAATATAAGCAGATTGCTCATATTACTTTGATTGGAGATGGGGGTCTGAAAATATTCAGGCATCCTACACATCTCCACATTACTTCAAATAAAATTAAACGTATACTATTCATTTTAAGTCAACCGATTCCAATACTTGGAGTGCTCTGTTATAAAGCATCGCTGCTAACAGTTTAATGAACCCATATCAAACATAGTTTAAAAACAAGAGTACTTTGAATGATTGTCAGTTGGATACTGGAAGATTAATATTCCATGAGTAAACCGGCCAATTGGAAATGAAACAAAACTGAGTTTGATTCCCTGGAGGTGCGGTTTCCAATGTAAGTACCTCCATCTTGTTTACACGTGGAAATTTTCTGTGACTGCTTTGTTGGAAGCAGACATGGTACGAGAAAACAATGAGGTTGCTTCAGGTATTATGGTCATTACCGGCCCTGAGGTGGTCATTACAGGCCTGAGTGAAGTGAGAGATGGTAATGAGACCCTTAGGGCTGGTAATGACCATAATGCCGGGAAGAAATGATGTTATTATTATTCTATCAATCTCAGTGCAGTATAGTGTATATGTAATTTTCCGTGCTGTCTCTCTCTCTCAGCACTCAGTTAATTTGAGCTCAGCTTTCTTGTGTAATATCTGGGCCTTGGAACATCTCTCCAAATAAATTGGGATCCTGTTACGTGTGACACATTCAGAAGACACAATTGCCAACTCAAACAATGGGCTGGATTTTATGTTTCTCAGCATTGGTGACCGAGGCGGATTGGCAACCTAGGCCGAGATGCCCTGCTCCCGCTGCCAGCGAGAATGGGAGAATTTGGCGCTCAGCCAAATCTCCATTCACAGCAGCGGGACCAGAGAATCCCAGTCTTGGGGGGAGGCTGGAGAATCCGGCCCCTGGTGCCCGCTCATGCCCACCCTCGCTATCTGAACTCGCCCAAGCTCATTGGATGGCCAATTAGTTGTCATCGGTGGAAAGGAGGCCAATTAGAGGTGTAAAGTTGGGGGGGGTCCACCCCCAATCAAGATGGTATGGTGGGACATTATTTGACAGAGGGGTAAAACCGTGAATGGGAGTTTGGTCATGGCTACATTAAAGGCCCCTTGCTCCCTCGATGGGTGGAATTATTTTACAAACTGCTGACTCAGGCGAGAAAAGCAGTGAGCAGTACGTCAGCTGCACAGCCAGTTTTTCTTGCCATATTTCCGTGCCTTCGGCAACATCGCTGTCCAAAGTTCGAGGGGCCATTTTTAAAAATAGAAACAAAGAACTCCCCCCCAACCCCCTTTAGACATGGAGACCGTCCCCCATTCCCACTCCCCCTAGAGATTATCTGCACATAACTGACAATGCCAAGCTGCTTTTACACCCATTTTTACTTATTAGATTGGGCTAGATTTAATAATGTTTTTTTTAAAAAATCATGCAGATGCTGCCCTCTTCACCAGTACAATCTGCTCCATGCTCACATTGACAGGCATTCTCTACCATGCTGCCACGACCTTGCTGCTGTAAACACCCCCCAAACCTTCTCACAGCCAACAGAAAAATGCAGGAGACAACAAAATATTTGAGATGATTGGGTCGTTAAGAAACTCAATAGCTTATCAATTATTAATTTCAAAATGGCAGACAGGTTGCTGATTTCCACACCTGCTCCCCTTGTGCAAGTTCAAACTGGTGTGATAACATGGTGTTGTCGGCCAATATCATCACGTCTTATTTTACTATCGCATGGGGGAGGGGAGGGGTGGCCCGCCCGATTTGAAGGGGTAAAATTTACCCTGATCTTAGAAGTTAAAATAGGGATAAAAGCAGCTTGACATTGTCAACTACGTACAGATAATCTCCACTATAATCTCCACTTATAAACACTCAGACCCTAATATTTTGAGTTTCTTGATTCATCGCTGGAAGTATATTGGAGCGGGACTCATGTGAACCCATTGTAATGAAACCAATCTGCCCAAAAGTTCCAGCACCAGCTAATTTCAAAAACATTGCTGGTGGGACATTTTAGATAGGGAGTTCCAGGATTTTGACCCAATAACCATGAAGAATCAATGATACATGTTCAAGTTAGAGTGGTACCTGATCTGAAGGGGACCTTGCAATCGATGATATTCCCATATACCTTGTCCTTCCAGATGTTGAAAATTTTAGTTTAGGAAGGTTGTGTTGAAGAAGTCTTGGTGAGTTATTGCAGTGCATATTATGTATAGTACACATCACAGTCATGGTACGCTGGTGGTGGAGAGACTGAATGTTTAAGGTGGTGTCCTGGATGTTATTGAGTCTCTTGAGTGTTGTTGGAACTGCACCCATCCAGGCCAGAAGCAGCAGGACTGGTTCCATCGTGGCGTCAAACAGTGGTTTCAGCTGATTTGATGTTAGTTTCAGGAACTTTGCACATATATGAATAACGTCTGTCAGATCACTCCCAGCTGATCAGGTGTTCAGCAACATGAGACACAACACACATCCCCCATCTGTACCCACTCCCACAGTGCTTTTTAAAGGGCCAGGCACCAACCTCCAGATGATGGGCTTTTGCTTACTCCTGCTTAGGCTGAGCTTGTGAAAGGTACTGGGCCATATTCTTAGAAGTGTTCAGGATGGGCAGTCCTTAAAATCAGGGCGGTCTTATGAATGCCAGACTTTACAAGACAGTTATGTTTTAAAATATCTCCTTCAATTTAAGGAAAGGTTGGGAATTTTGGAAGCATTCCAGCTCAGAGACATACCTATGTAGTCTAGTTGCCATTGGGGTCAAACTCAAACAGAAGCCTATTAAAATTGAATGACGGTTATCAGACCATTCCACAGTGAGGGACAGCTGCTCTACTGAGACACAGACAGAGAGAAAGACATGGCAGAAATAAAAATGGAAAGTTCTGGAAAAGCTCAGAAAGACTGGCAGCATCTGTGGAGAGAGAAACAGCGGCCACTAAATCTCGTGAGAGGCTGAAAATGGGATTTGCACCGGTAAAATTTCATTTGGGATCTGCCTTGCCTCCCTCCAATATTGCAATCAGGTTCGTGCCCAAGAAGGGCACAATCCTGATTTGCATATATGACCATCCATTATAATATCATTAGCGGGATTGATGCCACTAGTTCTGCCCTCAATCTATCTTCCCACCCAACCCGTGTGACGTCGCTACTGTTTTCAAAAATGCACGGGTATGCATAGCCCCTCGGTGGTGAGGGACATGTCCAGCAATGCCAGGGTAGCAGTGCCGGGGCGATCCCGCTCTGAGCCCAATTTATGAGTGGTGGGGCAGGGGGGATGTGGGGGAATGCCCTGATGCTTCTGGCATGGGGAGAAGTGTTCGATGCCTTTGGGTGGGGCCAGGATTGGGAGTGCCCAATGCCTTTGAGGTTGGGGGGCTGCCACCCTGATACTTGGAGTGGGGAAGGTGGGGGGAGAGAGAGTGTCATCCCGATGCTTGGGGGTGGAATCATCCTGATGTCTGTTGAGAAAAGCAGGATGTTTGTAAGAATTAATTTTCAGTTCAAAAGGAAGGGAACAGAACAGCAATTGAGGTGGGATTTTCCAGACCCCTGCAGCGTGTTTTCCAATGGAGAAGGTGGCTCACCCTTGGCTGCTGGCAGGTTTTCTGGTCTCCTCAATGTCCATGGCAGTTGGCATGGCTTACCCATCCTACCATAGGGGAATTCGCTGTGGCAGCTTGCCAACTCCATGGGTGGGAAGGGCTGGAAAAGACATCCTCTACACATTTCTTCTTTAAAAAATCCCAAAGAAGGCATAAAAATATTGACTTAGACATAATCCTGATCCCAGGACAACATTCCCATAAAAACTGATGTCATTCTGAGGATTTGAACACATTACAGTTTGCCTTCACATAGATCAGTATGTCTTTGGGAGAAAGGGAATAAATCTTGCGTAAGTCGGTTGAGCCATCACAGTGCATTATCGTGGAGATGCGAAGCCTTTTGGCATGGCAGCAGTCAAGTCCTGACATCTCTTGAAGTTGTTCTGAAAGGAAGAACATTCTTTGTAGGATCACAGTCCTCAGCAAAGTGTGAAAGTCAACACCTCAGGCTTGTTAAAGTGGCAAGGAAATGAGAGAAGCAGAGTGAAATTCTATCCACGCCGGGCTCTTTCAAGATTCACATGGGCTGAGTCAACACATTAACAAAACCCATATTAACCATGGAGTCAATGCTAGCTACCCTGGTAAGAGGAAAACAGGGAGGGGAGAGACAAATGTTAAAGTACTGTCAGTGTTGATAGATTTCAGAGTAAACAAAATGAATGATTCCAATGATATTTTCATTCAATCAAGAAAGAATGCTGGAAAAAATGGTGATAGAGAATGGAAATGTCTAACAGTGAATAAGTAAAGTGCTTCAGGGTATCCTGGTGTTATGAAAAGAACTATATAAGTTAAAGTCTTTTCTCAGGAAAGGGAAAAAGAGAATATTCAGATATACATCAACTATATCACACTGACATACTGAATCTATAGATGATCATTCCTTGCACCAAAGCACTCTGAAGTTTATCTCCATTTAGATAATAATTTGCCTTTGTATTCTTCCTCCCAAAATGGATAACCTCACACTTATCTGCGTTAAACTCATCTTCCAAATTTTTGCCCCATTCACCTAACCCATTGATCCATTTTGTAAATTTCCTATTTCACTATCGCAACTTACGGTCCCACTTAATTTAATGTCATCTGTAAATTTGGCTATACTATCTATCTATCCCTGCATCCAAGTCATAAAAATAGATTGTATATAGCTGGGGTCTGAGGACCGAATCCTGTGGCACCCCACTAGTTACATCTCGCCAACCCGAAAAAGACCCATTTATCCCAACTTTGCTTTCTGTTGGTTAGCCAATCCTCTATCCAAGCGAATAAGTTACCTCTAATCCCATGTGTACTAACCTTGTGTATTAATCTTCTGGAAGTTCAGATATACTACATCTACAGGATCACCATTATCCACCTTGCTTGTTACATCTTCAAAGAACTCAAACAAATTAGTCAAACATGATTTACCCTTCATAAAGCTATGCTGGCTCTGATAGATTGCATATTGACTTCCTGCATAATAGATTCTAACAAATATTCCAACGACAGATGTTAAACTAATTGACCTATAGTTTCCTACATTTTGCCTCTCTCCCTTTTTGAATAAGGGTGTTATGTAAGCAATTTTCCATTCCACCGGAATCATTCCCCGATCCAGGAAATTTTGGAATATTGGAATTTTGGATGCAGTAACCCCACGCCACTTCCTTTAAGACCGAAGGATGTTGGCCACCAGGCCCTGTGGACTTCCCTGTCTTCAATCCCAATAGTCTGTTCAGTGCTTTTTACTGAATGATGATGATAGTTCTAAGTTCCATCCCTTTCTATAACCTTTGCATTTTCTGTTACTATTGGATTGGTACTCATGTCTCCGCCATGAAAATTGAGGCAAAATATTGATTTTGAACATGTCAATGATGATTTGTAGCTCAGCCTCTGAGTGTGCACAGATGCAGGCATCGTCTGCATACTGCAGCTTGATGATAGAAGTTGAGGTGGTCTTGGTTCTAGCCTGGAAACGTTGGAGGTTGAACAGCTTCCCGCTAGACCTGTAGATTAACTCCACTCTAGCTGGGAGCTTCAAGGTGATGGAGTGGAGTGTTGTAGTAAGGAAAATGGAGAAGAATTGTGGTGCAAAGATGCATTCTGCTTGGCCCCGGTTTGCACTTGCATTTGGTCTGTGATGGTTCTGTTGGTGAGGATCACGGCTTGCTTGCTATTGTGGATCAAGTGGAGGATGGTGAAAAATTTCTGTGGGCAGCCAAAGGTGAGGAGGATATTCCACAATCCCTCATGGTTGACAGAGTGGAAGGCCTTTGTGAGATCGAAGAAGGCTATGTACAGAGGATGATGCTGCTCCCTGCCCTTTCCCTGGAATTGTCACAAGCTGAAGATCATGTCCATTCTGGCTCTTGATGGATAAAGTCGCACTGAGACTCAGGGAGGAGCACGTCAGCTACTGGAAGGAGACAGTGGAGGAGGATTTTCACAATGCCCTTTCTGTGGTAGAGAGTAGGGAAATCCCTCTGTCATTTCCACAGTCAGGCCTATCTCCTTTCTTGAAGGTGGTCACAATTACAGTAGATAAAAGCGAATTACTGCAGATGCTGGAATCTGAAACCAAAAGAGAAAATGCTGGAAAATCTCAGCAGGTCTGGCAGCATCTGTAAGGAGAGAAAAAGCTGACGTTTCAAGTCCAGATGACCCTTTGTCAAAGCACTTTGACAAAGGGTCACCTGGACTCGAAACGTCAGCTCTTTTCTCTCCTTACAGATGCTGCCAGACCTGCTGAGATTTTCCAGAATTTTCTCTTTTGGTTTCACAATTACAGTGTCTCTGAGATCTCCCGGCGTAATCTCTTCCTTCCAGATAATGGAAATGAAATCATGGATTTGAGTCAGGAGTGCCTCTCTGCCATATTTTAGTACTTCAGTGGAGATTCCATTTATGCTGGAGGCCTTGTTGTTTTTCAGCTGTCGGGTGGCTTTTTGACCTCATGGTGAGCTGCGGTTGTGCTGAGATGGTGGCAGATGGCATGTTGTGGGATGGTGTCAGGGAAACTTGCTTCGAAGACTGCATCTTGGTTGAGGAGGTCCTCAAAGTGGTCTCTCTAGCGGGCATTCACTGTCTCTCTGAGCACCTCTCAGGCTTTGGACCTCAGTGGGGTTGGGAGGTGGGGTGCTCGGACTGTAGATGGTTTTAATTGTGTTGAATTAACCATGCATGTTGTGGTTGTCAGCGGGTTGCTGAGTGTCCTGTGCTCTTTCCACCCACCATCTATCCTTTAGGCCATGGGTTCTTTGTAGCACTTTGGCCTTCGGTAACTTCTCCTGATCAGGTTTTGACGGAGCTGCCAGTTCAGGAAAGCTTTGCATTTGCAGTCTAAGTGATCCTGGATCTCCTGGATTGAACCAGTTTTGGTATTTCCTGGTGGAGAGCTTGAGCTTGCAGATGCTGACTATGGCAGCTTTTAGGGCAGACCAGGTGTTGAGGACACTCTGTGGCTCTGGCTCATTGGTCATTGCCACGTTAATTGTGAGGCATCGGTTGAGTAGATCTTTTTTCTCAAGGTCTCTGAGTCCAGTGATATTGGTACTCCTGTGGCAGAGTTTTTTTCTGCCTCAGCCGGTTTGAGGCCAGGTGGATGGAGATGGTAGAGCGAATTGTCAGTCCAAAAGTCATCGTCTCCAGTTATGGCGTGGGTGATGCGGACATCTTTGTGGTCCCTCGCTCAGATGATGACATAGTCTATTAGATACCAATGCTTGGAGTAGGGATGTTACCATGAGGTCGTGTACTTACTCCTCTGGCATAGGTGCCCAAAGTCATCATCAAGTGAACTTTGCGAGGTATGGTACTGTTTTATCAATGTATTTCACCTTCAACCTCAGCAAGACCCTTCTGCTATACCAGTGCAACATTATAGCTCATTCACAATGGCGACGGCCGGTTCTCAAAGTGGGATTATCATCTTACTGTCAATTTAAGGCTAGTCTTCAGAATTAGGCCCAAATCTAATAGTTGATGTTTCCCAAACTACTTTTAAATGGGATTATTGCAGCCAACAATTGGAGGATTTTTTTCTTTCATTCATCTGAACAAGGTTCAAAGTCAGATAGAATGTTATAGCATAAAATTGGGTCATTCATCAAACCTGTATGTATCTTTTTCTCCAATATGAGCGATCCAGTCTGATCCCACTTTCCTGTTTTCTCCCTACACTCTTAAACATAAATGTTTTCAACTTCCCCCCACCCCCACAACCCCCCCTCCCCCACCCACATCGACTCTATGTCCCTTCTACATGTACTTATGGCACCTGCTTCAACTATGGTTGGTGACATCAAATTCTACATTCTAACCATCTTCCTTGTAAGGATTTTTTACAAGCCTCCTTCTTTTGAGATTATCTTAAATTCCCCCTTCCGAGATTATCTTAAATTTGTGCCTTTTTTTATGATCTTGCCAATCATGTAAAAAAAAAAGCCTATCACTACTTACCTACCATAATTTTGAAGCCCTCATTTAAGTCTCGAATTGACTTTCTCAATCCTCACATTTCAAATCTTTTCCAAACTGTAACTCATCATCATGGTAACATCTATCCTGCAACATCACCATTTAATTTATGTCCTTCCTATAATAGGTTTGGAGACCAATATGCACTTCATAGTTCCTCATTTATCGAGGACGACTTTTAAGTGGAATGCTTTTGTGCTCCTTATTATGTTGAAAAATTCCTTTAGATTTCCATCTGACATATTTCTCATTCATTCCCTGCAGAATAAAACTTTGGAATAATTCAGTGTCTGGCTGCTGTTGATGTAACTGAAACAGTTAGTGGTAAATTAAGAGACACTAGACTCCGTTCTATTTCCCTAGACATACCTGACTGTTGCATTTGTGCTGGGAATTAATAATGTAGCGTGCACAATGTACTTTCAATTTCTTTTCTCCCCAAACTTAAGCTACATACCGGGGCCAATTTTCTGAGTGTGATTTGATAGCTGGTCTTTCGCCTGGAGTTAATACTCATCAGAAAATCAGGGACAAAACAGCTAGCGAGGAACTTCAGTTATGTAAAAGGACTTGAGAAGCTAAGATTGTCCTTCTTCGAGCAGAGTAGGTTAACTGAGATTACTAGAAGTGTTCAAAATTATGAGGGGTTTTCTTTGAGTGAGTAAGGGAAATATTTTCCGCTGCAGATGAATCAGTAAGTAAAGCACACAGATTTAAAGCAATTGGCAAAACAACCAGAGTAGAATATTTTTGCACTATAAGATGTTATAATCTTAAATGCACTCCTAGAAAGAGTGGTGGAAGCAGATTCGACAGCAACATTGGTCGAGGATTAGATATGTTATTTATTTAATTCGTTGCACAATTGTTTCAAGAGCAGATGACATGATTAGTTGGTGATGTCATTGGAGTGTTTCAGAGGCTACTGCTTTTAGTTTCAGTTTGTATTCTGTATAGGCAACATCTCTTTCAATAGGTCTGTTATTGTTAGTTTGAATTTACATGTGCAAACCACCGGGGCAATCTTACTAAAATAATGCTGAACGAACATGAAAACGGGAGAGAATTGCACCGATTTTTTTGGGCGATTTAAAAATCCAATTTTACCACATTCTGAGGCAAGAAAATGAGGCAAGATCTGTTTCCCAGCAGCAGGGGGAGGTGGCCGGGCCTAAGCTCACCCAAAGCCAGCAGATTGCAGCGGAGGGCGCCATTGCGCATGTACAGATCCTTCCGTTCTGTGCAACAGCACAGAATAGGGAGATTGGCCACTGCCTCCCCCAAGCTATAGTTGGGCTCTGCACACAATTGCCCACCTCTCCACTATTTCTGAGCTCCGCAGCCGATCACGCCCCCTCCCCCCATACGGGCTAGCCAATCGCCCCCCCCCGCATGGACTGACTGATCACACCCAGTCCTGAGCGATTGCCGGTGGCAGAGTGCACAGTATTCCCCCTCACAAATCCCAGTTGCAGAGTGCACAGTGTCCCCCCGCCCACTTCTGCTTAGGTCCCACCCCTTCAGGCCCTGCTCCCTCAGGCCCCACCCCTTGGCACTGCCCAGTGTCCAGTGGGCACTGCCAGGGTGTCAGGCTGGCAGTGTCAGTTTAGCATTTCCCAAAGGGCATCCCCCCATGCCCCCAACCTCCCAGCGGGGCCAGAATGGCCTCCACTACTACTGGCGAGGCCATCATGCCAGGTCCTCGTTGATGGGGATTGTACATGATCCTCGCTGTTGATAACCTTCACCAGCGAGGCTGCCAAGGCAAGCGAGCCTGGATGATTCTATCTTGGGCTCACTTGTAATAGTTAAACTCTACATACCATGGAATTTAAATATTATAATCAGCCTCATGACTTTTTTGGGTGCAAGGCTGATCTTGCTGGATATTGGTGCTGATAAGATCGCAAGAGGCAAGAAATCGGGGCGTGAACCCAATATTTCAGCTCTTTTGTGATCTTACCGGGGTGAGAAGGTAAGATCGCCTCCCACATCTTCTCTTTTTGTATAAAACCTGCAGCATAGTTAGGACATTACAAGATATATACTTGAAAAGAGGGGGAAAAAGTGCTAGGCTATGAGGAAAGTGTGAGGGGACTGAGACTAATTGGATGACACATTCAAAGGGCTAACACAAGCAGAAAGGGCTGAATGACTTCCCTTAGTTTAATTTGTTCATGGGATGTGAGGGCCAACATTTACCGCCCATCTCTAATTGCCCTTGACAAGGTGTTGGTGAGCTACCTTCATAAACGGCTGCTGTCTGTGTGGTACAGGTACACGCACAGTGCACTTAGGGAGGGCGTTCCAGGCCTCTGACCCAGTGACAGTAAAGGAACAGCAATATGGTTCAGTGCTACATGATTCTATGGGGTGCCCCAGCTCCAGCATATACTCTAAAATTACTCCCATGATGTTTTGGCTTTTAATCTGTACAGGCAAACAAAAATGACTGGAAAGTAGACCAACACGTAGCCATTAAGCAACAATGTAACAATTTGCTCCAATTTTAAGATCAATGATTTAAATATACCATCAGAGACGTCCGACCCAACTGACTCACAATGAATTCGCGCTTGAACATGGTGGCGATGCCATAGCAACAATCCCAGCTCACTGAGGCAAAAGCAGGTTATAAACCTACATATTTAAAAGAAAATTATGAATACTCATTCACATATGTGACTTGGTGGCACAGTGGTTAGCACTGCTGTCTCACAGAGCCAGGGATCCAGGTTCAATTCCTGGCTTGGGTTACTGTCTGTGCGGAGACTGCACATTCTCTCTGTTTCTGCATGGGTTTCCTCCGGGTGCTCCAGTTTCTTCCCACAGTCCAAAAGACGGGCTGGTGAGGTGCATTGGCCATGCTAAATTCTCCCTCAGTGTACCTGAACAGGCACCGGAGTGTGGCGACTAGGGAATTTTCACAGTAACTTCATTGCAGTGTTAATGCAAGCCTACTTGAGACACTGCATAAGAAATGATAGTTTCTCAGGCCACAGTGCGTGGAATTTTATAACGTTCTTCAGTCAGTGCAGTCGTCTGCCGATCTGTAAGCTTCATGCAACAGCAGCTGTTGCAGAGGGCCCCCATTTCGCTTCTGCTTTTCTTTCCCTGAAATTCCTCATATACATCACTCTTCTTTTAAGCTTGTGTTCATCGTGTTATTGCCATTATCACACAGTGGCAGAATTCAGCACCATCTTCATAAATACTTGGTGTAAACTTCTCTGACTTCAGAGTCTTAAAAACACACACACACCATAGAGAGGGAGGGGAAGGGAGAAAAAACAGTTTACAGTTTCACAATCTTATCATAAAGCAACCAGAAAAGAGCCCAGATCTTGACAAATATCCCGATTCCCTTTTCATGAGGGTATGCTGGCAATACTTGCTAAGAGGAAACCAATGAGATCCGCGATGAATAAGTCTCTTATTCCAATGTGCTGTTGGCAAGGTGGGATTCCTAGACAGGTTAAGAGGATGAGGAGATTTTATCAAGTTCTGCAAAGAAGAAATCGTCCTAATTCTTATCCTATATGAAACCTTAAGTGGACTGATGGTGACATGGCTTGGATTTGAAATATATCAGCTGAGTCAAGTCTTATATCTGTAAATGCATGATTGTAAGTCTAAAATTACACATGATTGTGAGGTAATGTGATGACTGAAGTTTAACACTTGCTGCACAGGCTGATCTAGCTTTTCGACTCTGTGAGTTGCACGGTGGCACAGTGGTTAGCACTGCTGCCTCACAGTGCCAGGGACCCAGGTTCAATTCCGGCCTCAGATGACTGTCTGTGTGAAGTTTGCATGCTCTCCCCTTATCTGCATAGGTTTCCTCCGAGTGCTCCGGTTTCCTCCCACAGTCCAAAGATGTGCGGGTTAAGTGGATTGGCCATGCTAGATTGCTCCTTAGTGTCAGGGAGATTAGTAGGGTAAATACATGCGGTTACGGGGATAGGCCCTGGGTGGGATTGTTGGTGCAGACTCGATGGGCTAAATGGCCTCTTTCTGCACGATAGGGATGCTATGATTCAATGGGTGGGATTTTACAGCCTCGCTCGACCCAAGACCGGAAAATCCCGCCCGAGGTCAACGGACATTTCCATTGTCTGCCGCCCGCCCGCTCTGTTTCCATGGCAGGCGAGGCGGTAGAATTCCGGCATATGGTTCTATTCATTGGAGCTCCCAATCAAATTCTTAAAATAAAATCCTCATTTCATTTTGTGGAGTTCATCCCTTATTTTAGCTCATTCTGTCCCATTTCTTTAGCAATACCTGGGAAGATACCTGCTCTCTAGCCTTCCACGGTGTTGATCTTGAACAGGGAAGTAAATAAGGCGGAGGTGACTTGACACTAATTTTCCCTTCCACTCTGTGCCGGACGTTTTGGCCCCTAGCCGTGCTAGCATGAAGGGAATCAGGAATGGTGTGTGGGGTGTTTCTGCTTATTCATTCTGCGTATGGCCGTCAGAATGTTCAGCTATTGCACTGTTGCATTCCCTTAATCTTCCAAACTAATATCAAGTCAAAATGCTATTACAGAAGATGTGACCTGACATATGAATGAGGGAGGCTGAAGTTATTACAAGCTGGTTGCACTGAGTAGACAGGGGATAATTTTGACTTTGTGCGATAGTGGAAAGTGGATGATAGAGAGCCAGCAGCCTGTTTTGCATCTGACTTTTATTTCCATTGAAGTTAATGGAAACACAGATTGGTCATGATGTAAAATGGTTTACTGATTCGCCATCATCCACTTTACATACTGCACACAATTACAAGTGCCCCTACTGAGACAAGCGTTGGCACAAGCTTGTTATTGAATTTCAGAAAAATTAATAAGTCCCCAGATTTCTGCAAGGCCGTTGTAATCTAGTGTAATTGAGAAGCTATAGAAGCCAGTAATATGAATTGAATTCTTAAAAAATACTTTCATTGCTACCCAATTATATATGACAGGCACACCTGTCAATCTACAAATGACTGACCTTACAACCTCTGACCTTTGTTATAGACCGTTAAGGGAGAAGAGGACATTTCCATTCACAGGCAGTAAATTGTAGTTATTCGTGATGGTGATTAGTCAGGAACAGTGCGGGTCTCCTACAGATTGCTTGATCGCTTTGAGGAGTTATGAGATTTCCCGGAGTTTTCCTTGAGTTTGTCACAGGTTTCGTTCTCTGTCAGGGTGGCACAGTGGTTCGCACTGCTGCCCCACAGCGCCAGGGACCTGGGTTCAATTCCGGCCTTGGGTAACTGTCTGTGTGGGGTTTGCATGCTCTCCCCATGTCTGTTTCCTCCGGGTGCTCAGATTTCCTCCCACAGTCCAAAGATGTGCAGGGTAAGTGGATTGCCATGCTAAATTGCCCCTTAGTGTCAGGGGGATTAGCAGGGTACATATGTGGGGTTACGGGGATAGGGTCTGCGTGGGATTGTTGTTGGCTTGGGTTTGAGGGGCTGAATGGCCTCCTTCTGCACTGTAGGGATTCTATGAATCTATTCTATTATATGCTACTTCTTCCAGGAAATGTGTGTTTGGGAAGTGAGCACTTTGCATGGTTGTAGAGTTAACTAGATGGAGCAGACTGGATAGTTCTTTCTCTGGCCTTTCTTGACACATGTGCACTTATACAACATTTGGTCTGGATTTTAGCCCAGAGGCAGCAAGGGAGAAGTTAGCTGTTTTGAGGCTATGGAATTAACTAATTGACCACTTAACACGCAGGAAGTGAATTTTGCTCTGGGTTCTCCCTCTTCTCAGCCATTGCTCGGGCAGAAGCGCGGCAGAAACCTTGGAAAAACAGGAATAAAAATCCTCAGAAATTAACTTCCAAAATGTATATTGTAAATGTACGAAAATTATTTGTTTGGGATTCTAGTTATTATTTTCTTCATTCATGGGATATGGGTGTTGCTGGCTGGCCAGCATTTATTGCCCTTTCCTAGTTGCCCGTGGAGGCCAGTTGAGAGTCAATCACATTGCTGTGGCTCTGGAGTCAAATTTAGGCCAGACCAGATAAGGATGGCAGATTTCTTTCCCGAAAGGACATTAGTGAACCCAGATGGGGTTTTCTGACAACCAGCAGTGGCTTCATGGTCATCAGTAACTTCTTAATTCCAGGTTTTTTTATTGAATTCAAATTCCATCATCTGCCATGGTGGGATTCGAATTCAGGTCCCCAGAACAGTAGCTGAGTTTCTGTATTAATAGTCGACCGATAATTCCACTCGGCCGTCGCCTCCCCATTCTTTACCTGTTCTGTTGTGATTTGTTACCGTCATGCCATGGACAAAACAGACTAGTGTTTGCTAATTGGCTAATTGATGCATGAAAAGGCAGGAAATAGAGAGATATGGACCACATAGAGGCAAAAGGTCTTTAGCTTAGAAAGACGTCATGTGTTGGTGCAGGGTTGGTGGGCCAAAAGGCCTGTTCCTGTGCTGTATCATTCTTTATTCTTTTAAGCATATCCTGTCTGATTTTCTTTTCTTTTCAAGTCAATCAGCAATTTTCTGCCTGGAACAGAGGTGTAAGTCTCTCCCCCACCTCCCACACCCGTCCCCATAATAGTTACTGGAATAAATATGCATACAAAATGACTGTGATACATCTTCATGGTTGGTGATAGGTTGAGATGCCATAGACATGGTAGCTATGTATTTTATATATATATATGTCTATATTAACTGTATATAATATATAATTCATTATCTGTCAGGGATACAAATAACATTGTGGTTTTGTCGAGTGACTGTTATTTAAAACAAAAATTAATATCCTCTCGCTGACTTCAGCCTTTCCATTGACCTTTGAATTTCCTTTATTTTTCCATGGGATGTAAGCGTGCTGGCAAAGCTGGCATTTATTGCCCATTCCAAATTGTCCTTGAGAAGGTGGAGGTGAACTGCCTTCGTGCTCTGTGACTTGATAGAAAAAATAGAAAGACATTTATATAGTAGATTGCATGACCACCGGATCACCGGAATTCTACTGCCCTGCCTGCCACAGAATCGGAGTGGGTGAGGGGCAGACAATGGGAATGTCCATTGACTTCGGGCGGGATTTTCTGGTCTCGCTCGAGCGAGATGTCTCAAAGTGCTTTGTAGCCAATGAAGTACTTTTGCAATGCAGTCACTGTTGTAATGCAGGAAGCTTGGAAAGGAACTTACAGATGGTGGTGTTCCCAAGCTCCTGATGCTCTTGTTTTCAAATAGACTGCTTTAGTAATATTGTGCTAACTGTTTTTTTATTAGTGTCATCAAAGGCTTACATTAACACTGCAATGAAGTTACTGTGAAAATCCTCTAGTCACCACACTCCAGCGTCTGTTCGGGTACACTGAGGGAGAATTTAGCATGGCACGTCTTTCAGACTGTGGGAGGAAACCAGAGCACCCGGAGGAAACCCATGCAGACACGGGGAGAACGTGCAGACTCTGCACGGACAGTGACCCAAACCGGGAATCGAACCCAGGTCACTGATGCTGTGGGCCAGCAGTGATAACCACAGTGCCACCGTGCCGCCCAGGTCAGTTGGGAAATTTGGTAAATGGGAACAGTGAATGGAACTTCCCCATTCCGCAGATATGGGTTTAAATGTGTGACCAGGAGCAAAAGTGGAGCATCGGCGTTGGGTTGGTGGCCTGAGCATTCACAACTTTGGGCGATCTTGTCAGAGGCGCATGAACAGCAGCTGAATATTACTTGCCCTGAAATGGTGGGCAGCCACCTAGGCTAATTAAATGACTAATGGACGAGTGCCAAGGTCTGCGCAAGGATTGTCTGAGTATCAGAGTGGACAACTGTCGAGTGTGGAGCCTGACAGCTCCATGAATGCAATCTCCCCGCAGCAGGCCAGAGGGCCATCAGAGCTGGTGCAAATGTGCTGCAGGGCCAGTCCGCAAGGATGAAAAGTTGCAAGCACAGCAGCAATGAATTCTCTAGTGGTGTTTCTCCTCCACTCTGATGTCCCGACTGGTTTCGGGTCTCTTTAATTTTGAAATTTTAATCACACTTCAAAGGGTGCATCCATGATAGGCATCCTCACACTCACCTTCCTGTCTCAGCAGCGTTCATCTCACTTGGTGGAATCATAGCATCCTACAGTGCAGAGGGAGGCCATTTGGCCCATCGAGTCTGCCCCAACCGCAATCCCACCCAGGCCCTATCCCCATAACCCCATGCATTTACCCTAGCCAGTCCTCCTGACACTAAGGGGAAATTTAGTTTGGCTAATCCACCTAACCCGCACATCTTTGGACTGTGGGAGGAAACCAGAGCACCCGGAGGAAACCCACACAGACACGGGGAGAATGTGCAAACTCCACACAGACAGTGACCCAAGTCAAGAATCGAACCCGGGTCCCTAGCGCTGTGAGGCAGCAGGGCTAACTACTGTCCCATTGTCCTGCCAACCCGAAATCTCTGCAGGTCCTCTGGTTGGGCCTGCAGCCTCAGGAACCACTTTGCTAACCTTCATTGGATGGCCTACAAGGGAGGTAGACAATTAGAAAGCCACCTTTGGACAATTGTGGTGGAGGTTGCTCTGCCGCCCCATGTGGTGTTGGGATCTAGATACGATCGTAATTCCTGAAAATATTCTATCAGCCCAGTGCATGCTAACACACCTGGCCCAAGTTGTTAGATTTCTGACTCTTCCATGCCTATCCTCTAAATGAAGTCATCAACATGCAATCAACAACAATATCCAATAGAGTCGGAAATAAAAGTTGCGATAATTTTTAATTTTAATTTCATTGTCCGACAGATTCATCACCTATTAGATTTTTTTGAGATGTTGGTGGGGCAAAAAGGTTGCTGCAAATTACAAATGGTGCTGCCAGCAAAACTGGGTGGGTTGTGAAGGGCGGATAGTTTCTTTAAAGTGACCCGTTTTAGTTGGGTGAGGACAGGACCTTTCTCTGAAGTGGTCAGACTAAAATGGTTTTCATCTGCATGGAATCAGGATAACAAAACTACTTTCAACAGTAAATTGGCATTGAAACTTTCCTTACAAAATGATCTCAACTCCCCCTTTAAAGATGTCACGATGGCATTACGTAATCGATCAAGGGGATTTTAATTGAACCACTTGCTTGTGATAAGCGATCCTCATAGTGTCGTTTAAAATTTCTCAAGTTTATTTTTTAATGTCAAAAGAAGGTTTACATTAACAGTGCAATGAAGTTACTGTGAAAATCCCCTCGTTGTCACACTCTGGCACCTGTTCGGGCGCACCGAGGGTGAATTTAACATGGCCAATGTACCTAACCAGCACATCTTTCGGACTGTGGGAGGAAACCGGAGCACCAAGAGAAAACCCATGCAGACACGACGGGAACGTGCAGACTCTGCACAGATAGTGACCCAAGCCAGGAATTGAACCCAGGTCCCTGGCGCTGTGAGGCAGCAGTGTTAACCACTGTGCCACCCCAAGTACTGAGTGGTAACTCTCTATTTAATGGTGGTACAGAAGGTTTGTCCTTTAAGAGGACCTGGATTTGCAACTCCCCCCCTCCCCATCACAAAAGAGTCTTGGTGATGAGATTCTTGCTGTACCAATTGCATATCACAAATGTTTTCAATGCCCTTCAATTGAGTGAGTGCATCTCTGAACTTGCAGCATTATCCCATTCACTGCATTAAAAAAGATATCCACACATTATATCAGTGGCAAAATGTTAATATAAAAACTTGGAATATATGAAACCTTTCTGAAAGCGTGATTACTTTGTACATCGTATTAAAGAATGTGGCCTCTGCAGACTACATTTAGTAACAGTCAAAGAAAAATCAAATCGAGCAAAAAATCCCCTGTGTTTTATGGAAATGGGACAGTGAGGTGACAGTCACATCATTATTTTCCAGAAGACTCTCACATCAACCCTTTACACTAACCAACAAAATAAGGATCTGGGCAATGGTGCAAAATGCAGGACTTATATAAATGACTGAAGAATAAAAACTTATTTAAAAATTGTCTTTGTTATTGAAAGGTGTGTTCCGCCATCAGGAAAATATTTAGGAATATGTCCAATCATCAGGATCCTTTTTAAATAGTTTGTCTTACCATAAGGACTCTCTTAGTAAGAATTTCACCATAGTGATTCCACATTTGGATCCTTCTCAATAGATGTTTTATTTTGATTTGAAAACTAAATTGTTCTATGTTAAAATAACATAAAAACTAAATTGTCCATAGATCATAGATTGCTACAGTGCAGAAGGAGACCATTCGGCCCATCGGGTCTGCACCGGCCACAATCCCACCCAGGCCCTGTCCCCATAACTACATGCATTTATCCTAGTTAGACCCCTTGACACGAAGGGGCAATTTAGCATGGCCAATCCACCTAACTTGCACATCTTTGGATTATGTTAAAAATAGCATAACTGACATTTTTAAGCTTTTTAAAATAAGACAACTGGCACTTTTTTTCAGGGTTTATACTTCAGCGTTTTCCCACATTAGCCACAAATATAGGCCGGAATTCTCAGGCCATTCACGCCGGCGGGATTCTCCGGTCCTCTCCGCTGGTTTAGGGTGATGACAATGGGAATTCCCATTGACGGCGACAGGACCAGAGAATCCTGCTGCTAGCAAACAATGCACCAACTCTTACCGACAGGAAACATGTGCATTGGAGGCTGGAGACTTTCGCCCATAGTACCTGTTCAGCAAATATATTAAAGTTTAGCAGAAAGTACATTGACCTGCATGTAACAGTGATCAAAGGAGGATATGACTCAAAATAAATGATTGAACACTTCTCTTCCTATTAGGAAAAATCTCTATTTTTGCCCTTATTGAAGGTTGGAAGGCTGCTAAGTTCTCTGGCATCAGATGAAACAATTTGGGCCTGACTGATGAACTCAGGAAAAATGCATTCATTCAGAGTTAAAATCGGCCCTTAATTCCCGCACATATGCCTACATTAAGCACTTGGATTAGTGCCTTTCCTGGTCATGGAACACAGGAATGGAAGGATTCATCATTTCATCATGTTATTTAGATCATGGCTGAGCTGTACCTCAACTCAGTTACCTGCCTTTTTCCCCGATCCCTTGATAGCTTTAATAGGAACACTGGTTGTCTATCTGTGACTCTGAACAATTTGAAAATGCTAATTGCTGATAATGACGCCAGGATCAGCATCCAGGACTGAAAGGACGGATTGGCACGTGATACCCAAGCTGACAAGCATACTCAACAGCTATCGGAGAGTTAAAAGGTGGTTTAAATACAATGTGGTGTGCATGTATGCAAGGAGAGTAATTGTAAATGTCACTTGACTGTCGTACATATGGCGTGGTGTTGTGTGATTGGAATAAGATGCCAAATAAGCTGAAGGTGAGGTTTATGCAAAACAGACTAAGAATGAATAATAAGATCACCTCAAATTTACTCCGATACAACATACATTTAAATTGAAACTAATATTCACAAAGCCAGAAACACACATTCAAAAACATCTCCATATTTAGCCTCAAAATAACAGCCACACTCAGATAAAAAAAACTGTACTGAAAATAGGATTGCAAAGATATGAACATGCTCAAAGCTGCCCCTCAGCTACTTACCTGCTAAAATATAACAATCAAAGCAACAGCATTTGCATGGCCAGAGCTGTGGTCACTCAAAATAACAGGCACTGTTGCACAAACATATTCAAGACAACCATTGACATCAATCAAACACACACACGCATATACACACACATGCACATACACACATGCATGCACACATGCATACATACACACACACACACACACAACAGACAGGCAATGAAAGCAATGACACACTTATAAACACTGCACTGATTAACAAAAATATGACTGTTTATGCAGAAACGGTGTGGAGACTGCATTCACTACTGATTTTAGCTGGTTTGCGCTTCTTCTGGGAGCGAAGGGATTCAGAAGCTGCATCTTAGTGAAGATTTATGGCCACATTATGCTTGATTGCTTGTGCATCACTTCTTCAAATGCCCAATAAGTTCAAATGCAATTGAATAGTTCAGAATTACTAAATCTCAGTTTGAAAAGTATTGCAGAACACAGGCTTGTATTTGCAAACTCTGGGGGAAAAAAGAGGTTCCTGTGAACAGAGTGCAAAAACACAATTTGCAATGAACATTTGTGTTTTGGTTGCAATAGTCGAATATGGAAAGAAAATCCATGGTAAATAACACAGTTAAAAGGAATGGTGTGTATTAATTAATCCTGGCATCACTGATGCCTGTATGGTGACAGCATTGCTGGATTCAAATGAGACTTAACCTTGGGTGAGACCAGTTAGCTAGCCTTTCTTCTCTCATCTTCTCAAATCTAAAAATTGTTAAGTGATCTTTGTAGCTCAGCTTTCCTCACAGATTAATGTAAGAATGGCCTAATGCTTGCAAACGTGACTGCCTGTGACAGGCATACAAACTCCTCAAAAGGAGGAATTTCCCAGATAAACACCCTTCCCCCATCCTAAAAAAAATCTGCTTGCGAGACGTCTTTTAGAAGAAGCTGACCACTTAATCCTCAAAAGCTTGATTGCTGCAAAATAAAAATGAAAAAGAAAGTTCTTTTTAGTTAGACAGAGGATATAGGCAGAAAGGAGAGTGGATCGAGTCAGGGAGGCTGGTTTGATATCAAACCCTACAGGTGGCCTTCTTCCTGCTCTGGCATCAGTCAATGAACTTGTTTTTTTTAGGCTATACTAGGACACATTTAAGGCCATCTGGGGTTACTTTAAATGAGATGAAAAGTTTGGGGAATAACAACTTGAAATACATAATTTAGAAGTTTAAATCAGATCCTTTGGCTACCCCGTTTCCTTTCTACTTTCCCTTCAGTTCCTCAATACTCCTTCCCCTGCTTCTTCCCAGTTTTGGAAAGCCTTTGCTTTGATGGTAAAGAAAGATTAACTGTAAATTTTGAGAATTAAGCTTCCTTGGCCCAAACTTCATACAGCAAAATACCTCTGACTATCTACCCAGTCCCTGAAATATTCCAAAAGTCTGAGACATTTGCACTGTTGATGCTTTTTAAAGTAGAATTTTCTTTCTCTAGTTTGGTGATACCTATCATGTTAATGCAATGATAGTATCTAATCACTTGTGACAATGAAACATAGGAACTAGAAGCAGGAGTAGGCCATTTGGCCCTTTGAGCATGCTCCGCCATTCATGGTTAAATTCAATATCCTGATCTCCCCTTCTACCCCTTGATCCCTTTAGCCCCAAGAGCTATATTTAATTTCTTCTTGAAATCAGATGTTTTGGCCTCAATTACTTGCTGTTGTAGTGAATTCCACACATTTACCATCCTTTGGGTGAAGAAATTTCTCCTCACCTCCGTTCTAAAAAGTTTACCCTTATCCTCAAATTATGATCCCTAGTTCTGGACTCCCCCACCATTCGGAACATTCTTTCTGAATCTACCCTGTCTAACCCTGTTAGAATTTTATACGTTTTTATGAGATCTCCTCTCATTCTTTTAAACACCAGTGAATATAATCCGAACCGACTTAGTCTCTCTTCATATGACAGACCTGCCATCCCAGGAATCAGCCTGGTAAACCTTTGGTGTACTCCCTCTATAGCAAGGACATCCTTCCTCAGATAAGGACACCAAATTGCACACAATACTCCAGGTGTGGCCTCACCAACACGCTATACAATTGCAGCAAAACATCCCTTTCCCTTTACTCAAATCCTCTCGCTATGAAGGCGAACATACCATTTGCCTTTTCTACTGCCTGCTGTACCTGTGTGTTTACTTTCAGTGACTGATGTACAAGGACACCAATAAGGGCGGCACGGTAGCTCAGTGGTTAGCACTGCTGCTTCACAGCTCCAGGGACCTGGGTTCGATTCCCGGCTTGGGTCACTGTCTGTGTGGAGTTTGCACATTCTCCTCGTGTCTGCGTGGGTTTCCTCCGGGTGCTCCGGTTTCCTCCCACAGTCCAAAGATGTGCGGGTTAGGTTGATTGGCCATGCTAAATTGCCCCTTAGTGCCATGGGATGTGTAGGTTAGAGGGATTAGCGGGTAAATATGTGGGGATATGGGGATAGGGCCTGGATGGGATTGTGGTCGGTGCAGACTCGATGGGCCGAATGGCCTCTTTCTGTACTGTAGGGTTTCTATGATTTCTATGAAGGTCTTGCTGAGTATCCACCTCTCTCAATTTACTCCCAACGGATTGGGCAAAGATGTTATGGGTTCATTTATTAAGACTCAGCACATGAGAACAGTTATACATAGTATAAAGCTTGAAGACTACAGAGCTGTGTGTGTGTGCTCCGCTCAAACAAAAAGTGAAACTAAGACTGGATCTCAGGACACATTTCCCTTCTAGTGTTGTCATGCTTCTATCCCTTAAAGGCAAATTATAACAAAACCTACAATATCATATTCAAATAACCTGGTTGGAGAAACTTCTTTGACCAGTATTTATCTTCACACTGATGAATTTTCAGTCTAAGGCCTGGATTTTCCATCTCCCCAGTGGCGGGTTTTTCAGCAGCGGTTGTAGTGAGCCTTTGGCTGTTGGCAAGATCTTCACATTCTGCCAACGGGCTTTTGCATGGCTCACCCACCCCACCACTGGGGAACCCACCACGAGGTGCGGGGGGGAGGGGGGGGAGGGGGGGGGCGGCTGGTGGTGGTCACTTCGACAGGACCGGAAGATCTCACCAGTGGAAAGGGCCAGAAAATCCAACCCTTGAGGGCCCATGGATTAGAAAACTGTGATTGTGATACCTCTATCCAAAAGAGGGAGACACATATCCGGAAATTATAGGCCATTTAGCCTGATATCTGTCATTGGGAAAGTGTTCGCATCCGGTATTAAGGAAGTAAAGATTTTTTAAAATCATAATAAAATCAAGCAGAGTTAACATGGTGTCATTGAAAGGGAAATTGTGTTTCACAAACCTATAGGCCGCAATCTTACCATTTCTCACTGGCCGATAAGATCGTGAGAGGGCCGGAAAATCAGGTTCGCAGCCGATTTCTCGCCTCTCTTGCGATCTTCCCAGCATTGGATATCCAGCGTGAGGCTGAGTGTAATATTTAAATCCAATGCTAACGTGGATTTGTATATTACAAGCGAGCCCGGGATGGAATCATCTGGGCTCACTTATCTCTTTGGCTCCCTGGTGAAGGTTCTTTCCTATGAGGATCACGTGTGGACCCCATCAACGGGGACCCGATGTGATGGTCTCACTGGTAGGACCAGAGGCCATTGAGGCCCCCCAGGAGGTGGGGGGCAGAAGAGGATGCCCCTTGAACAATGCCAGCCTGACACTGTCAGCCTACTGGCTCAGCTAGCACACCTTCTGCCGATTGTGGCCTGTCCTTATTGCTGCTCCTTAATACGGCGACTGCTTCCTGCTACTTCCCCTGTACAAACCTGCAATCTCTTGCCTTCTTCCCCTTATCTCACCCACATTCCCAGTCTGGCCCACACCCTCCCTTTCTGCCTGATGATTTCCCCCATTTGCCGGGGAACCTTACCAAATGGTCCCTGGTTGCGGGCCTTCTGCTGGAGGCTTTTCCTCCAGCCACTGGCCCTGCCTGCCACTCTGGCCAGCTGCCAAACAGGAAGTGGAATTGAAAAATGCCGATGAGGTCCTGCCATTAAATTCAACAGGATCTCCAGATGTCTGGGATGTCCGGATTTCCTCTGACTGCACTCCCTTGCTCCCTCCCTCGTGCGCACTGGGCATATGTGGAAACCGACAGAGCTGGCTTTCATCAAAGAGCATCAAACTGATGGAAGAACCATGAAGAAACGTCATTAGATTTCATGGAGAACACTAAACTGATTTTGGTTTCTAGAACGGATGGCACGGTGGCACAGTGGTTAGCACTGCTGCCTCACAGCTCCAGGGACCTGGGTTCGATTCCCGGCTTGAGTCACTGTTTGTGTGGAGTTTGCATGTTCTCCCTGTGTCTGTGTGGGTTTCCTCCGGGTGCTCCGGTTTCCTCCCACAGTCCAAAAATGTGCGGGTTAGGTTGATTGGCCCGGGATGCGTGGGTTAGCAGGATTAGCAGGGTAAATATGTGGGGTTATGGGGATAGGGACTGGGTGGGATTGTGGTCGGTGCAGACTTGATGGGCCATGCGAAATTGACCCTAGTGTCAGGGGGATTAGCTGGGGTAAATGTGCAGCGTTATCGGAATAGGGTCTATGTGGGATTGTGGTCGGTGCAAACTCGATGGGCCAATGGTCTCCTTGAGTACTGTAGGGATTCAATGAAATTATCTTCAATGAAAGAAAATAACAAGTCGGAGACAAGAATAAAAATATGATTAGCAGCAACTTTTTTGAAAGGAGTAATGAACGCCACCGAATTTCACTGACCACAGCAGTGAACTATCAATAGGAAACCAAATCTATAGAAAGCAACTGTGTTTCTGTACAGTGGTGATGACAATGTGAGATAACGCACTGATTTAGCTGAATGTCTCAATCAGCATACTGTCTCCCCATCCAACACCCCTCCCACCTCCGCGCAACACCCCCCCGCTCCCCCCTCCCCCCCCCTCCCTCCCCCACCCCTCGCTGATATACTAACTGATGACTCTATTGAATTGGGAATATTAGCAGCTGCCAATTGCCATGATGACTTCTAATTCCAAATTAATTCAGGGTAAATGAAGTGTCAGAAGAAGATTGATTTGTTTTAGTAATTGCCCTGATGAGGAGTAGATCACGTGATTGGCAGAGAAAAGAGAGAGGGGGGTGGGTAGGGGGAGGGGGAAAGACTGTAAACACTAGCCCGAGGGGTGTGTGTGTGGGGGAGATGGCTGTTTGTACAGGCAAGACCCACTTCTCACTACACAGATGTCTGATATTCTCTTGAGTGACAAACAATTTGGCCTACATTGTTCTTGGGCCTAACAGGTGGACCAGATTCCTCAGGGTCCTGGCAGGACGGTTATGCTATTTAAAAGCTTTCTTTCTAAAGGCAAAATAAACACTGGGGGCTGTAGTTTTAGCGACAGGACCTGGAAGATGGTATGTCACGCCTGTGGCCGCAGTAGAACTGTAAGGAAGGCAACAACATTTGTAAAACTCGGAACGATTTGTTTCACTCTTGTTTATTCTTCACTAACCTTCTTAATCATAGCAGCGGCTGCCATTTCTGATAGATAATTATCCAAAAAAATCTATTTAGCGTGACCACTGTAACCACAAGCTAGTACTGTGACCTTTGTTTATTTAATAAGTCAAAATAATGTTCTGTGAAAGAATGTTCTGGAAACCACTTTCCTCTTAAACAGTTCATTACAAGTGATAGCTTTATACTTGGGAGTTTAAAAATGCATCGATATCCTGTCAATGAAACAGGTAAAGTAAAATGCCAGTCATTTAGCTTCTCATCCACACTGAGATACACGTAATTTGAAGTCAAGAATGTTCTTTACAACCTGGGATGCTGGAAATCTGGTGCTGTTTAATCCGGAAAATTTTGTACAGATTCAATGCCTGGAAAAGTCAATAGCAGCTGAGCAGATTGCCCCAATATGTGTGATGCAACATGGACTGCTGTAAAAGCCTGCATTCTTCCACGGACTCCACTGTAATAAGTCTTTGGAGGCAGAAGTCCCTTCACCAAAGTCCCCTTATTTACAAACTTTAACAGCAGTACACAGAGTGCTATCAGTTAGCAGTCTACTTCCGCTGACACTTCCGGTTAAGTACAAGGCAAAGACTCCCTGATTGGCCCATCAATTGGATTCTTTCAGGGAGCTCATACTCCAATAGGCCAACCTCAACGGCCTGATTGAAGTCATTACACCTACCCCGTTTGTATGTGTGTGTGTGTGTGTGTGTGTGTGCGCGCGTATGCTCGCTGTCGGTCAGTTTCTGTGTCACTTGCCTGCAGTGCGTGCATGGAACTGAAACCTCCTCCCATACAAGTGCCACTGGTTGCACAATATCACGTCCAGTGAAGGCATGCCCTGTTCATAACTTTTGAACCTGGACCGCCTTCCTGTGGAAGCTTCTGGAACTATCTTTTTTATTTTAAAAGGACTCTCACACAGATGATAAAGATGGCTGCCAGGATGTCAGGTGGCTTTTGCTTATTCAACAGATTATCTCAAGCTTCCGGAAGGTTCTAGGTGAATCACCCTGGTTGTGGGGGGCCTCACCCTGGAATGAGCATATCCAGACCAGCAGCCTCCTGTGGAATTCACATCTGCCATTGTTGGAAGGTTACTCCAAATACAGAATTAATGCACTCCTAGACTCAATGGGCAGAATTCTTCATGCCCCTGCCGGCAGGTTCAGTGGTGGAATTGGAAGGGTTGGGGGGAAGAATTCACTAGGAGGCCAAAAAATTGGTTTTACACGAGTGCGAATTTCTCACAGGATTTTCTGATACCCACCATGATAGATTGGGAAACCAGTTGGAGGTCGGCATCAATCTGATTTGCATCTGGCTAATGGGACGCAGAGAAAGGCCCAACTGAATCTGTCCCCACACCAGATTCTCTACGATGCCAATGATAAAACACATTGGACCAGGACACATCTGGAACGAGGTGGTGAGCAGAAATCGGGACTCATAAGAACATAAGAACTAGGAGCAGGAGTAGGCCATCTGGCCCCTCGAGCCTGCTCTGCCAATCAATAAGATGAAGGCTGATCTTTTTGTGGACTCAGCTCCACTTACCCGCCCGCTCACCATAACCCTTAATTCCTTTACTGTTCAAATATTTATCTATCCTTGCCTTAAAAACATTCAATGAGGGAGCCTCAACTGCTTCACTGGGCAGGGAATTCCACAGATTCACAACTCTTTGTGTGAAGAAGTTCCTCCTCAACTCAGTCCTAATTCTGCTTCCCCTTATTTTGAGGCCATGCCCCCTAGTTCTAGTTTCACCCACCAGTGGAAATAACTTCCCTGCTTCTATCTTATCTATTCCCTTCATAATCTTATATGTTTCTATAAGATCTCCCCTCGTTCTTCTGAATTCCAATGAGTATAGCCCCAGTCTACTCAGTCTCTCCTCATAAGCCGACCCTCTCAACTCCGGAATCAACCTAGTGAATCTCCTTTGCACCCCCTCCAGTGCCAGTATATCCTTTCTCAAGTAAGGAAACCAAAACTGTACACAGTACTCCAGGTGTGGCCTCACCAGCACCTTATACAGCTGCAACATAACCTTGCTGTTTTTAAACTCCATCCCTCTAGCAATGAAGGACAAAATTCCATTTGCCTTCTTAATTACCTGCTGCACCTGCAAACCAACTCCTTGAGATTCCTGCACAAGGACACCCAGGTCCCTCTGCACAGCAGCATGCTGCAATTTTTTACCATTTAAATAATAGTCCATTTTGCTGTTATTCCTACCAAAATGGATGACCTCACATTTACCAACGTTGTACTCCATCTGCCAGACCCTCGCCCACTCACTTAGATTATCTATATCCCTTTGCAGACTTTTAGCGTCCTCTGCACACTTTGCTCTTCCAACCATCTTAGTGTCATCTGCAAATTTTGACACACTATACTTGGTCCCCAACTCCAAATCATCTATGTAAATCGTAAACAATTGTGGTCCCAACACTGGTCCCTGAGGCACACCACTTGACACTGATCGCCAACCAGAAAAACATCCATTTACCCCCACTCTTCGCTTTCTGTTAGTTAACCAATCCTCTATCCATGCTAATACATTACCCGTAACACTGTGCACCTTTATCTTATGTAGCAGTCTTTGGTGCGGCGCCTTGTCAAATGCCTTCTGGAAATCCAGATACACCACATCCATAGGTTCCCCATTGTCCACTGCACATAGAATGTTCTCAAAGAATTCCACCAAATTAGTCAAACATGACCTGCCCTTCATGAACCTGAACCTGAACTCACCTGAAGAATGCCCGAGGCTGCCTCCAGAGGTCGGGATGGAAGCTGCCAGTAACCCTGGGGACACCACAGCAGAGGGTGGGGGAAGAATCCATCAGGTGGACCTTCCAGCTTCAGAGTCATCGAGGAGGTCCATTTTCCAACCTAAGAGTGTTCCTGGAGATCCATCCTGTCTCTTCAGAAGGTTCAGCTTCTTTCTTCAACAGTGAGTCAGTGATGCACAATTAATTTTGCCCTACCACGGAATACGGCGCTAATCTCCCAGATGCATAATTAATGAGGTTGGGGTTGGATGATATGGTATGGTTTCCCGTCGACCTCTGCAGTGTAATGATTTGGACGTCCAAACCATTCTGGTTGGATGATACCAATATTGATCATGTGACCAAACCCAGCTTGAGATAAATAACAAGTTTTATCTAAAAACTTCCAGCTTTGAGACTTTGACTAGGATTCATTGTGTAGAGCCTTCTCATGAAGCTTCCTATGTAATTTAGTCTTTTAGCAAGGTCATTAGCTTCCCCAGGCAAGCCCAGATACTGGCAAGGAGATGAATGTTCAGCAGGTCGTGAAGTTAGGCATTGTGGCTTTCATATCAGGAGGTCATGAGTGAATACTAATCCATTGCAGGACTGGAAGAAACTACTTGGCTTAGGGACTTTGCATTCACTAAGTAAATAAATCTAAAGATTCAAAGTGACCAGGTCAGTCTGGAAAAAAGCACTGAAGAGACAGTGGCTGCAGAAAGGGCAGTGTCATCTTTGTCATTTCGCCAGGAAGCTTTAAAGTCTTTTAAGAGCCTCCCAACCTGATTCTAAAATTCTAAGTCCATCTATAAATAAATTTGACCTCCTGATATGAAAGCCACAATGCCTAACCTCATGACCTGTTGAACATTCATCTCTTTGAGGGGAATCCTACAACAATCTGAAAAATTTGACTTTATTTGAACCCATCTAAAACTACAACTCAGAAAAGACTTCCGCCAAAATCTTGCTGCTGTTTACACCAGCGGGACCTTATCATCTCGCAAATGGCACACTCCCACTGAGGGTTTCCTGGTGACCAGGTGTGCGGCAATGGCATTCCCATTGTCAAGGGCGGGACCATGAGATCCTGCTGCCAGCAAGTGGAATTTTGGAATCAAGCTGATTCTTAAACGGCAAAGATGACACTGCCATTTCTGTAGCCACTGTCTCTCAGTGTTTTTCTGCAGACTACTGCGAAACACATTGCGAAGGGAGGTGAAAATCCTGCCCTTCCTTTGTCACCTGATCCGAAAGGATAGTTTTCCTACATGGAGCCAGACGCATGCGGGAGAATTTTTCCTGCCCGCCATGGGAATTGTAGTGGACAGGGGGCGGACCATGCAAAGATCCATTAACCTCTGGCAGGATTTTTCAGTTTTGCGGCAAGCGTGGCTGGAAAATCCTGCCCATGGACTGTTAACTACTCTTTTGGTTTATCACTTGTAGAAGTGCACTATCTTTTTTAATTGTATCTTTCTTTAGTGTGTGCTGCATGATTGATATTATGTTTAGGTTTTTTGGGGTGAATACGTGAATAAATAATCCTCTTCATTTAAACTCACAGGAGTCTGCTGCTGGAATTCTTAATTGGCTATGAGAAAAGGCGGCTTAGAAACATACACATCTACCTTTCCAAAACAAAACCCATTGATACAGACAGAAGGGGAAGGAATTAGTGGTTTCAGTTTAATAATCCTCTCCTGTTCAGAACAACAACCAGTGTCACCTTGGTTGTTATAAAGCTCCAGGAAACTTAGAACCAGACCCCATTCAACTTGGATCAGCATAATTAGACAAATGTATTCTCTTCAACTTACTTTGTTATATATTTTGTAAGTACCTTGACACTTGTTCAGTCTTCAGATATTGAAAAGATCTGTTGTTTAATCAGTTTGATATGCAAATTTAATATAATTAGCATAATGCATCAGTAGATTATCTGTAATAGTATAGCAAAACTAAGAGGTAGATTTTAATCCTACCAACCTGGTGGTAACTAGTTGGGTGGGTGTGTAAAATCACCAGGATCCCATTGTTCAGAAGTGTAACCAGCTCCACAGCACAGTACTCTCTCCAGAAGCTAGCAGGGTCATAGGTCCCTATATTAACTCGGAGCAAGTCTAAGGGTGGGTGTGGGGAGTTCGAATATCATGTGGGGAACTTGGAGTTTCAGCATGTTGTGATGTGGCATTTTAACCCAGCCAGCTCATTACAACTTTAATTCCTGTTATTATGATGAATGTGTGGCATGGCAGTGATGTGCGTGTTATAATCCCAACTTGAGTGTATGAAGGGCCAATCCAAAGGCAGAATTTGGAAGATTTGGGAGTCTTCAGAGATAACCATCTTTCAATGGCTTACCCATAATTTTAACAACTCTATTAGATCTCCCATTAACCTACTCTGCTCTTAGGAGAGCAATCACAGTAAGAAGTCTAACAACACCAGGTAAAAGTCCAACAGGTTTATTTGGTAGCAAAAGCCGCTAACTTTCGGAACAGGCTGTTCCTTCGTCAGGTGGGTGGGAGTTCTGATCACAAACAGGGCACAAAGACACAAACTCAATTTACATGAATAATGCATGTAAATTGAGTTTGTGTCTTTGTGCCCTGTTTGTGATCAGAACTCTCACCCACCTGACGAAGGAACAGCCTGTTCGAAAGCTAGTGGCTTTTGCTACTAATTAAACCTGTTGGACTTTAACCTGGTGTTGTTAGACTTCTTACTGTGTTTACCCCAGTCCAAAGCCAGCATCTCCACATCATGACTAAGGAGAGCAACCCAGTTTCTTTCATATCTCCATATAACTGAAGTCTCTGTTATCATCTTTTAAACCTTCTCTCCACCCTCACCAAGAATTTGACATGCTTCTTCCCCAGAATTTTAGACAATGATTTACCTGAGGCTTAACCAGTGATTGGTAGAGGTTTAACATGACTTCTATACTTCAATACCCTATTTACAAAGCCAAGTATTATGCACATTTTGCTAACCACCTTATCAATTTAACACCATCACAGATTTGTGAAAATCTATCCACGGGTCCATTTCCTGTTATATGCCCCCCCCATTAAAGTAGTATCAGTTAGATGATACTGCCTCTCCATGTTGTTCAACTCAAAGTGCAGAACTTCACATCTTTACATCAACTTGCACTTACCACCTATCATAGAAATCATAGAAATCATAGAAACCCTACAGTGCAGAAGGAGGCCATTCGGCCCATCGAGTCTGCACCGACCACAATCCCACCCAGTCCCTACCCCCACATATTTACCCGCTAATCCCTCTAACCTACACATCCCACGACTCTAAGGGGCAATTTTTAACCTGGCCAATCAACCTAACCCGCACATCTTTGGACTGTGGGAGGAAACCAGAGCCCCCGGAGGAAACCCACGCAGACACGAGGAGAATGTGCAAACTCCACACAGACAGTGACCGGAGCCAGGAATCGAACCCGGGACCCTGGAGCTGTGAAGCAGCAGTGCTAACCACTGTGCTACCGTGCCACCTAACTGCCTAATATCTAAATCCCCCTGATAGCTGCTACTTTCCTCTTCACTGAATTGACAAGTTTTCACAAACTCCCGAGATCTAAATTGCATTTCCAATATTCATTTATATATAGCAAGAAAAGTAGTGGTCCTTAATCCAGCCCCTGGACACCTCCACTGTAAACATCTCTCTAATCAGAGAAAAAATATCTATTCACCACCACTCCTTATTCCAATTGCTGTATATATTCAAGTTACTACTGTCCCTTTAATCCATGATGCTTCTTTACTCATGCATGTCATGCTCCATAAGACTATAAGGCATGGGAGCTGAAGTAGGCCATTCAGCCCATCGTGTCTGCTCCGCTATCATAACTGATCAGATGTGATAATCCTCAATTCCACTGTCCCACCTTATCCCATAACGCTTGATTCCCTTACTGATTTCAATTCTGTCTATCTCCGCCTTGAACATACCTAACCACCCAGCCACTAGAGCCCTCTGCAATAAAAAATTCCAAGTTTCACTACCCTCTTGAGAGAAGAAATTTCTCCTTATCCCTGTATTAAATGGACAGCCCCTTACAATGAGATGATGCCCTCTGGTCTTGGTCTTGCCCAAATGGGGAAATGACCTCTCAGCATTTACCCTATCAGACCCCCTGAGAATCCGATATGTCTCTCATTCTTCTAAACTCCAGTGAATACAGGTCCAACCTACTCAACCACTCCTCATAAGAAATCCCTCCATACCATCAACCTATTGAACCTTCTCTGGACTGTATCTAATGCTAGATATCTTTTCTTCGATAAGGTAACCAAAACTGTTCACGGTATTCCAGGTGTGGTCTAACTAGTGCCTTGTATAGTTTTAGCAAGACTTCTCCATTCTTATAGTCCATTCTGTTAACTGAGACCCTTGTTCCAGTTAATTGATAGATGCAATAACTTTATCTTTAAATCAAATATCATCTTCAATAGGAAAATGTAAAAGAACCTTAAATACTTATGACTGCTACAAGACTCTTACACGGTATTACAAGTAAATGTTTTTATTCCGCTAAAACTCCACTATAATATACTTGGAAGCATAGATTTTCAACTGCTAATACATATCTAATGGTTTTGTAGGCACAGAAAGAGATCAGACTTTGTCAAGCTTAGAGCTTGAGATTTCGTTCTCTTGCTTCTGTGGTCCTTCTTCCAATTCTGCTTTCAAGACTTCAATACTTATCCTCTGAGCCCAGCTGTAAAACATGCATTTCCATAGTAGACACTGACTCTCGAGATATTGTTCAAATTAGTTTATTATAGGCCTCCTGACTTTAGGGCCAGTTGTCCTTGTTTATTTTAACACTCAAAATCAGTCTTCTCACTCCATTTCAAATGTGGCTCCTGTCTATTTGACCAATTAGGATGAATTTATTATCAGGGATATGTGTTGTTTTCCATCCTGCTAATTTGTCACGGTTAGCCTCTCCCTTGAAGATATCTATTATCCAGTATCCTGCTGAATTTATATTGCCTTCTGTAAAATCAAAGGTATTTGTTGCAAGTAAACATCGATCAATTTTTCTTGCAGATCACTACTCACAGCCTGAAGTTAAAGCCTCTCAGTTCTGAAATTAGCCACATTTCCCATCAGGCCAGAGTAGTGTCCTTTCTTTGCTTGGTCATTTTGTATCGAACCAAAGCTAGTTGCTTACAACTCCCTTTGAAATAAAGGCCAAAATGTAGGGTGGAATTTAATGAGAATGATTCTAGGTGTCCAGCTGGCGTGAAATTGGAGAGTTGCAGATCTGTGAGTTTTTATGCCCAGTCTTGTGAACATAGTGCGTGAAAAATTGGCTAGACTGTTTGTAGCTGCTGCAGCCAGTGGGCTGGGCTTAATCCACCAGTCAGCCTGCAGAGGGAGCTATTGCACATGCACAGATCTCTGTGTCTGCACATACGTAATAGCAACCGCAGAGGGAGCTATTGTGCATGTGCAGACCTCTGATTCTGCACATATGTCATTGCAACAGCAGATATCTGACAGAGAGAGAGAGAGCTGTCAGGCCTCTACTGTTGCAGCCAGCCTGAACACAGCCCCACCCCGCAATCATGGGGGCCCGTGGCCGATTGCAAGCCTCACACCGTAAAGAAATGAGGTACCCTCTCCCCTTCTTGATCAGGCCACTCCAGCCTGGCCCCACTCCTCCAGGCCCTGCCCCATTTGCCCCTTCCAAGTCCCACCCTCACAGGCTCTGCCCACTCCAGGCCCCTCCCAATGGCCCCACTCCCATAGGCCCCACCCCTGGCACTGCCCAGTGGGTATTACTGAGGTGCCAGGCTGGCAATGCCAAGGCACTGCCAGCCTGGCACCTCGGTACTGGTGCGAGGGCAGCATGACCATTCTCCATTTGTGGGGAGTAGGTGTTTTCCTTGCTGGAGAGAACCTCTCCCACCGAGGCCACAAAGGCAAGTGAGCCTGAACGATTCCGTGCTGGGCTCGCTAATGTCATTTAAATTAGCATTACAATAAATTTAAATAATTTATTCAGCCACTCGCCCATTTCTAATGAGTGGCTGACCTCTCCAGAAATCTGGCTCTCGTAAGATCGCGAGAGCCGAGAAATCGAGTCTGATCCTGATTTCTTGGCTCTCATGCGATTTTACCGGCTCCCTTCGTCCATGGATGGGCAGGGTGAACCGGTAAAATTTCACCCGTAGACTCTGTGTCCTCCTCGGTGGCACAGTGGTCAGCGCTGCTGCCTCACAGCGAAGGGGACCCAAGTTCGATTCCTGGCTTGAATCATTGCCTGTGCGAAGTCTGCACATTCAGTCCAAAGATGTGCAGGTTAGGTGGATTGGCCAAGCTAAATCGCTCCGGAGTGTCCAAGCAGTGTAGGTTAGGCGGTTAGCAGGGTAAATACGTGGGGCTATGGGGATAGGGCCCAGGTGGGATGCTCTGTTGGAGAGTCAGTGCAGACTTAATGGGCTGAATGGCCTCCTTCTGCACTGTAGGGATTCTAAGATTCAATGATCTAAGACTCAAAAAAATGGCAAACTAGCGAGTAACTAGATAATGGTTTTGATGACGCCCGTTGATGGAGCAGTGATTCCAGGAGTGCTCTCTTGATCAATCCATCCACCTGAAGAGGCAGACAGGGCCTCAATTTAAAGTCTCATCCACCTGACAGCAGCTCTGACTATCTAGCACACTGTTAGGAGCAAGGTTGTGCAGCTCATAAGAGAGATGTGTAGGTTAGTCTTTCTTCTGACAGGTCTGGTGAGGCCTTTAATTCTTTTGCTGAGGAGGCCAAGTCCTAGGGACAATGTTTGTAACATGCACTTTGCTTGGCCACTTCTCTACTACATAGAATAACAGAATGGTTACAGCACAAAATGAGGCCATTAACCCCCCTGTATCTGTGCTGGCTCTCTGTAATAGCAACTGACCTCGTCCTACTCCCCTGACTTTTCCCCACAATTTTCTTTCTTCTTCTGATCATGATTCAATTCTCTTTTGAAAGCCATGATTGAATTCTGCCTTCACCACACTCTGAGATTGCATTCCACATCTTAACCCCTCATTGTGTAAAAAGGTTTTTCCTCATGGTGCCACTACCTCATATGTTAATCACCTGACATTGGTGTTCTCTGGTTCTCAATTGTTCTGCCAACTGCAAGGGTTTCTGTCCAGACCGTCTTGATTTTGAACATTTCTATCAAATCTCCCCTTAGTCCTCTCTTCTCAGAGAAACATAAAAACATAGAAGATAGGAGCAGGAGGAGGCACGGTCGCACAGTGGTTAGCACTGCTGCTTCACAGCTCCAGGGACCTGGGTTCGATTCCCAGCTTGGGTCACTGTCTGTGTGGAGTTTGCACATTCTCCTCGTGTCTGCGTGGGTTTCCTCCGGGTGCTCCGGTTTCCTCCCACAGTCCAAAGATGTGCAGGTTAGGTTGATTGGCTATGCTAAAATTGTCCCTTAGTGTGCTGAGATGCGTAGGTTAGAGGGATTAGCGGGTAAATGTGTAGGGATATGGGGTAGGGCCTGGGTGGGATGTGGTCGGTGCAGACTCGATAGGCCAGATGGCCTCTTTCTGCACTGTAGGGATTCTATGAGGCCATTTGGCCCTTCGAGCCTGCTCCACCATTCATTACAATCATGGCTGATCATCCAACTCAATAGCCTAATCCTGCTTTCTCCCCATAACCTTTGATCCCATTCTCCCCAAGTGCTATATCCAGCTGCCTCTTGAATACATTCAATGTTTTGGCATCATCTACTTTCTGTGGTAATGAATTCCACTCTTTGGATGAAGAAATGTCTCCTCGTCTCCGTCCTGAATGGTCTACCCTGAATCCTCAGTGTGTGACCCCTGGTTCTGGACTCCCCCACCACGGGGAATATCCTCCCTGCATCCCTTCCTGCATTCTCCAAGGATAACAGCTCCAGTTTCTCCAAACCCATGTAACCTAAGGTTCATCATCCCTACAATGATTCTCGTGAATCTCTTTTGCATTGTCTCTGATGCCTTCACATCATTCTGCTCAAAGATCTGGACATTTCTTTTCCATTGGACGGTGTTGATATAATATGAATATTTGGGCTAGATTCTCTGGCCTCGCCATGGTATCTGCTGATCCCGCCACTGCCAATGGGATTTCCCACTGATTCCACCCATGCCACCGGGAAACCAGCGGCGAGGGTGCGCCGTTGGTGGGATCTAAAGATCCCACCAGTGTGAACAGCCGGCAATTTCTAGCCTCTGTGTAGTTCAATTGAGTAGTAACAAGGTCAGATGGTGATTACAATCATTTTAATCTTTAACTTCAGCATAAAAATCAATTCACAGTTGGTCTAGTTTCAGCAAATAGGACACATGAGTGTGGGCAACATTCCTTCTTTTGTCGAGCAAAGAAAAACCTCCAAATTTTATGCACTCTTCTGATCAAACTGAAGGTGACATTGCCTTCCATGCTAGTCTCTGGTCTAATGCAGAACCCTCCAATAAATACCTAACGTGATGCACACATTTACATTGCTTAATAACCCCACGTGCACAAAGGTCTTCACACATTTTCAGCAGATCACGTAAGTTAGTGTGCTTGATGCATTGCCTGGGATATTTTTATTGCTTGGTCTTCAAGATTTTCTGTTTCTCTCTAATGACGGTTGCCAAAGTAAGGCAAGTCTAATTCTCATGTACCAATAGGAGGAAGGAGGCTCTCTGTTGCTGACTTGATCTATAAGCACATCCGCTACTGCATGAGAAAATTTGACGTCTTGCTGAAGTTGAAGCCACGCTCCCTGCTGCCCCAGAAAAGTGGTTTCCGCTATCCACCATACGGGTATCTCACCTTTAAGAGGCTTTAAGTATCTTTGACAAAGGGCCATCGGGACTCGAAACGTCAGCTCTTTTCTCTCCTTACAGATGCTGCCAGGCCTGCTGAGATTTCCCAGTGTTTTCTCTTTTGGTTCCAGCATCCGCAGTAATTTGCTTTTATTTAAGTAAAACCGTGCAGCTGGATTTCCCGTCCTCCCATTTTGTGATCTCCTTTATATTTATTTTTTTCTTTTCGGGGGGGAAAGATTATCTCATCTTCATTCACCACCTGTGTCGTGGGTTTTATTTTCAATTGCTGCAGAAATGCTTCCCTAATTCTCTAACAGATACTGGCCAGAATTCAATGCCGCTCCAATCACTTGTGCAGTAAGATGTAATTACATTATGCCCAGTCCCGTGGATGGCACATCCCTCCGCTGCTGGTTTCCCTGGCACATGGGATGGAATCAATGGGAAATCCCATTGACAGCAGCGGGACCAGCAGTGGCACACCACCTCCCTTCACGAGAAAAAGATGGCACGGAGGCCAGAGTTTCCTACCGCACGTGTTGAAATCTCTTGCTAGAATGAGCGTGGTGATAAAGGGAGATGGGATATGGCATATGTGAGACTCAATCTCAAAAAATCAATTAAGGGAAGATTTGATAGAGGTGTTCAAAATCAAAAGGGGTCTGGACAGAAACTGTTCCAGCTGGCAGAAGGATCAAGAACCAGAGGGCATCAATTTCAGGTGATTGCATGGTTGGTATTAGGAATGTGTTGAATGGGGTATTGTACCATAGTGCAGTGTATGTAGCAGACTGCTGCACCACTAATAAATGCCATTGCAGTAGCATCACTTGGTCTTCATTATAACTAAAATTGACAAATTACAGGTTGTCCTAATCAAGAATTCCTTATTTGATGTGTAAAAATCGCTGATAATATTGGGCTTTCTACCTGAAGTTTTTTTTTTGTTAAAGCCTTTTCAATACCATTTTGCAGGTAATGACATACTACTGCACAATTGATTGGAGTTGAATTAATAATTCAGTAAACAGCAGATGCGAGAAAAGTATTTAAATGTTATTGATAAACTAATCTACATAGCTTCATTAGAAATCCAATCATTCAGCACCTTCATTGATTTGCAACACTAAGATATAGACTGAAAAAGCAGACAGAAAGTGATATCTTCAGCAATAACAGCATCTTCATTTGGTTATTTTTTGAGATTGACTCCCAAGGCGGAGATGCCATTATCCATCTCCCTTTATCACCAGAATCATTTGAGCAAGAGGTTTCAACATGCTGGGCAGGATTCTCCGATCTCGTCCATGGCCACCCCACTGCGAGTGAGAACAGAAAATTTGGCATTCCAGCAGCACTGGAGAATCCCAGCCACTGATAAAGTTGTGAATTTTCTGTCTCATATTAAAGTCGCGTGGTGAGAAGTGTAAAAACAACATACTAAAGGCAGATCATATTAACAATTCCTCCAATAGCATTCCGAATTCATGAAAAGAAATATGAAGTAATTTTACTTTACGCTATGCTTATCAGATAAACTTGCAACAGTAACAGGGAAATCCGTGTTTCGCCGTTCTTGCATCATTCGTGATCAGTGTTATCAGGGACACAATTTTGTTATTAAGAGTGAACCCAACATCTTTACAAAATTGGCCTCAATGTTAGTTCCCGGTGGGTAAGAAATAGTTCCAATTTTCTTCCCACACCTAGTGGTGTGCTTAGGGCCATGCGGTGGCACAGTGGGTAGCACTGCTGCCTCACAGCACCAGGGACCCAGGTTCGATCCCATCCTTGGGTGACTGTTTATGTGGAGTTTGCACGTTTTCCCAGTGTGTGCGTGGGTTTCCTCTGGATGCTCCGGTTTCCTCCCACAGTCCAAAGGTGTGCGCGTTAGGTGGATTGGCTATGCTAAGTTGCCCCTTAATGTCCCAAGATGTGTAGGTTAGGGGGACTAGCAGGGTAAATGTGTGAGATTATGGGAATAGGACCGAGGATGGACCTGGGTAAGATGCTCTTTCGGACAGTTGGTGAGTTGATGGGCTGAATGGCATCCTTTTGTCCTGTAGGAATTCTATGATTATATGGCAACAGATCCAGAGTTTAGGGAAAGCATAGAGTCAACATTGCCAGTCTCATAACCATTCTGAAGAGCAGAAGCCTTGCTACAGGCTCAACACGGGGACAACTGGAAAAGGAGAATCTCTAAATACAGAGCAGCTTCAAGTTTGCATAAAAAGAAACAGAAGGATTAGGTCAGTACATTCCTCTACGCAGTAGGGGCCATGAAGAAGATTTTGTTGCAAGACAGGATATCAAGGAGGCTTCAAACTCATATGAGAATGTCCTCCAGGCATTTAATTCATACTTCAATGTTTGAAAAATGTGATAATTGAGTGAACAAAATTTAATAAGAGTAAGCAAAAACTGGGTGAATCCATAAATTCATTTAAAAATGACCAGAACAGACCCACAGAAATTTGTGATTGTGGGAATCCTCAGAGGTGACTTAATACATGATGAGATAATTGTTGTGGTCTTGGATGAAACCCTATCAGACCTTTTGCAAACAAGGGAAGATTTAACTCTCAGAAGACAGTACAAAAGCATAAGAGACAAACCTTTGGAAGTTAAAGAGAATGGTTATTTGTGGGGAAGTGATGCCCCTTGAAAAAAAATGAGTGAGGCCATTAAATATGTTGGAGTAAAAGAGAAAGACAGTGAAGTAAAAGTCCGCAAAACCGAACAAAGCAAAAGCATGCCAACCATCCTCTTGTGAGACTCTCAGTTAGGTGGGAAAACCCCACACAAGCAGAAAGAATGACCAGCAGGAACAGCTGAGTGCCATAATTGTGGAAAGTTAGGACGTTTAAAAATCATCTTCAGATCCAGAGTTCTCATAGCTCATAAAGTGGAGATGCTGGCGTTGGACTGGGGTGGGCACAGTATAAAGTCTCACTTTATACTGGTTAAAGTCCAACAGGTTTATTTGGTAGCATGAGCTTTTGGAGCACTGCTCCTTCATCAGGTGAGTGACCTTCATCACCTGATGAAGGAGCAACACTCCGAAAGCTTGTGCTACCAAATCAACCTGTTGGACTTTAACCTGGTGTTGTGAGACTTCTTACTGTGCTCATAGCTCATAGGAAGAAAGAACAACAAACTAAGTAAAATTCAAGAACTGTAAGAGCCACAGAAAAAACAGCAAATAACCTTCTTAGAAGTTAATGAAACAGAAAATAATTATTGAAGCATCAAATAAAGAAGTTGATGGTCACCCAACAGAATTCAAATGAGATACTGGTGCAGGTGTTTCAATGTTATCCGATGAAGTAACATGGCTTAAAAATATCACATTAGAGCCATCTGCCATAGAGTTGCAAAGTCCAATGGGACAACACTAAAAGTCATAGGCCGTCACTTGGCAAGATTAAGATACAAGGATAAAGAAATCATGGAACCACTGCATGTGAAGAAGAACCAGGAGTCATCATTACTGAGTAGTAAGACATGTTTGCACTCGGGGCTCAGAGTCATAGAGTCTTAGAGGTTTACAGCATGGAAACAAGATCTTCGGCCCAACTTGCCTATGCCGCCCATTTTTGTAATCCCCAAGCTAGTCCCAATTGCCCACGTTTGGCCCATATCCCTCTATACCCATCCTACCCATGTAACTGTCTAAATGCTTTTTAAAAGACAAAATTGTACCCTCCTCTACTACTACCTCTGGCAGCTTGTTCCAGACACTCATCATCCTCTGTGTGAAAAAATTGACCCTCTGGACTCTTTTGTATCTCTCCCTTCTCACCTTAAACCTATGCCCTCTAGTTGTAGTCTCCCCTATCTTTGGGAAAAGATATTGACTATCTAGCTGATCTATGCCCCTCATTATTTTATAGACCTCTATAAGATCACCCCTAAGCCTCCTATGCTCCAGAGAAAAAGTCCCAGTCTATTCAGCCTCTCCTTATAACTCAAACCATCAAGTCCCGGTAGCATCCTAGTAAATCTTTTCTGCACTCTTTCTAGTTTAATAATATCCTTTCTAAAATAGGGTAACCAGAACTGTACACAGTATTCCAAGTGTGGCCTTACCAAAGTCTTGTACAACTTCAACAAGATGTCCCAACTTCTGTATTCAATGTTCTCACCAATTAAACCAAGTATGCCGAATGCCTTCTTCACCACTCTGTCCACCTGTGACTCCACTTTTAAGGAGCTATGAACCTGTACCCCTAGATCTCTTTGTTCTATAACTCTCCCCAATGCCCTACCATTAACTGAGTAAGTCCTGTCCTGGTTCGATCAACCAAAATGCATCACCTCACATTTGTCTAAATTAAACTACATCTACCATTCGTCAGCCCACTGGCCCAATTGATGAAGATCCCGTTGCAATCCTAGATAACCTCCTTCACTGTCCACTATGCCACCAATCTTGGTGTCATCTGCAAACTTACTAACCATGCCTACTAAATTCTCATCCAAATCATTAATATAAATAACAAATAACAGTGGACCCAGCACCAATCCCTGAGGCACAACCACTCGTCACAGGCCTCCAGTTTGAAAAACAACCCTCTACAACCACGCTCTGTCTTCTATCATCAAGCTAATTTTGTGTCCATTTGGCTACCTCACCCTGGATCCCATGAGATTTAACCTTATGCAACAACTTACTATGCGATACCTTGTCAAAGGCCTTGCTAAAGTCCATGTAGACAACATCAATTGCATTGCCCTCACCTACCTTCTTGGTTACCCCTTCAAAAAACTCAATCAAATTTGTGAGACATGATTTTCCACTGACAAAGCCATGCTGACTGTCCCTAATCAGTCCTTGCGTCCCTAAATGCCTGTAGATCTTGTCTCTCAAAATACTTTTTAACAACTTATCCACTACAGATGTGAGGCTCACCGGCCAGTAGTTCCCGGGCTTTTCCCTGCAGCTCTTCTTAAACAAAGGCACAACGTTTGCCACTCTCCAATCTTCAGGCACCTCACCTGTGACTATCAATGATTCAAATATCTCTGCTAGGGGACTCACAAGTTCCTCCCTGTCCTCCCACAATGTCCTGGGATACACTGTATCAGGTCTTGGGGATTTATCTACCTTGATGTGCTTTAAGACTTCCAGCACCTCCTTCTCTGTAATATGTACACTCCTCAAGACATCACTATTTATTTCCCCAAGTTCCCTAACATCCATGCTTTTCTCAACAATGAATACTGATTAGAAATATTCATTTAGGATCTCACCCATCTCTTGTGGATCCGCACATAGATTAAGTTGCTGATCTTTAAGAGGTCCTGCTCTCTCCCTAGTTGTTATTTTGCCCTTTATGTATTTGTAGAAGCTCTTTGGATTCTCCTTTGCCTTATCTGCCAAAACAATCTCGTGTCCCCTTTTTGGCCTCCTGATTTCTCTCTTAACTCTACTCCTACACCCTGTGTACTCTTCAAGGAATCCACTTGATCCCAGCTGCCTATGCATGTCATGTGCCTGCTTCTTCTTCTTGACCAGAGCCTCAATATCCCGAGTCATCCAGGGTTCCCTATTTCTACCAGCCTTGCCCTTCACTCTAAGAGGAATGTGCTTACCCTGAACCCTGGTTAACACATTTTTGAAAGCCTCTCAGTTACCAGATGTTCCTTTGCCTTCCGACAGACTCCCCCAATTAACTGTTGAAAGTTTTTGCTTGATACCATCAAAATTGGCTTTGCTCCAATTTAGAATTTTAGCGTATTTACATGGTTGATTAAATTACTGATGAGCAATCTAGTGAGATATTCAGGAATGAATTTGTGTCACAAATTTTAGGGTTAAGAAAGCTGAAAACAGAATATCATGCAACCCTAGGGGAACATGCTAAACCTATATGCCTTTTCACTGTGAGGTAGGTCCTTCATCCACTCTTGGGCAAAGTCTGAAGTGAGATTGAACCCATGTTACAACAAGCAGTCATCTCTCCTTAACCATACTGATGAAGTGGTGTCTGGAAAGGTCACAGCACCAAAGTCTGATGGTTCAATTAGAATCTGTGAGGACTTGACACAATGAAATAAGTCAGTAAAGCCTGAGATCCATCAAATAAAATCAGTGGATGGAAGTCTCACCAAGTTAGCAAGACGCACCCTCTTCACAAAATTAGATGCAAAGAGTGGTTTTTGGCAGTTGTCTCTGGACAAAGAATCCAGATTGCTAACTACATTTATTACCCCATTTGGTCGTTATTGTTTTCACAGTTTACCATTCAGAATTGCTTCTGCACGTTCTCCCAGTGTCTGCATGAGTTTGCTCCGGATGGTCCAGTTTCCTCCCACAGTCCAAAGATGTGCAGGTTAGGTAGATTGGCCATGCTAAATTGCCCGTTAGTGTCCCAAGATGTGTAGGTTAGGGAGATTAGCAGGGTAAATGTGTGGGATTATGGGAATAGGGCCGAGGTGGACCTGGGTAAGATGCTCTTTTGGACAGTCAGTGAGTTGATGGGCTGAATGGCGTCCTTCTATTCTGTAGGAATTCTATGATTCTATGGTAACAGATCCAGAGTTTAGGGGAAGCATAGAGTCAACATTGGATATTCCAAAGAACAATGGCTCTGACCCTGGAAGGAATGGAAGGAGTAATATGCCATATGGATGACTTTCTTGTTCATCAAGGGAAGAACACGACTGTCGAGATAGAGCAGTCTTCAAAATCCTACAAGGAGCAGGTTTGATATTAAACAACAAATGTGAATTTGCAAAGCCTGCGATACAATTCTTAGGCCATATTGTGCAAGCTTCAGGAATTATGTCCTCTGTTGCCACAGACAATCAACAACATTAGAGGGTTCCCAAAGCCTAAAAACATCACAGATTAATGAAGATTCCTTTGGATGGTCAACCAAGTAGCCAAGTTTCTGCAAAGTTTGGTGGAAAGCAATGAGCTATTACAATAGCTTGAAGCAAGGTAAACTGTGGTGCTGAAATGTGGCACAGCAAAATGCTTTTGACAAGATCAAAAATCTCCTAATTTCACCAAAAATTCTAGCGTACCACAATCCAGAGTTTCCAACAATTGTACCAGCGGACTCATCATCTACAGCCTGGGTGCAGTATTGTTTTGAATTCAAAAAGATGGACAAAGATGACCAGTTTATTATGACTCAAGATCTCTCACAGCCAAAATGAAGAGGTACGTAACCATTCAGATAAAAACATTAGCAGCCACATAAGCCTGCAAGAAGTTATTTGATTATGTCATGGGATTAAGATTTAAAATTGAAACCAACCACAAACCTTTGGTTACTTGAAGGGAATTGTAAAAATGCCACCCAGAATTCAATGTTTTAGCCTAAGACTCATGAGATATGATTCAGTTACTGAGTACATGCAAGGAGAGTACTAGAAGACAGCAGATGCATTATCAAGAATACCAGTGGAAGGTATCAAACAGGATGATTTAAATGTTATTGAGGAAGTGGAAGCATATACACTTTGCTCATTACTAAACACTTAACCAGCCACTGAGAAGAGATTACAATAAGTTAAGGAAGAACAGCAGCAGGGTGACAAGTGCATCAAATAAGAGTATAGCTGGAATGGATGCTGGATTATATTCTTAATAAATCAATACTTTGAACAGAGAAGACATCTCACAATCATTAGTGAGGGTCCCATGTCTTCTGTGATCCATGTACACTTTGATATTGCTGATCACATTCAAGCTTGCATTGCATTGCTATTTTAAACTACAGTACTTAAATGCTTGATCTGACCAATTAAATGCTGGTTAAACAGCAATTGTAATCACCGTCTGATATGGCTATTCTGCCATTCATTTTTCAAATGCACCGACTATTGCACAAGCAGAAAATGAGAAGATCACAGGCCCAGATGTGTGAGAAGTACCACACATGGCTTCAGATGTTTGTTGTTTGCACACAAATGGTAATTTACAAGCTCAGCAGTTTACTAATACAGATTCCTATAGGACGCATGCTTCTCATCCACTGGGAGTCATTCCATGTTTTAGAAACTAGCACTAACTTAGCATAGCATTGTTAAACTTACTTAGACTGCTCTAATCTGCTTTTATTGAACTGGTCCCTGGATTCAGACTTTTTCTGATAAGTCCGGATTTCCAAATCTCCATGGATTTCGAGTGTTTGTTTATCAAAGTATCCTTTAGAAAAAGGGCTTACTCTTTAAGATGAAAAAATGTGGGAAGCTATTGCAGAGACTTTCATGTCTATAGCACACTCGCCGTCCCTAAGCTCTGTTTGCTGGAGCAGCTGGGCCGTCCTCTGTTGCCTCAGAGGGATTATCAGTCCCTCAGCCCGTAGCACTCTGCATACAATGGGGAAATATGACAGCTCACTTAAATCGCTTGACTCCCTAATCCGCACAGATTTGTTGGGATTTATCATTTTATCGCAGCTAAGTAAATACTTTTCCTTATGCTTTTTATTGTGAGTAGATAGTTAGTAAAGCATCCTTTCGCGGTGCCGCTCGTTGCTTTCTCAGAGTTGCTAAATGTTGATACATTGATGGAGTTGAGAAGAAAACTACCGCTGAGTATCGGCAGACAGCGTCACCAACAGATAGGAGCATGCATCACTAGGAGAGTTTGTTCCAAGCGAGTAACGCACGGAAGGGTTTGAATAACTCCAGAATTAGTGACAGCAAAGCTTGGGGTAAGTATTAAGGAATGAGATGATTGTGATTAAAAATAATTCTTTTCGACTTGGGTAGAAAATTAGAATGCAGAATGTTTTAACTAAAATATTGGGCATCACTCCAGATAAGCCCTTATTTTAATATCAAAAATGAGTCCGATCTGTGTTTTTATTTAGAATGCATACATCCTTAATCGTCATTGGAGCAAGATTGCTCTTAATGCAGTGTGTTAAATGAAAATTAAACTTTTCACATATTTCTAAAGCACAACTGAGAATATCCAACCTTGAATGCATTGGTGTGCACTTACAGTGCATACGTTCAACATCCGCATGTAGATATTTCAACTTTGTGTGGACATTAAATTTGAGTGCACGTTTTCTTTTGAAGGTTTGAACCTTCTCTGAAGTGAAGTGAAATGAGATTCACTCACTATAGTTTGCTGTGTGAATCCATCCTAAAATAGGGTGCCCTATAAAAGCATTGATAAGAATACTGCTTAATCAGCTTAAAGGAAACTAAGCTGGTATAAGTAGTGCACTGTGGACCAATCCCACTATTTTCTGGGGCAGCATAGTGAGCTCCCAATTCACTGGTCACATCTGTAGCTCATGAATGGCATGAGGTCATGGCAAAGTGGTCTCTGTCAGGAGAGGAGCTACACTAACAGTGAGATGGTAAAGCAGGCATGGGAGGCCGTTGCCGTGCAAGTCACTCAGTGGAAATGTATCAGGAAGGCATCAGATCCAAAAGAAAAGTGCCAACTTAGAATAATTATGAATAAATTACACTGATTCATTTCTACAAAGGGAGACCCTCCCCCAAATGCCAAAGTAATTTTGAGGTCGCTTAATTTGCTTGATACCTAATCCAAATTGATCGAAACCTGCAGGTGTAACACAGAAAAATACAAGATGATTGAGAACTACTCCAGCTGACCAAAGTAAAGGAAACCAAGGAAGACGGAGTTGAAAAATGTCTCAAATTGCTACGATTTTCTTTTTCTTTTTGCAGCAAAAAAGTTGCCTTCAAACATGAGACTGAAGCTACGCAGCAGTTCATCTTCAAAGTGTCAATAATTGACCCAATAATGGTCTAAATGACCTACAGCTCCATAATCACACCTATAAACTGGTATTGAGGTCAGTCTCCCAGAATGTGGGTGGCGCGGTAGCACAGTGGTTAGCACGGCTGCTTCGCAGCGCCAGGAACCCGGGTTCAATTCCCAGCTTGGATCACTGTCTGTGTGGAGTTTGCACATTCTCCCTGTTTCTGTGTGGGCTTCCTCCGGGTGCTCTGGCTTCCTCCCACATTCTGAAAAACGTGCTGGTTAGGTGCATTGACCAGAACAGTGCTGGACTGTGGTGAGTAGGGGAATTTCACAGTAACTTCATTGCAGTGTTAATGTAAGTCTTCCTTGTGACTAATAAATAAACTGTAATGCCTGGAGCATCAATGGAGCATATGGCAATCACATCAGAACCTGTGACAGTTCTCCACCTTCCAAGTGGCTCAGGGCCAGGAAATTGCCCCTGCTCCTCAGAAATACAGACTGCTGCCCAAGTGGCAATGGGGAAAAGACTTCCACACACCTGGACCTGGGATGCTGTCAGGGTTTTTAGGATTTGATATATTATTTTTTATAATCATTCATGGAATGTGGGCATTGCTGGCTAGTCCAGCATTTATTGCCCATCCTTAAGGGCATTTAAGAGTCAACCACATTGCTGTAGATCTGGAGTCACATGTAGGCCAGACCAGGTGAGGACAGCAGATTTCCTTCCCTAAAGAACATTAGTGAACCAGATGGGTTTTTATGATAATTATTACCAGTTTTTTATTGAATTCATATTTTCCCCAGGTCGGTGGTGACGTTCACGAGGAGTCATAGGTTCAAGGTGAGGGGGAGGGGGAGGTTTAACACAGATATCAGAAGGACATATTTTACACAGAGGGTGGTGGGGGCCTGGAATGCGCTGCCAGGCAAGGTGGTGGAGGCGGACACACTGGGAACGTTTAAGACTTATCTAGATAGCCATATGAACGGAGTGGGAATGGAGGGATACAAAAGAATGGTCTAGCTTGGACCAGGGAGCGGCATGGGCTTGGAGGGCCGAAGGGCCTGTTCCTGTGCTGTATTGTTTTTTGTTCTTTGTTCACCATCTGCCATGGTGGGATTCGAACCCGGGTCTCCAGAGAATTACCCTGGATCACTAGTCTAGCAACAATACCACTATGCCACCGATAGAGGCTAATAGAACAGCTATCCTGCTGTTAAGTAGGCATGATGTGGAGATGCCGGCGTTGGACTGGGGTGAACACAGTAAGAGTTTTAACAACACCAGGTTAAAGTCCAACAGGTTTATTTGGTAGCAAACACCATTAGCTTTCGGAGCGCTGCTCCTTCATCAGATGGAGTGGAAATGTGCTCTCAAACAGGGCACAGAGACACAAAAATCAAGTTACAGAATACTGATTAGAATGCGAATCCCTACAGCCAGCCAGATCTTAAAGATACAGACAATGTGGATGGAGGGAGCATTAAGCACAGGTTAAAGAGATGTGTATTGTTTCCAGACAGGACAGCCTGCAAGTCCAGGAGGCAAGCTGTGGGGGTTACTGATAAATCCCAGGGATTGTGCTTAATGCTCCTTCCACCCACATTGTCTGTATCTTTAAGATCTGGCTGGCTGTAGGGATTCGCATTCTAATCAGTATTCTGTAACTTGATTTTTGTGTCTCTGTGCCCTGTTTAGAGCACATTTCCACTCCATCTGACGAAGGAGCAGAGCTCTGAAAGCTAATGGTGTTTGCTACCAAATAAACCTGTTGGACTTTAACCTGGTGTTGTTAAAACTCTTACTGTGTTAAGTAGGCAAACAGACTTAGGCCGCAGTCAAATGATGGCATTTGGCATGGATCTGAATGAAGTGTTGATTGTCTGAGCATCTTCAAACCAGGCATTGGTCTTCTCCCTCAGAGTGCCATGCAAGTAGCATGTGGGAAACTTAGCTCTTCAGCTGTTCTCTCTCTTTCTCTCTCTCTCCTTTAAATCTGTTGTTATCATCCCTGTCAGGTAAAGACAATTCCTGTGCACAACTTCAAAACACTGACTGTAATTGGTTTGGAATCTTTTGGAACTAACTTTCTTTTACAGAAATTGATGTTAACAGGTGACTAAGGTCACCAGGCTGAAGGTCAGGTGACCTTTGCAATTTCTGTCCCACAGCTCTGAAAAATAAATTATTGAATAACTATGGATGGGGAGCCTCCCCCTTGAATGGACAGTACAAGAGAAAACACATCCCTGGGATTTATACCTGCTCGTGTTTATCATTTACCAGGAACTCAAAACGTATAGACTTCTGGACCCACTGGCTGGGACTTTATCATCGCGTTGTGCCCATTTTCAGGTGTGAAATGGTCGTTAAGTGGGGCGTAAAGCCATTAGAGCGATTGGTGCTGGCTTTTGCGACCAGTGTCATTTTACGAGTGCAGGATTTCCAGCGCAGTCAGCCTCTCACTGAGAATGGGCAAGAGGCAGATTAATTTATTAAAATTTATTTAAATAAGTATTTACATGTCCTTAAGCGAGCCTGGCGCTCAATCGTCCGGGCTTGCCTACCTTTATGATCTCTCCGGGAAAGATTCTCACCGGCGAGGAATAGACATGCTCCCCATGAACGGGCAGCAGTCGATTTGGCGTCGCCGGTGGAACCGGAGGCCACTGAGGCCCCCCGGGGAGGTGTGAATGACCATCATCTATATCCCATTGAGTCGGAATGGCTTTGAACTTCCAAATCATTCTGAATGGACAATGGCAGTTGATCACATGACTAAAACTGACTTAAAATTAAAAATCTTTTATCCCAAGAACCAGAGGGAAACCACTCAGTCTATGCAGAACTCCAGCAATGGGACATCAGCAGCAGGAAAAGGCTGTAGACCCATCCCCTTTAAATCTGCAGACTATGACACCTTAAAATTCTCCCAGCCTAATTCCTATTCTGAACCTATCTGTACAGAATCTTGACCTCCTGGTAAGAAACCCACAAGTAAGAAACTGCTGCAAAAGCCCATCTCTCTGAGGCTACAACTCTGAGATATGATTCCAGCTATTTGAATCTAAATTTGAACATAGATTAACCCTTCAGAAGTGAAAACACTTTTTTTAAAGGCCTGTAGTGACTCCTTTTTCATAAGATGAGCTAACATGTGAACTATGGCCTATTATTTAGTTTGCAACTTGTAAGATTGCACTATCATATGTGTTTGTGTGTGTATGTGTGCGTGAGTTGAGTGATTGATGTAACATTAGACTTTTGGAATGAATGTGTGAATAAATAATCCTCTTTATTTAAACCCACAAAAGCTTGCTGCCATTTAGTAAACATTGACCACACCTAGGGGTTAAGAAACATACACATCTTCCTTTCCAAAACACACTGATTATAGACAATAAGGGATAGGCTACAAGTGATTCAGGTCTCTCCTATCCCTGTCTGCAACAAGTCCTCTCCTAAAAAAAACCTTGACCCTAGAGCCCTTATAAAATATCATCCTATCTTGAGCACTTTTTCCTCTGCAACATCCTCCAATATGCTGTGGTCTCCCAAATCAAAATCCCATCTTTCCCCAAACTCCATGCTTCAATCCCTCCAATCAGGTTTTTGCCCCTTCCACAATACCAAAACTGCTCTAATCAAATTTCAAGTGACATTCTATGTGACCTTAACTTTCTTAACCAGTCTTCAGCCTTTGACACAGTTGGCCACATTTTCCTCAAATGTCTCTCTAATATCATCTAGCTGGATAGGACTGTCCTCGTCTCATTCTCATTTATCTAATCATAGCCAAAGTATCAGTTACAATGGCTTCTCTTCCTGCTGCTGTATTATTACCTCTGATAGCCCCCAAGGATCTAGCATTGGCCACCTCAATATCTCATCTACCTGCTGCCCCTTGCCAACATCATCTGAAAACAGAGTGCTAGTTTTCACATGCACAGTGACAACATCCTCACAACCACCTCTTTTCAATGCTGTTATATTATCAGACAGCTAATCTGGCATCCAGTACACATTGAACAGAAATCTCCCCCCCAATTAAATTTTGGGAAAACTGAAGTCATTGTTTTTGGACCTCACTCCAAACTCTGTTCAATAGCTACTGACTCTGTTCTATAGCTACTGACTTCATTCCTCTCTCTGCCAGCAGCCTGAGATTAAACTAGTCTGTTTGCAGCCTTGGTGTCACATTTGATCCCGAGATGCATTTTCAGTTGTGCATCACTAAGGCTTCCAACACCGTAACGTCACTTTGTCCCTGTCCCAACTCCTGAATCCTCCTCACTCATGGCTTCATTACTGCTAGTCTTCACTATTTCAATGCACTCCTGACTGGCCTCACACATTCTATCCTCCATAAACATGAGATCATCCAAAACTCTACAGCACGCACCGAGTCCTGTTAACCCAGTGCTCACTGATCTATATCAACTCCCAGTCAAGAAATATCTCAATCTTAAAATTCTCGTCCTCATTTTCAACTCCTTCCATGATCTTCTCTCTGTATCTCCTCATGCTCCACAACTCTGTGAGATATCTGTGCTTACCTAATTCTTTTCTCTTAAGCAACTCCAATTTAAATTGCTCCACCATTGGTTGCCTAGGCCCCAAGTTTTGCAATATTCTCCCTCCATCTTTGTCTTTCTACCTCACTTTTCTCCTTTAAAACACTCCTTAAAATCTGCCTCTTGGACCAAGCTATTGGTCACCTGACCTAAACTCTCCTTCTTTAGCTTGGTGTCTTAGTTTGCTTTATGATGCTCCTGTAAAGGGCCTGCGGACATTAAAAGCGCTATATAAATATGAGTTGTTGCTGTTGCGGTCAACTTCAGAAGAGTAAAAATGGCAAACGTTGTCAGTTCAAACAGCAAAATCCAGGCCAATGACAAATAGAGTCTTTTCTAAATAGTACTTGAATTACCAGTGTGTCCTGCACTCCGTCACACTCCTTTTCTGCACTGCACACTTTTATTGAATCAAGATGTTTCCTTCCCCTCTGCAGGATGGGCAGGAAGGTGGTGGGTTAAGTGCCCACAAATTTTACAAGCCTCCACAGAAAGCACACCCGCCAGGGCATGTAGAATTCAGCCCTACGTTGCTTCTCCCGACCCCCCCTGCCAATATGCATCACCTCACACTTCTCTGTTTATAATTCATCTGCTACTTGCCTATGTCATGATTCAGTCAATGGGTATCATCCTCACTGCTTGACAAACCTCCAAGTTTGATAACATTGGCAAGTCAATGCTGCCCATGAAATGTTTTCTGTATTCTAATATTCAGGCTATGCATACATATATATGACACGCATACACACAGAGTCTTTGGACTTTGGGGGGAAACCAGAGAACTCGACGAAAACCCACGCAGCACGAAGTGGATGTGCAGGCTCCACAGACAGACACCTCGGCCGGAATTGAACCCTGGTCCCTGGCACTGTCTGGCAGCAGTGCTAACCACTGTGTCACCATGCCTCCACATATACATACAATTATCAAAAAAACCATGATTGTAGTACTGACCCTTGGGGAATACCACTGTCAAAAAAAAACACCATTTAGCACAACTTGCTGTTTTCTGTCCTTAAGCCTATTTTTATTCAAGCTGACACTAACGCTAGTTAGGCCTCATCTGCAGTGCTGTGCCCAGTTCTGGGTGTCATACTTGAGGAAGGATGTGAAGGCATTGGAGAGATTGCAGAGGAGATTCACAAGAATGATTCAAGAAATAAACGCTGTAGCTTTGAGGATAGATTGGAGAGAGTGGGTCTGGTTTCCTTGGAGAATAGAAGGCTAATGATTCTATGATTCTATGATAAGAGGAAACCTGATAGAGGTATTCAAGATCCTGAGGGGTATGGACAGGGTAAATAGTGAGAAACTGTTCCTACGTAAGAGAGCATCAAGAACTAGGGGGCACAGATTCAAAATAATTGACAAAAGGAGTAAAAGTGATGAGGGGAAAATATCTATCACCCAGAGGGTGGTTGGAATCTGGAACGAGCTTCCTGAGAGGGTGGTGGAGGCAGGTTTGATCGGAGAATTCTAAAGGGAATTGCATTGCTATCTGACATGGGGATAAGGCAAGGGAGTGGAATTAGGTAGAGTGGTCTTTCAGAGCCAGCAGAGTTGATGGACTGAATGGCCTCCTTCTACACTATAAATATTCTGTGACATTGCTATGCTGTGATTCTCAATTTTTAAAATTAGCCCTTTATGTGGTATTTTGTCAAACGCTTTTATTTAATCCATATGGACAACTGCATAATCCATATCCACTGCATTCCCATCACCAACCTTCCCTGTTACTTTAGCGAAAAATTCACTCATATTGGTTAAGCATGACCTGCCTTTTACAAAGCCAGGCTGCATCTCCTTCATTAACTCAAATGTTTCCAAGTGCCTGATGATATTCTTCCCTGATTAATGTTTCTCTAAAATCTTATCCACCAGTGATGTTAAACTGACCGGCCTGTAATTATTAGGAAACTGGCTGGCCCGTGATTATTGGGCATCTCTGAGTGTACAGCATTTCCAATACTACTACATTGGAATGTCAGCTCAGAAAATGTGTTTAGGTTCTGGAGTAAGGGCTGAACACATGACTTTCTGACTCATAGGACAGGACTTGTTACTATTCAGCCGAGGCTGACACTTAATATGAATGTGGGCACAGTAAAGCTTCCACCAGTACTAGATAGTGCCTGCTGGCAGCAGGGCCAAGAATGGGAACCTATTGTATCTGTGAGAATTATAGTCTGCAAATTTATGCGCACTCATTTGTAGCATAGCATATTGAAACTCCAAAATCATCAGTGCTAACCGCCTTGTAACAATGAAAGGTTGATGGATGAGACAGCATAAGGCAACAATATTAAAGAAGGGCCGGAACCTTAAAGTGATACTTTTTCTTCAAAGTGCTCTGTTGATAACAAAAATTCAATTGCTAAGGCTCCAGCTTAAATGCATCAGAAATGTTGCTTTTCTTTTGCAGCACTTCCTGCTCCCAATTTGCTGACGATGCCGTTACTGGCTCATGGTGCACAGTGAGTGAGGGCTCAGAACTACTTGTGTTATTAGTCAGTAAGATATTGCACAGGCCAAACAGTCACTGTAAACCTCACATAATCCTCTCACTGCCCTTCTTCTTAATGCACATTCTCAGCACAGTATTATCCAGATATAGAGACAGAGAATCTCTTTTCATTGGCCAGTGCCTCAAACACCGATTCCCGTGCCCATAAGTATCCTTATTTGGATTGATAAATGACGTAACCCTTTTGTAGTGCAGTTTTTTTTTGAAAAAAAGCACATTTTAGTACAATGCTCTTTGAAGAATGCATCCTATTTTCTTTAAGCCATGATACAAATTTAAATTAAAATCTAAGCTCCTTCATCTATCTTTGTTTCCTTTCTGGATGTTTATTTTGTAATGTTGCCGTATATGGCTTTCCCACACTATTGGGCTTGTGTCTGAGACACCTCAATTTTCAAAATTCTGTTTCAGGAATGTAACCTGCTTTTTCTCTACTAGAAATAAATCAACAAGGATCATCTTTCAATTATTGCTGGCTGTTTCTTATTAATCATTTCCTTTTTAGGTAAGCCTGCAGCCTCCTCATTAGAATCATATCCATTATTTTAGTTATCATTAATGTTAAGCTAATGAGCTTGTCTGGTTCATATCTCTCCTCTTTATTTCTGTTTGCGTTATCAGTATTTGCTTCCCTATTGAAAATTCACAATAGTTTCTTATAACCCTCGGTAAAGTTCTCTCCTCCCCTTAGCCTTGAAAATTTTGACTGGATTTCTTTTTTCTCTTTCACTTTAATTGTCCTGTTTATTCATTAGCCCACAGGCTCTTTCTTCTCTTAGTAATATCCTTGTCTTTGATATTTGATATTACAGCTTTAAATGTTTCCCATCTTTATTCTACTGAGATTATAGCAATATAACCCATTTAATTTCCTTTGGATTGTTTTTTTCAATTGAAACTTGGCCCCTGAGATGAAGGCCAGAACTTTCTCATTAGAGGCAGAAATTGGGGAGTTGGGGGAGGGGGGGTGGTCAGAGTTAAGCCTGATGTCTCAATCCCACTTCCATCCCGGCAGTGCCAGCAGGCAGGATCTTCATGTCCTGGACAGTTGGCAGATGGATTAAGGAGAACCTGCCGCAGGACCCAGTGCCTGAGATGGAAATGGAGGTGGGCTGATGCTGAAGACCAGGTTAAAACATTGGCCTGGATCTTCAATGGCATCAGCAGCCCACCCACATAAAGTTAAACCTATAGATCAATGTAAATGCCCCCTCACCTATCCTCTTACTGCCCCTATGCCCCTTAGCCTCCATTCCCTTAGCCTACCTCACCTTCAATCCCGTTACCCAGTATCCACTTTTTAAATAGAACTCACAAGCCCTATAGTGACATTTGGAAGTCATTGCAAACCTCATAAATCTGTCAAAATAAACTAACATCACTTGAATGGGGACTTAAAAAACCACTAGCCTTTGCAGAATGTCATAAATCTGTCAAAGCCATCAAACCCGTATTTCTCGCAACAGCCAAATAAACATTCACAGCACTTTGGAACACATTAATGCTTTGGAAGCCAGCCCAAAGCTCACACATCCGTCAAAGCTTATGAACAGCCAGACAGATGGCTGAGTTGAACTGCACCAAATGAATGAAACAAATGGGAAATGGTTAAACTATTAGATTTTGAACTCACATTGGGCTGCACTTTTGATATCATGCAATGCACTGCAGCACCTTATCTAGTGGATGATCTGTTTTAATGCATCTAAAGACTTTCCCACATTTACAATGCTGATCTTTCACTTGACAGCTTGTTAGAAGTGACAACCTGGCAACCACATAATTTATTGGTCAGTTACATTTTCCAATTCCAGCACTATCATCACTCACCTTACACAGTACAGATACAACTCAGGCAACAGAACTTAATGATGATGGAAGCAACATCATTTTTATACAACTTTCATACATTTCCTGCCTCCAATCCATGGTTCATACCTCAACTCAGCTTCCAAATCATAGCCACCTCTGAAAATTGCAGAAGTTATAGGATGCCCATTTCAGCTTCCAATAGGAGTGTCTCACCAAGGTCCTGTACAGTTGCAGCATAACCCCACGGCTCTTAAACTCCAACCCCCTGTGTGTCGGGTTCATGACCTTACTCCTTTCCTGTGCAACTGAAAATGGCTGGAAGTGAAAACAGAGTCAGAGCCTTCCCCGTTGCTGCTCAGTGGCTATTTTTTCCCAATCCTGACTCCATTGTGGGACTGCAGGATCTCAAATTTCCAGGTCCTCATTGGCACTGATTACTACACAATCTCAAATTTCATTTTGCTATTGATCAATCATCTCCAGAAGTTCTATTATTTTGCAAATATGTATGCCATCCTGATTATTTGTAAGAAGTGAGATGGTACAGGAAGCAGAGGAGGAGTGCAATTTTAAGTGCCTGGGAATTTCCGGCAGTGTGAGGCTATGCTGATTTTAACATGTCACTGCAGGATGGTAGTAAGTGCTTGGCTCTGGAACAGTATCTGACCTTTTAAGCATATTCACAATATAATGAGCGTTGTTAAGTCTAGCCCAAATTTCTTTGGTAGACTCTGTTTCTTCCGTGATGAGTAACTCAAGATAACAAAGGTATCAACCTGCTCAAGCTGAACTTTTTGTTAATCAGAATCTTGCAGGTCTTTTCACCCATTCCCACCACCTTGTCAACATTGATCAGGTGACTGTTTTTCCAGTTAATTCAATCAAGATGATCATAATATCATCAGCATATCAAAACTCACACTTGCGCCAATCAGCAGCCCACCTTTATATCTATCAAGTATTTCTCTCATAATCATTTCAGCAAGGATGATGAATAAATATGTCTAACGCTCTTTTTGATTCTGAAACATTCTGAGAGGGTGCTGGCAACTCTGACCCTAGCTCATCATCAATGGTAACTTGCTACATATTGTCTATAACACAGCATACTCTACTAAGGCATTTTACAGGAGCATCAACAAACATAATTTGACACCAAGTGACTAAGAAGATTTCAGTGCAAATAACCAAACCCTTGGCAAAAGAGGTGGGTTTAAAAGAGGAAAGTGAGTTAGAGATGAGGCAAGATTGAGGGAAGGAATTTCCAAGTTTAGCCCCGATGTCCCGCAAGGCTGTGTCCTCAGCCCCCTACTTTTTTCCTACAGATTTATGACTGTGTGGCCAAACTCTGCGTCGACTCCATTTTCAAGTCTGCTGACGACACCACCGTAGTGGGTTGGATCTCAAACAATGACAAGACGGATTACAAGAAAGAGATTGAGAATCTGGTGAAATGGTGCAACGACAATAATCTCTCCCTCAATGTCAGTAAAATGAATGAGATAGTCATCAACTTCAGGAAACGTAGTGGAGGACATGCCCCTGTCTACATCAATGCTGATGAAGTGGAAATGGTCGAGAGCTTCAAGTTCCTCGGTGTTCATATCACTAATAACCTGTCCTGGTCCCTCCACGCCAACGCCATAGTTAAGAAAGCCCACCAATGCTTTCTCCGGAGACTAAGAAAATTTGGCATGCCCACTACGACTCTCACCAATTTTTACAAATGCACCATAGAAAGCATCCTTTCTGGACGTATCACAACTTGGTGTGGCTCCTGCTCTGACTAAGATTGCAAGAAACTACAAAGGGTTGTGAACGTAGCCCAGTCCATCACGCAAACCAGCCTCCCATCCATTGACTCTGTCTACACTTCCCGCTGCCTCGGAAAAGCAGCCAGCATGATCAAGGACTCCATGCACTCCGGACATACTGTCTTCCACCTTCTTCCATCAGGAAAAAAGATACAAAGGTCTGAGTTCACGTCCAACCAACTCAAAATCAGCTTCTTCCCTGCTGCCATCAGACTTTTGAATGGACCCAACATTTATTAAGCTGATCTTTCTCCACACCCTATCTGTAACTGCAACACTATATTCTGCACCCTCTCCTTTCCTTCTCCCCTATGTACTCTATGAATGGTATGTTTTGTCTGTGTAGCATGTGTTATGGTTCTGGTTAGAGAAACTGTTACCTGATTTCTCACCTGCGATGGGTAAGAAAGCTGCAGCTGACATGTCCTGAGCCGTCACATCCAGGAGTTGGACAGGACATGCCTTCTGTTTTCCCAGACTTCCATGAAAACTGTGAACTGTTAAGATAGCCGTCCTTTTGTCTTTTGGCAGCTAGCGGGCACCCCGATGCGCTACGATGAGACGCATACTTCCCAGTCACGTGACCTTGACCATCACACCCAGGGACAGGACATCTGCAGGACCAATGCAACATTCTTGACTTGCTCATATTTTAGACCCACAGAGTGTGGACAAAAGAGAAAAAAAAACTTTTCCCAATACAATCAAGTAGCAAGTTTCGGTCCAACTATGTATTTTTAAATAAGGTGGCAGCCGGCTATATTTTCCTTCATTTGCGTTTCCCAGCTGCAAGGAACATACTTGAACCACCTTCAATAGTCTTAACTTAGTGCCCCACTGGGTATAGCTCCACAGACCAAAACTATTTGCAAATTGGCCCAGAATTGCAATCTCACTTGGGTAGCTTGCATGAGAAATGAAAGATATCATATGGACAGAGGGCAAGGGCGCTTTTCTGGGACGTTGAGGCAGATAGTGGGGTAGTTTAAATGCTGCCTTGCTTTGCATGTGTCAGGAATATGCCGAATCTGTCTGGTGCTGACTCTACCTCAGGGGTGGCAAGACGGGATCCAAATCCCAATACTCATATCCCTCAGCTTGACGAAGGAGCAGCGCTCCGAAAGCTAGTGGCATTTGCTACCAAATAAACCTGTTGGACTTTAACCTGGTGTTGTGAGACTTCTTGCTGTGTTCACCCCAGTCCAACACCGACATCTCCACATTCTGAGTTATTACACAGATTTCCTTATGTGTATGTACGTAAAATAATACGGGTTATTGCCAATGCTTTGTTCTCTTTAAACAAATGATTAAACACTATGATCAGCTGACTGTGGAAAGAGATCATAATTTATACCGTGATGATGTGTGATATTTCTTGTATGTATTTATTTAATTTTTTCCGCTCTTATGTTTTTAAGCCTTTGTCTTGGACGGGAACCCCACTGAAAACATATTCTGAAGCTTAACTATGCAATCGTGTACCAACATCTTCGCAATTAATATTGATCATTACCAATAAATTGAATCCCACATGAACATTTATTTTGCAACTATTTCTTTTGGTTAATGAGTATTTTTTATAATGAAATCCCTTGTTCAAGAAATCCTCACTTCATGATTTATTGCTAAAAATGGACTTGCCTTTTTCTGTTCATAGGAATTGGATGAAAGTCATAGGGCAGGATTTTATGACCTCACTCGGGTGAGCTTGTAAAATCGTGCATGAGGCCAACAGAGATTTCTGTTCTGTGAGCCTCTCCCACCCAGAATCAGGGTGAGTGAGGGCAGCGAAGTTCTGGCCATAGTTTCACCTGACATCACAGACAGAACAATTAGTGAACATAACGGATCGGAACAAAAGTATGACACAAATCTTCAGAGTATTAAACCTTTGAATTCATAGAATCCCTACAGTGCAGAAGCTAGCCATTCAGCCAATCGAGTCTGCACCGACTCTCTGATAGAGCATCTTACCCAGACCCTATTTCCCATAACCCTATGTATTTACCCGCGTATTAACGCTGCTAATACCCCTGCTACACATATGGGGCACTAAGGGGCAAGTTAGCCTGGCCAGTCAACCTAACCTGCACATCTTTGGACTGTGAGAGGAAACCGGAGCACTGGAGGAAACCCACACAGACACGGGGAGAACATGCAGACTCCAAACAGTGACCCAAGCCAGGAATCGAACCCGGGTCCCGAGCGCTGTGAGGCAGCAGTGCTAACCACTGTGCCACCATGTCACCGCTGAGTATACTTTAAAAAAGATACATCAATTGTCAGAACTTAAAAAGTTTATCTTTTGGTTGTCATCTAGCTTAAAAGTGAGATTAATTTTCAACAGCTTGCGAAGTGACCCAATGATATACTTCTGCCATTCTTTTTGGCAAATTGAATAAACTAAATCAGATAAACCGAGGGCCAAATTAGCCCCCAAAAAGAAGGGAACCGCCCGACAAAAAAAGACACAGCACAAAGGAAACTTAAAACATTAAATCAAAATGTGGTTTGAGGGGTCAATAATACACCTCAGTCTTGAAGTGCCCAATGAGCATGGAAGGCCTCAACGGTTCCCTCGGACACCGCATGCTCTCTCTCCAGGGACACCCAGCTATGAATGTAGCCATGGTAGAGGGGTAGACAGTCGGGCTGGATGGCACCTTCGGTCCCCCGCTGTCTGGACCTATTAATAGTTTGTTTGTTTAGGCCCAGGAGCAGATACACGAGGAGGTCCTCCACATTCCCTGCCCTTCCTGCACCAGGTGTCCGTAGATCAGGACCAAGGGACTGAAGTGCAAGCAAAACTTCAGAAGGGAGTGCAGCCGATAATGTGAAAGATAGACATGGTCCACGGATTCCCCTAGCTCGCAAAAAGGGCAGGTTTCTTGCGAACTCATGAGCCGGTGCAATGTATGGTTGTATGGAACCGCTACATGCATCACCCTCCACCCCAGTTCCCCGATGTGTGGGGGAGGATTCCTCCATCGAGGGATCTCCATTGCAGGCCTCTGCCACCACATTGCAACAAGGCCCGCCAAGGTGTATCCAGGCAACGGGCGAGATAGTGGAAGGTGTGCAGCAGCAGCCCACATAGGAAATCCTCTTTGCAGTGGCAAAGGGCACGGAGGGCATTTCCATGAAGTGGCTCAAACTGTGAGGCTCAACCCCCGGGGGAGTGGGTCTGGGCTTGGAGCCAATGTGAAATTCTGTCTGAGCAGGGATATGCTCAGTTGAGATTCCATCGCACCATTGTGCTTCCTCGATCCTGTGTATAATGTTGGGTCTGAGCATGGCCCTGAGGCCACGCATGGCATCGGTCATGAGCTGGATGCCCACCGCTGTGAACTCAGCCAGTACGAGGGATGTCATCCAGACCATTCCTCCGCCACCCAGCACCTCCCTGACCCTGGTCACCTGGCATCCACAGCTCGTCTCTCTGTCAGCCACCAGAAATGGAGTTGGTGGAGGAGCAAATTCCTGAGCATCAGCTCCATTTACTTATTAGGGTCACAAGTTGGCTTACATTGACACTGCAATGAAGTTACTGTGAAAATCTCCTAGTCGCCACACTCCGGCGCCTGTTCGAGTACACTGAGGGAGCATTTAGCATGGCCAATGCACCTAACCAGCATGTCTTTTGGACTGTGGGAGGAAACCGGAGCACCCGGAGGAAACCTATGCAGACATAAAGAGAATGTGTAAAACTCCACACAGAGAGTAACCCAAGCCGAGAATCGAACCCGGGTCCCTGGCGCTGTGAGGCAGCAGCGCTAACCATTGTGCCGCCCCAAGTATAATTTTTAAAAATACATCAATTGTCAGAACTTAAAAGTTTACCTTTTGATTGCCATCTAGCTTAAAAGTGAGATTAATTTTCAACGCCTTGCAAAGAGAAGTGATCCCCTTCTGCTGATCTAAGTCAATATTCTGTTTTAAACGGACTGGCGTATATACCCGTGCATCATTCTGTGGGTGAGTAGTGAGTGATTAGGTTTTGTGGGTGTAGACACAAGACAGAAATTCTTCTGCCTGGGCAGCAGAAACAAAGTAAAGATTTGTGTCTGATAATCCGGTGAAGCTAATTACAAGGTAAAATGAGCTACTAAAGCATCCCAATGACTTCTCTAACAAGGATAATTTCACTGCTTACACAGCTGTCAGTTGCAGCCTCTCGCTCACTCTGCAAAACCTATTAACTCCTTTTAACAATTTATGATGTTCAATAACTGATTAGGAGGCTCTGGGTTCATCACTTAGATCAGTGTGGTCAGTCTCTGACCATTACTGGAAAATCAATGAGTTTGTACCAGAATCACTAATTATCTGTCACCTTAACTATTGCCTCATTAGGCTGCTTGATTTTGTTGGTTTTAATTTAAACTAAGTAGTCGAGTACATTAAGGGGCTTGAGTTTTAAGAATTCAACCTAATTAAATCTGACATTTCCTCCTCCACCAACCCCAGTAATACAGTAAATTAAGTTGGAATAAATGTATATTACCTGAAGAAAAAAAACCCAGTGTTAACAAAAACCCCAGTAATGTACAAAATAAAAGTTGTACCTTCAGGGAAAGAAAATCACTTTGATCTCAGAACATTCCAGATAATTTTGGGGGAGACCAAAATGACCAGATTCAATGAATATATCAAAAAGTAGATGTTGGTAAATCCACACTACGCAATCACTTTTTGCTTTTTGGTGTGTGTTTCAATTGTTGACTTTTCTCCGCAATAGGAAAATGCACTGTTCAGCCAAAAGTGAAAGGTGGGCTTTTAAAAAGGGAATTTCTAAACCGATTTGATGCATTTTAATGCTATGTGTGGCCCTCAAACTTCTATATGTTAGTTCTTCAAGATACTAGCTGTGATGGGTGGATGCTGAGCCAACTCGAGGAGATGTTTCCTGAGCCAACAACTGAAGGACCTGAATAAGTGTCAGGAGTGTACTTTGCCACACATCCACACCTCGGTTTGCCTCAAGAACCAAGGGCAGTGGTGAGTGCCTCCGGAGGTTGGTTGAGACCTGGGACAGGCCATATGATTGGGTGGGAAGGTTCAGGAAGATCCCACCCCTTCACCCTCTTCCTTCTGATAAAGTCTGGGGTGGGAATGCTCAAGAAGGTCATTCCTGGCTGGAGGCAAACTGAGGCCCTTAATTAGCCACTTAAGGGTATCATCTCACCATTGCTGATATTTAACTAGCAGCTGGCAGGAGCCAGGACTTGTAGGCCCACCACCAGGAAAACCCTGACAGATAGGCTTGGGGCCTAGTGAGTGTGTTCCCACCTTGCCAGGCACTCTATGTTTGATGGAGGCACCTGTTGGCAGGAATAGAGGGATTTAGACATCTGTCCTTTAAATTGACCCCCTTGGTACCCCTTTCCAGGGTCACCTTGTCTTGTCTTGGCAAATCTGACACACTCACTTTATTCTTGTGACTCCATTGCCAATCCACTGACTAGGCCGCACTGCAGCATCAGCTGTGGCCACTGCTGCTGATGCTGGAAGGCCCGAGACCCAATGGTGGGAAGAGAAGTGCCCGATTGGGGCTTAATCCCATCGGGTCTCCCAAAAATGGCTGCAGTGGGGGTTCCCACCGGTTTGTCAGCTGATGGACATTCCCCTTGCCCCCCAAACAGGTGCCAATTAAACTCTGCCCCTCTTGTCATTGGGCAGGATTAGATGAGGACAGAGCTACCATGGGTGTGAGTGTCGGCTGGCTGTTCTTGTGTTACTCCATTCACAGCTGGAAGATAGCTGCTAATTCGATTCACTGATCCACCAGAAGATAGAAGAGTTGGCATGTATGGAGTCTCGGAATTCCTCCCTGGAGTTCAGTCAGCAGCTTATAGCTTGCACCACCTCACACTCTAACTTTGCCGGTGAAGCTTAACCAAGTTGAAGGGAATTAACGGGTAAAATGAGGAAGTGGGAAGGGTAGATGATGGCAGAAAAGAAGCAGGAACCTGATGACGAGAGGGCCAGCTCACCTTCTCCCTTCAAAAAGCTGTTTTTAAAGAGCGGACCCCGTTCTGAGCCTCAGAGGTTTGGTGCAATAATTGCAGACCATAGCAGGCAACCTTAATGGGTGACAGCTGATGTGAAGGAGCTCACAACTTGTGTGTGCTAATGAACACGCTGAAAACACTGCTGTTCACATGAAGTATGTGAAAATGCAAAGGGGATGCGATGGCCGAGTGGTATTATCACTGGTCTATTAATCCAGAAACTCAGCTAATGTTCTGGGGACCCGGGTTTGAATCCTGCAAGGCAGATGGTGGTATTTGAATTTTTAAAACAAATCTGGAATTAAGCATCTACTGATCACCATGAAACCATTGTTGATTGTCAGAAAAACCCATGTGGTTCACTAATGTCCTTTAAGGAAGGAAATCTGCCGTCCTTACCTGGTCTGGCCTACATGTGGCTCCAGATCCACAGCAATGTAGTTGATTCTCAACTGCCCTCTGAAATGGCCTAGCAAGCCATTCAGTTGGATCAATCCAAGGGCAGCTATGGATGGGGAATAGATGCTGGCTAGCCAGTGATGCTCATGTCCCACAAATAAATAAAATAAATGCAATTGTGCGATAAAAGCAAAATACTGCAGATGCTGGAACTCTGAAATCTGAATCCAGTGTTTTCTGTTTAGATTATATATGCAGTTGGTTAGGGACTGGTCAATGACCATATGACTTGTCCACTATCTTCTCCTCTTCTTCCAAATATCATTGTAGATGTTGTGGGTTTCCTGAAATATTAACCACAAAGCATTTCCACAACGTGGTTTATTCACTAGCTCTGCCGCTACTTCAACAGCTAAAGTTTTTAATGTTTATTTATTATTGTCACAAGTAGGCTTACATTTACACTGCAAAGAGGTTACTGTGAAAATCCCCTAGTCGTCACACTCCATCGCCTGATCGGGTACACTGAGTTGAATTTAGCATGACCAACGCACCTAACCAGCACATCTTTCAGACTCTGGGAGGAAACCGGAGCAAACCCACGCAGGGAGAACGTGCAGACGCCACACAGACAGTGACCCAAGCCAGGAATTGAACCCGGATCCCTGGTGCTGTGAGGCAACAGTGCTAACCCACTGTGCCACCCTGCCACCCCACACTTGTGCTCTGCTCATGCTCCTGAGGATAACTCCCACGTTCCCACCACGTGATCTTTTTTTGTAGCCATGTCATCACGTTTCTTATGTGACCACTCGGTCTACAATCATGGATAAAGAAAGATTCCATAGGTACACCAAAGTCTCAAGACGTAGCTTGTTATCAAAAATCATTGCCCCAAAACCCTAATTCCAAACCCATTTCATCCATACTGTATTTTTAAAAATAAGCCAAGTAAAACAACGGAAGAACTAGTTGAACCAGGCAATTTTCTCTTTTCACGTAATTTTATGTACAAAGGCATGGTTTTCATAGGTTCCCAATTTATCTGAGCAATATTAATCAGTATACTTCCAGTGTTAAAGCTAGGAGAAGGTTCAGTGTCTAAATGACATTGTTTTGCTGGTTAGATATCAAAAGTTATCTTCTATTTCAACAGGATCTTCCTGTCCATTAGAAAATTATATCATCTTCATTGTGAGTAAATATTCAATGTAAATAATCTGTGCCCAAACCACCACTTCATAACATCCTGATCAAGCACACTTACGGGACATTACAAAGATGAAGATTTGAGCCAAAACTTGAATATTCACATTGTTACTTGGTAACATAAATCAGGCCAGAATTGTCTCATGGAACAGTTACAATTATTTAACGGTCTCAGAGAGGGATTTCCTAATTGTCTTAGGGTTTTGCCTCTCCCTGGGGATTACATGGCTTCCAGGTGGGGATGAACAGTGCATGGACTGTGTTGTACAAGGCATCTCAATGGCATGGGATGAACTGCATGGACCAGTGGGTCTTTTCCTGTCCATTATCTTTCATATAAATATATATAAATGATTTGGAGGAAAATGTAACTGGTTTGATTAGTAAGTTTGCGGACAACACAAAGGTTGGTGGAATTGCGGATAGCAATGAGGACCGTCAGAGGATACAGCAGAATATAGATTGGTTGGAGACTTGGGGAGAGTGATGGCAGATGGAGTTTAATCCGGATAAATGTGAGGTAATGCATTTTGGAAGGTCTAATACAGATCGGAAATATACAGTAAATGGCAGAACCCTTAAGAGTATTGATAGGCAGAGGGATCTGGGTGTACAGGTACACAGGTCAATGAAAGTGGCAATGCAGGTGGAGAAGGTAGTCAAAAAGGCATATGGCATGCTTTCCTTCATCGACCAGGGCATTCAGTTTAAAAATTGGCAAGTATTGTTGCAGCTTTATAGGCTGCACTTGGATTATAGTGTTCAATTCTGTTGCCACACTAGCAGAAAGATGTGGAGGTGTTGGAGAGGATACAGAACAGATTTCCCAGGATTTTCCTGGTATGGAGGGCATTAGTATGAGGAGAGGTTGGAGAAACTTGGTTTGTTCTCACTGGAATGACGGAGGTTGGGGTTGCCGGGGGGCGGGGGGGGGGGGGGGGGGAGGGGGGTGCGTGCGTGCGGGGCCGGGGGGGGGGGCGGGGGGGTACGACCTGATTGAAGTCTACAAGATTATGAGGGGCATGAACAGAGTGGATAGTCAGAAGCTTTTTCCCAGAGTAGAAGAATCAATTACTAGAGGGTGTAGGTTTAAGGTGCGAGAGGCGAAGTTTAAAGGAGATGTACGAGGCAAGTATTTTACACAGTGGGTGGTGGGTGCCTGGAACTTGCTGCCATTGGAGGTGTTGGAAGCAGATACAATAGTGACGTTTAAGGGGCATCTTGACAAATACATGAATAAGATGGAATAGAGGCATCTGGTCCCCGGAAGTGTAGGGGCTTTTAGTTCAGTCGGGCAGCATGGTCGATGCAGGCTTGGAGGGCCAAAGGACCTGTTCCTATGCTGTAATTTTCTTTGTTCTATGTGTTTCTTTTCCTTTTTGATGCCTTCTATTTCTCACATTTGATGGGAGGACGTTTCGGAATTGTACAACCCTCGTTGGATGACTGCTGGAAATGACTTCATCACATGGCAGTGGAACAAAGATGCTCTTTAGAAGGAGAAAGACTTAAATACAACTTGACATAACTGACACTGAAGAAAATTGTTCTTATGTAGTGTGTTGAAAGGATTGTTGTTGTCTAATTAGCCACAAACATTTCTGTTAATTCCCATGAGTGTTTCCAGTGTGTGGGTTCTGATTTTCCTCTTGCTGATTAATTATTAGATTATATCTTCAGCAAAAGCTTCTGGCAAGTAATTCATAGAATCATAGAATCCCTTCAATGCAGAAGGAGGACATTGGGCCCATCAAACATACACTGACAACAATCCTGCCCCGGGCCTATCCCCGTAACCCCACACATTTAGCCTGCTAATCCCTCTGACACTGAGGGACAATTGAGCATGGCCAATCAACGTAACCCACACCTGTTTGGAGTTTTATGCTTATTTTATGCTTGTGTTCGTTTTATCCTGTGGTAAAATTTCCTTGACTCACAGCCAAGAGTGCCACCATATATTTTTCCAGTATCCTAATTCTCTTTGATATAAAAAGCTACATGGCTTCCTCCTTGCCTATGAGGACCAGCAAAACTCTTTCAGTGAAGAACAGGATGTCTCTCTCTCTCTCTCTCTCTCGAGTAAAAAGATAATCAAACCTCCATACCCAAAGTGAAAAACTGGGCCATTCGACAGAGCAAAGGACAACCTTTTTACAGTTTTCCAAGCGACCAAGCAGTTTTATTCTCACCATTATAATTAACTAGTACTCCAGTTCACGAAGAATCACGTAGCTCCACAAATGAAAAATAATGAAGCTCTCCCGTTAACGTCCACCAGTAAAACAAATCTCAGCTTTTCCAGTGGCAAAATGTGATTTCCCCAGTGAAGATTTGTTTTGATTTATTTTTGTCACATGTATTGGTATACAGTCAAAGCATACTGTTCATAGAGTACATAGGGGAGTAGGAAAGGAGAGAGTGCAGAATATAGTTTTGCAATTACAGATAGGGTGTAGAGAAAGATCAACTTAATATAAGGTAGGTCCATTCAAAAGTCTGATGGCAGCAGGGAAGAAACTGTTCTTGAGTGGGTTGATGTGTGACCTCAGACTCTTGTATCTTTTTCTCAACAGAAGAAAGTGAAAGAGAGTATGTCCGGGGTGTGTGAGGTCCTTGATTCTGCTGGCTACTTTCTTGAGGCAGCGGGAAGTATAGATGGAGTCAATGGATGGGAGGCTGGTTTGCGTGATGGACTGGGCTTCGTTCACAACCCTTTGTAGCTCCTTGCAGTCTTGGACAGAGCAGGAGCCATACCAAGCTCTGATAAAATGGAAGGCGTGCTTTCCATGGGGCATCTATAAAGATGGTAGCAGACATGCCGAGGAACAGCAGAGCATCCCTTCTGGGGAAAAAAAACAACATATATTTCTCTCAATCAGCAGCAAAATGCACTCCTCCTGTGGAGAAATTGTACTGTGAAAGGCACCAGCCTTGCAGTGAGGGGTTTCCTTACTTCCACAACAAAGATATTTTTCTCCATGTATAGAGAACCACCTCCCCAAAATAAGATGCTACACCAACATACAGCAAGACAGCACTCAACAATAGAGTACTTTTTAGGGAAAAGCAGTATACCTCTTCCTACTGTACAATTTTTCTTGGTGAAAAGCAATGAGGCTCCCAGAAAAGATGGAAGCAATGTCCCAACAGCGAGCAGTATAGATTCCTTCTAATGAAGAAATATCTTATCCTCTCTGTCCCCCCAATAGAAGAACTACAAAGCTGTGCTCATTGAAGAGCAAGATAGCTCGATCAGGAAAGAGCAACACTATTCTCTCCTCCCTGGGGTCATTTCTCCTCTTAACACATTTTTCAATGTGGCTATCAGAAATGGTCACGTGACTTCAGCAGTGACATAATCAATTAATAATCAAACAAGTGAAATAAATTAAGCATTATATGGGCAGAAATGTTAATCCATCGGCATTGAGCAGACAATTGATTTTCTAACTTATTAAGACTTGTTTGGAAACAAAGCATTCCTGCTTGGATGCCAGCGTAGCTTTACTGTCAGATCCAGCAGCGTATTTCAGTAGTTCCCTTTGTAAAATACTCTTGTCAGCAGTATATGCACAATCAGTCTTATGCACTACCATGTTTTTATAAACAGTCCTTTTCCGGCAGATTCATTCCTATCTAAAATTCAATAGCCCACAGGATGCAGGAGCAATCCTGCCCCTCTGCGACGCACAAAAATAATCTGCTGTGACAAAATATCTGGCAGGCCTCTTGCGTGACACAGGTTCTGACCAAAACTGGCAATCAGTGTCCTATTTCTGCTATAGGGACCCCTATTTCCATATTAAAACTGGCCTATCAACTGGAACAGGCAGGTACTTTAGACACCTATCAGTAGGTCCCTTTCAAAATGTAGCCAGCCAGATCACTGATGTTAATATGAGGGTGGCTCCTCACAACATTTTGCAGCCATTATTGCCCTGTTAGAGCCATGGAAAGGTAGTGAAAATTGGCCTTAAAGTGGACCTTTATCACTCATGATGCAACTGTGGTGCATTGCTTCCTGCTATGTTCATTGCTGCTACATGTCATAAGACCATAAGCTCATAAGACAAAGGATCAGAATTAGGCCACTCGGCCCATCGAGTCTGCTCCGTCATTCAATCATGGCTGATATTTTTCTCATCCCCATTCTCCTGCCTTTTCCCCATAACCCCTGTTCCCCTTATTAGTCAAGGACCTATCTATCTATCTATCAAGTCATGGGGGTTACAGAGTGGCCTCCCTCCTCTGAGGCCTGAAACATGGTTCTGTGCTGGATTTCAAGTGTCACTGTTCAAACAGATTAAAAGTACCTGAACTTTTGAATTTCCTGTCCATTGCCTCTGACATTCGTCCTTGTTAATCTCAGAAATTAGAAGAAAGCTGGTAAAATTGTGGGAACTTTGTCCAAGATGGAAAAGTGCCTCAGAGAAGCTCGGAGGAGGGCATTTTAGCTGAATCAACATTTAGATATCTGAAAATTAATTTTGCATTTACCAATCTTTGTGCAGGAAGTGGAAGAGGAGGTGGAGCCTGTTTAGATGATTAATGTTGGGGGAGGGAGGACATTTCTGAGAGATTGCTTTGATGCTTCATTAAGAAATCTCACAACACCAGGTTAAAGTCCAACAGGTTTGTTTGGTAGCAAGAGCTTTCAGAGCACTGCTCCTTCATCAGGTGAGTGGGAGTTGGGTTCACAAACAGGGCATATATAGACGCAAACTCAATTACAAGATAATGGTTGGAATGCGAGTCTTAACAGGTAATCAAGTCTTTACAGGTACAAACAATACGCGTGAAGAGAGGGTGAAGTACAGGTTAAAGAGGTGTGAATTTTCTCAAGCCAGGACAGTTAGTGAGGTTTTGCAAGCCCAGGCAAGTCGTGGGGGTGACAGAAATTGTGTGACATGAACCCAAGGTCCCGGTTGAGGCCGTCCTCATGTGTGCGGAACTTGGCTATCAGTTTCTGCTCGGCGATTCTGTGTTGTCATGTGTCTTGAAGGCCGCCTTGGAGAACGCTTACCCGAAGATCAGACGCTGAATGCCCTTGACTGCTGAAGTGTTCCCCGACAGGAAGGGAACATTCCTGCCTGGTGATTGTCGAGCGGTGTTCATTCAGCCATTGTCATAGCGTCTGCATGGTCTCCCCAATGTACCATGCCTCGGGACATCCTTTCCTGCAGCATATCAGGTAGACAACGTAGGCCGAGTCGCAAGAGTATGTACCATGTACCTGGTGGATGGTGTTCTCACGTGAGATGATGGCATCTGCGTCGATGATCCGGCACGTCTTGCAGAGGTTGCTATGGCAGGATTGTGTGGTGTCGTGGTCACTGTTCTCCTGAAGGCTGGGAAGTTTCCTGCGTACACTGGTCTGTTTGAGGTTGCACGGTTGTTTGAAGGCAATATGTTCGTCTTCATCGATGACATGTTGAAGGCTCTGGAGAAGATGTTGTAGCTTCTCTGCTCAGGGGATGTACTGGACAACGAAGAGTACTCTGTCCGCCGTGTCCTGTGTTTGTCTTCTGAGGAGGTCGGTGCGGTTTCTTTGCTGTGGCACATCGGAATTGTCAATCGATGAGTCGAGCACCACATCCTATTCTTACGAGGGCGTCTTTCAGTATCTGTAGGTGTCTGTTGTGATCCTCCTCATCTGAGCAGATGAGGAGGATCCAATGCTGGCATCTCCACAACATTGATGCTTCATGGAAGAGGGGGAACAGGGGACCAGAGATGAATGAACAGCTCCAGGCGTAAGGAAAAATTTTGACAGATGGAACAGTGGCCCAATGGAACAGTGGGAAGAGGAAGCTGGACAGTGATAAAAAGGGGGTAATGGTGCTGATCAGGAATTGAAAGCCTACTCAAACTAATGAGGATGGTTGAGATGCTGTTCAGTAGGAGGGGAGAGGGAAATGTGTTACTCAATGAGGAGAGGCAGGGCAGAAGTCTCAGCTGCAGGGATGGTGGGGCTGGTGTGATTAGGCAGAAAAGATGCAGACAGCATGCGATCTATTCACATACTGCACTTGGCAGGTGACCCAGAGCATCTCAAAAAACAAAGCTGTCAGACCGAGAAGTTTTCAAATCCGCGGAAATTTTGTGAGCCCCTAACAGCATGAATGTGTCGAGCAAGATGAACCACAGAGCTAAATAATTATCCTCTTTACTTAGCCAAAGCTCATAAGGCTGCTCAACAGTGACACTCATTGGCCAGAGTCAGAAACTGCAGGCAGACTCCACTGACACAGAAGTAAAATACTGCGGATGCTGGAAGTCTAAAGTAAAAGCAGAATATGTTGGAAATACTCAGCAGGTCTGGCAGCATCCATGGAAAGAGAAACAGAATTAACGTTTCAGGCTTCCATCACAACTGGGCAGTTCCTATAAAAGGTAATTGACCAGAAAAATTGGGCTGAAATTTATGCAGGGAGTTTTGCCACGCCCCCCGTTCCTAACCCACCCATTCCTGCCCACTCCCTGCTGGCCCTGGTTTCCCCACAGCCATTTTACAGTCATTTGGCTGATAATTAGCTTGAGGCAGCGCCAACTGGGGAGGAAGTCTCCTCTCCAAGAACTGCCTACCGATTAAATGGCCAGCAGCTCTTTTGTTCCCAGAGCACCACCGGAAGTGGTGACCACAGCTGGGACTGCAGGTAGTGAATGAAAAAGAACAGTGTATGGAACCTGAATGAAGGTAAACTCGAGGTTTCACAGTAGCCAGTTTGGTCGGCATCGGAAATGGGATTGACAAAGCTTGGCAGGGTGGAGGGAATCACCTTGAGTGAGTGCCTGTTTTTGGCACAGGAGGTAGAAGTGGACTGTGTGGGGTAGCGGGATTATGTGGTTCTTCAATTTGGTATCTTGCTGTTCCTAATGCGGTCTCCGCATTGGGGAAACTAAACGCAGGCTGGGTGACCGCTTTGCAAAACACCTTCGTTCAGTCCACGAGCATGATCACAACCTTCCGGTCGCTTGCCATTTCATTTCAGCACCTTGCTCTCATACCCACATTTGCATCCCTGGCCTGTTGTAATGCTCCAGGGAAGCCCAACACAAACTACATAGAAACATAGAACAGTACAGCACAGAACAGGCCCTTCGGCCCACGATGTTGTGCCGAGCTTTATCTGAAACCAAGATCAAGCTATCCCACTCCCTATCATCCTGGTGTGCTCCATGTGCCTATCCAATAACCGCTTAAATGTTCCTAAAGTGTCTGACTCCACTATCACTGCAGGCAGTCCATTCCAAACCCCAACCACTCTCTGCGTAAAGAACCTACCTCTGATATCCTTCCTGTATCTCCCACCACGAACCCTATAGTTATGCCCCCTTGTAATAGCTCCATCCACCCGAGGAAATAGTCTTTGAACGTTCACTCTATCTATCCCCTTCATCATTTTATAAACCTCTATTAAGTCTCCCCTCAGCTGAAAGAACAAGACCTCATCTTCCGATTAGGCCCTCAGTACTCAACATTGAGTTCAACCAATTTAGGATGCGATCTTTCTCCTCCATCTTGATCCTTTTTTTAATATCCAGAACATTTTTTGTCCCAAAGCAACAATTCCTCCCCCTCCCCCACTGGGCCATCTGTCACTTGTTCTCACGTTTTGCTTCCACTGAGCACTGACTTTCATTCTCCCATGAACACATTCACATGTCTTACCTTTAAGCAACTACTCACACCTTTTCCGGCCATTAATATTTCCACTATCGCATGTCCTGCACATTCCTGTCACACTCCTTACCAGCTCCCACCAATCACTGACCCTCTAATCTGCTCCGGCTACCCCACCCCCTCTTATACAGTATGTAATCCATCACACCTCCCTCTCTTTAACTCTGAAGATGAGTCATATGGACTTTTAACTCTATTTTCTCTATCCACAGAGGCTCCAAGATTTTCCAGCAATTCCATTTCTGATGTGAAGAATTAATGTTATCTGGACCCTCCAAAGCTACTTTCATGTTAATTAGGGTGCTACCGCAACATGCAAACAAACTATGGGCAGTACAGACCAGAGAGCATTTTGATGATGCTGAAATGGATCCTCGGCTCCGGTCAAGAAAGCTGAAAGCATGTTTGATACTCAATTTTCCTGAAGTCTCTTGAGATTGAGTCACCCATTAGACATTAATAATGATTCCTGGTTGATAGTCAATTTTCCTTGTGGAACACATTTTATTACTTTCACATTCATATGCTTTCCTGATATCATTGAATAAGTATGTCACAGGCCTGTTATGCTTTAGGGACCTGCAATTTCAGTAGAGGGCCACTGCAGTTAAGCTCTGAAGAAACTGGGTGGTATGGTGGTGCAGTGGTTAGCACTGCTGCCTCACAGTGCCAGGGATTTGGGTTTGATTCCTGGATTGGGTCACTGTGCGGAGAGTCTGCATGTTCTCCCCTTGTCTGTGTGGGTTTCCTCCAGTGCTCCGGTTTCCTCCCACAGTCCAAAAACCACAGTGCTGGTTAGATGGATTGGCCATGCTAAATTCTCCCTCAGTGTACTTGAACAGGCACCGGAGTGTGGTGACTAGGGGATTTTCACAGTAACTTCATTGCAGTGTTAATGTAAGCCTTTAATGGCACTAATAAATAAACTTTAACTTCCGTTTAACATGGCAACATTAACAGGCTAAGTTGCATAGTTTTTTATTTATTAGTGTTACAAGTAGGCTTATATTAACACTGCAATGAAGTTGCTGTGAAAATCACCAAGTGGCCACACTCCGTGTACGGTGAGGGAGAATTTAGCATGGCCAATGCACCTAACCAGCACATCTTTTGGACTGTGGGAGGAAACCAGAGCATCTGGAGGAACCCCATGCAGGCACTGGGAGAACGTGCAGACTCTGCACAAACAGTGACCCAAACCGGGAATCAAACGCGGGTCCCTGGCACCGTAAGGCAGCAGTGCTAACCACTGTGCCACCATGTGGCTGATTTACGGAATTAGTAACTGTTCCAGAATGTTTTTGACTTCCTTACAAGATCAATGCTTTTGTCCTCTTATTCTCTACTCCATTTCAACTGCTTGTGAAAACTTCCCCTGCTATTGGACACTAAGTCCATTTTCTCTGTAATTTTCAGGATGACTAATGGCCTACAGGTGCTAACTACTGTGCAACTGGCGAAGTCTGCAATTGTCCTCAGAACCACCATTATCCCACAACGATGCAAGTACAGTGTGGATGATTTATATCTTCACTGTTGTTGCTTTTTCTGCAATCAACTCATTTACATGACAACACAAGGAGCACCAAAATGATAATGATTTTTACATCCTACATGCACCAGCATGAAATCAAACTATTTAAATATTGCCAGTTCAGACAGTTTTTAACGCATTGTCTTTTCTCTTTGTGCAAAGCATATCAGGAAATCTCCAATGATTAAATAAGGAGAAGCTGATCTATTATGAATCATTTAAAGTTTATTTATTAATGCCAGAAGTAGACTTGTAGCAATGAAGTTACACTGAGGGAGAATTTAGCATGGCCAATACACCAAACCAGTAGGCCTTTGGACTGTGGGAGGAAACCCGAACCACCTGGAGCAACTCGCAGACACAGGGAGAATGTGCAAACTTTGCACAGACAGTGACCCAAGCCGGGAATTGAACCCGGGTCCCTGGCGCTGTGAGGCAGCAGTGCTAACCACTGTGCCACCGTGCCATCCACACCACTGTTCCACCGAATAGTGAGGACAGTTTGTGTCGTTAATCACAACTGAAGGAACTAGACTGAGAACATTTTACAAAAAGGAGATAGGAGAGTGAGAAAGACTAGATTTGAAAGGCTGTGAAAGAATCAACCTCACTTCTAAAGTAAAGTTTATTTATTAGTTACAAGTAGGCTTACATTCACACTGCAATGAAAGTTACTGTGAAAATCCCCTAGTCGTTGCCCTCCGGCGCCTGTTCGGGTACACTGAGGGAGAATTTAGCATGGCCAATGCACCTAACCAGCACATCTTTGGACTGTGGGAGGAAACCGGAGCACCCGGAGGAAACCCACGCAGACATGGGGAGAATGTGTAAACTCCACACAGACAGTGACATAATCCGGGAATCAAACCCAGATCCCTGGCACTGTGAGTGCTAACCACTGTGCCACCGTGCCGCCTTTTAAGATCAGAAGGGAGAAAAGAAAGACTTACACTTAGGTGGCGTTGTTTGCCATTCGACCAGAACGTATCAAAAATAATTTACTTTTAAAGTGGAGCCATTGCTGATCCAGCACAGAAGGAGGACATTCTGCCCACTGTGCCTGTGATAGCTCTTCAATAGAGTCTTCCAATTAGTCATATTTTTCTGTCTTTTTTCCCTCCAAATGTCTCCCGACTTCAGTGGAAAGGCTGCCTAAACCTTGGATAAATGCCATAAATGCCATTGTCTGGAGTTTCCACAACTTTTCCATCATAATCACTTGGAGACAAGCTGGAAAATCTCCATTTAAATCCGCATCCTCGGTTTTTATTGGCGTTGACTGAGAGGAGTGTGACAAACTGAGCCATTTCACTTTACATTATCATTTTTATCGAGGCTTAACTCAATATATTACTGCGATGGTCATCCAATTGGTCTATGGACATAGAAACTAGAAGCAGGAGTCGGCCTTTCAGCCCTTCGAGCCTGTTCCCCCATTCATGGCTGATCAACAAATTCAATATCCTGATACCCCCTCTCCCCACTATATCACTTGATTCCTTTAGCTCCAAGAGCTATATCTAATTTCTTATTGAAATCAGACAACATTTTGGCCTCAACTATTTTCTGTGTTAGTGAACTCCATAGATTCACCACTCTCAAAGAACAAAGAACAGTACAGCACAGGAAACAGGCCCTTCGGCCCTCCAAGCCTGTGCCGCTCCTTGGTCCAACTAGACCAACAGTTTGTATCCCTCCATTCCCAGGCTGCTCACGTGACTATCCAGGTAAGTCTTAAACGATGCCTTCACCACCCTACTTGGCAGCGCATTCCAGGCACCCACCACCCTCTGTGTAAAAAACATCTCCCTAATATCTGAGTTATACTTCGCCCCTCTCACCTTCTCTGGGTGAAGAAATTTCTCCTCACCCCAGTTCTAAAAGGTTCACCCCTTATCCTCAAACTATGACCCATAGTTCTGGATTCCCCCACCATCGGGAACATTCTTTCTGAATCTACCTGAACTTGAATCTGTTTGCTTGTGTTAGAAATCAAAACACTTTGTTGAATTGCAAACATAGAAATCATAGAAATCATATAAACCCTACAGTGCAGAAGGAGGCCATTCGGCCCATCAAGTCTACACCGACCACAATCCCACCCAGGCCATACCCCCACATATTTACCCGCTAATCCCTCTAACCTACACATCCCAGGACTCTAAGGGGCAATTTCTAACCTGGTCAATCAACCTAACCCGCACATCTTTGGACTGTGGGAGGAAACCGGAGCACCCGGAGGAAACCCACGCAGACACGAGGAGAATGTGCAAACTCCACACAGACAGTGACCCAAGCCGGGAATCGAACCCGGGACCCTGGAGCTGTGAAGCAGCATGGGGTTGAATTATTTGAAGCCTGCAGGGATAGGAGGTGAATGGCCAAAAAATTGAAAAACAGGAATGGAGTGCCCCTCGCCTTCCTGCCACCTTGGCATTCTGCCAGCTGTGGGAAAGGTAGAGGATGGCCCTTGTGTTCAGAAACCAATTGTGCTAATTAAGGTGGAACCTCCATTGCATGGGGTGACTGCCTGGTGAATAGTGGCGGCCTCACCACAGGTTTGGGAGAGAGAGGCCTCCAAATCAATCACAGGCACTGTGTGGTCCACAGAGAGCTCACCAATTGACAATAGTCACCCCGCAGCAACATCCTCTCACCCTCACCAGCCGCCAACACCCTCCTCACCAGGGCCTGCATTACTAATGCCAATGTCAGTGCCCCTAGACCCCACTTACCCCACTATCAGGGTGGCGTCCATCACGGCATTTCTCTGCAGTCCAACCAGTTAGCTCCTAGGGGGCGAACTTACCAAAAACATGCCAAGTGCTGAACGAGCATGAAAACGGGAGACTTTTTGGCAAGAGGAAACATCAAATCGTGCGACAGTACCAAAAAGGAGGCACAATCTGATTCTCGCCAGCAGGGGGAGGGGGCAGGGCTTAAGCTCACTGGTGTGTTGCTGGGATTGACAAGCTTCCAGCCCTCCATTTGACACTGGACAGCTCTTAGAGGTGGACCCCTGTCCCTTAAAGGGAGACCCGACAGCAGCTCACTGCTATAAGATGAGCATAAAATCCAATTAAGGACTCCCACAAATGGCCAAGACATGGTTGTCCCTGTCTTTCTGGCCTCGGGGTCACCACTGCCCTAACAAAATCAATCCGAAGCTGTGCAATTCATTTGTAGATGCAACTGATTGGCAGTTATTCAACTTCTGCTTTAGTTCAGATTATTGTTTTGAAGGGGCTTGCCAATCTGCTTTTTGTCATAAATTTGAATGCCTTTCTCTGGATGGAGAATTGGCAGAAGGATTTGAGTCTGCATATTGATCTCAATGGTCTAGAAGCGACCCTGGCAGCTACTTAAGACAGGAGCTCAGCACCACCGGTTATACTTTAGAGGAGGCGATGGCCTAGTGGTATTATTGCCAGACTATTAATCCAGAAATTCAGCTAATGTTCTGGGGAACCCGGGTTCAAATCCTGCCACGGCAGATGGTGGACTTTGAATTCAATAAAATATATCTGGAATTAAGAATCTACTAATAACCATGAAACCATTGTTGATTGTCGGAAAAACCCATCTGGGTCACTAATGCCCTTTAGGGAAGGAAATCTGCCATCTTTACCTGGTGTGGCCTACATGTGACTCCAGGTCCACTGCAATGTGGTTGAATCTCAACTGCCCTCCAAGGGCAACTAGGGATGGGCAATAAATGCTGGCCAGCCAGCGATGCCATGTCCCATGAATGAATAAAGAAAACTATTGAGAAGCATATCACCTCCTTTAGGAACCACCTCAAAATGATTTTGCCCGAAGTGCAATAGACATCGGGCCTGCCTCACTCAGAATTATCTGTTCTCCATGTGGCCTAACCAAAAAAGGTGTGTTTTATAAATATTTACCAGGAATTGGAGCCAGGAGGACTTCCACAGGTTTCCTTAGACCTATTGCGGGTTACTTCTCCTTCTGCCCCACTTCCAATTCTCCTCTGGCTCTCAGGAATGACATTGGGCCGCTGTTGGCAAAGTGGACCAAGGCGGTGACTGTCTCTGGTGACACCCCAAGCGTCACTAGCTCAACTTAAGAGAAGGCTGAGGACCGGACTTTGATTATCAAGGTGGTTTCTCCTAGTTATTTTTTTATTCATTCGTGAGACATGGGTGTTGCTGGTTGGCCAACATTTATTGCCCATCCCCAGTTGTTCTTGAACTGAATGGCTTGCTAGGCCATTTCAGAGGGCAGATAAGAATCAACCACATTGCTGTGGCTCTGGCTGTGCCACATATAGGCCACACCAGGTAAGGATGGCAGATTTTCTTTCCTAAAGGGCATTAGTGAACCAGATGGGTTTTTCCAACAATCGATAATGACTACATGGTCATCAGTAGATTCTTAATTCCAGACCATCTGATATGGCAGGATTCAAACCCAGGTCCCCAGAACATTAGCCGAGTTTCTGGATTAATAGTCTAGGGCTAATACCACTAGGCCATCGCCTACCCCCTTGCTGTGTGAGTCACCCATTTGCACCCAAAGACAGTGGAAGGAGCCTACTAGTTTATCCTATATGTAGTTTTGATTTAGAACCTTTGAAGAGAAGACTGTATGTTTGGCACTTCCAAACAGTTAGTTGATGTAGAAAGCTCTGATTCTTAATGATTAAAGGAAAACAAATCACTAGCTAAGAAAATTAAATCAGGCATTAATTTTGCACAGAGTCTTGAACTATATATTATTTCATTCAAGGGTCTAGCAAGCTTAAATATTGCTGTAAAAATGTGTTTTGTTGCTATCATTAATTTCTTGTTTGATTACTGTTTGACAGTTTCTGCTTCGCAGATAAAGCCCAAAATAAGGTTAAGAGTGAGTGTTACTGTGCTGTTTTCAACATGAATGGAAACCCTGTGCAGACACTTACTGAAACTCATAGCTGGAACAATTCAGCAAAGGGATTTCCAAATTGCCTCTATATATTGGGGTGAAG